>NC_141330.1:10725000-11252500 GCF_037954235.1 Aulostomus chinensis | reverse complement strand
ACAATAGGCTTAAATGTAATCAAAGTTGTAATATGGCCTCCAAATTTGAAATCCTAGGGAAGGTATAGTATTTGTTACAGGCTTACTTAGTGTCAAAATAATTGACACACACACTCTTTGAATGAAATATTGTGTTGCTGCAGAGATTTCCTGCCTTCACATCCTAATCTGTAGGCCTAATACAATAACGATGTAAAAATCAAATTGCAAAATGACTCAAACTAGCTCTTTCGTGTAGCCCTATTACAAACATTATTGGTAACATCATATTCAAATATATTAGTAATTAAATAGCTTGTGTCTCTGTCTTTTTGTCATATTATTACAACACTGGATCAAAACATTTTCTCTATGAGCTCATCTCCATGTAGCCAACATTGGCTGCTCCAGACATTTGCTGTATTTGGGCTGTAATTTATTCAGATTTGCTTCTCATCTATAATATAAAAATTATCCTCTTGCACTTTTGCTGAACTTCTCGTTATTAAATAAATGTTCAGAATTTGAGAATAGGATTCCTCTGCCCTCCTTTTTTCATTTTACAGCTGTTTTTCCCGCCTTCCCTCTCTCTCTCGCTCTCACTCTCTCGCTCTCACTCTCTCGCTCTCTCTTCACATCACTTGCTTTTGTACAGTAGTAGCCTCTTAATCCCGTTATCTCCACATACACAGACTGACACCAAGCCACTCTCAAGGGCTGTAATCAACTACCCTACTCACACATGCGTACACACACACACACACATACACACACACACACACACTCACACACAGACTGGCCCCATTCTCTGTCGTCTTCCCTGTAATCCCACTATTTTTGCTCTCTCACTATTTTGACTGGCTGTATGCCTGCACGTTTCACACGTGTCTATCACTCATGCGTCAATTGTCCACTACTGCTTTCCATTAAATGTCTTTGCTCTGTTCTTACTTTAAGTGCCCTCATACTCTCTCCTTCTCCCTCCACTTCCATCGTTTAATTCCTCTCAGCGGTACCTACCAAACGCACATCTCTTTCCCTTTTAATGGTTAACGACCAGCCCTCCCAACACGCCTTTTTTCCACAACTTTTTTTTATTCACTTTGTGTTTTCCTCTTTCTTCCTCTCCCTTTGCTATGCCCACTTGCAACCCCACCAATTTTATGGGGTCATCACTTTTTGTGTGTGTGTCCGCCTTCCGTCCTCATCCTTTTCTTTTTTTTTTCTAGACTTTATGTGCGTCTCTTTTCTAATGTGTACCTCCACTCTTTTTCTCCCTCCTTTTCTCACTGTGTCTCCATTCTGTAATTACAGCTCTGGACTCAAGCGGTGATGGTAAATGCTTTTCTATTCCCCTCTCTCCATCACTCTCCCTCAATCTCCATCATTCTCTTTTTCTCACCAAGCAAATTACATCTTGGTTACTATAGAGACATGTTTATTGAATGCTTTTTGATGCACTTTCTTATCCCCCCCAGCATCATTTCTTCCCTCCTTTTCCCTCTGCTCTGCCTCTTCCTCTGCATTTACCTTTTCTTGCACTCTTGTGTATCGATGTCATCAGTTATCTCTTTTGTTGTCTGCAGGGGCAACGCCAACTTCTTTTGTGACTAATAGTTGTTATTTGTAAAGAGAAGATGAGGACTGAGTGTGTCGGATAGATTTTCAATGCATTGGCCTATTGTTGTTGGCATGTGCTGCATGTAGGCAGATCAAGAAGGCCAGGTCTCTAGTACTGATACAGCTTGTCCTATCCATTGTTATTGACTCTGTAAGTCACCCACATTGAATTCGACAGGGATGCATTTTGCTTCATCTGCTTTTTTTCCCCCTTGCTGTGTGTGTATTTATCACACTTTCAAAGCAGATTTTTTTTTCCTGACATTCCCTCTTTCATTCCTCGCTTTGTTTACGGAGCTCGATTTCAAACCCCTGAATTTTTTATTTTTTTTGGGACACTGACAGAAATATGACAACAGTATTCTTGCCAGTTTTGGGTAGAATTAAGAAGCAGAACTGACGATGTTGTTGATGTGATTGGTGCACTTTGACTTTTAGCCAGGATTATGTTTAAAAAAACAACAACAACTGATAACTATCAGGCCGATTTTCATCAGCCTTAGTGGAGGGGTGAGGAATGAGCCAAGGAAGACGTCACTCAATTCTAGGGCAGATCTTTATTTTTAGATTTAACGTTATAAAAAAAATTGCACTTTTTTTGAGTTTGGCAGAGGTTCGCACGCTCCAAGTGCCCTTGAGTTGTATTTTAGGACACGCATTTGATTTTAGATGTCAAAAACTCTCTGTGTCTGTGTACTTACTACAGTGGGTGTGTGTGTGATCTGTGTGTGACACATAAGAATGGACGCATGTGAGCTTATTTTCACACATGATCCAACATTAGAGACAAGCAGGGCGGTATAGGTGTCAGGCAAGGCAAGAGAAGCCTTTTTACAGCTCAAGGACATGTGGCACATGGAGTGACACAGCAGCCAACAAATGTAAGGATGTTCATCCCCAGCGTAAGCCCGGTGCTGTTGTACCGATGACACAGACCACAGTCGGTAAAGTGCTGTGGATCATCACCAGCTGCCAAAGGAGAATTCTTAATATCCAGAGATCAGACAAGATCACGAATAACAAATCGTGGATGAAGACACAAATATCAGCTGTACAAGAAACTGGAAGAAGAGCACACACACACACACACACAGAACGAAACCCAGTGTCAAACACCACCAGACAAGCCTTGACGTGGAATCCTCCCGGGAAGAAGAAAATAGGGCAGCCAAAGAACACCTGGAGATGTCAGGAAGACAGGATACACCTGCATCAGTTAGAGGGGAGAACTAATGAGTGAGAGCTCTGGAGATCCTTCCTGCTGGGATAAAATAAGTAATGATGACCCGAGTACATTAGCTACCTGATAAAAATGTGCTGGAAAATGCATTGTCACAAAAATGGCAACTTATTTTCTGAAAGCGCCAATGGAGTGTTTCGTAGTGTACACATGGTGGCAGGCCGCCATACGCATCTATGAAGGCTGTTGCAGCAGGCATTTCAAATTGAGTGTCTGTTGCTCAACTCCTAGACGAATTAGCTGAAATACATTCGTAGCATACTTCATTTAAAGGGACCCTTAAGAAGGCCATTTTGTTTTCTTAAAGGGTTTTTGGACAACATGAAATTCATGGGTTTCTTAAACAGAAGGATTTCTCAATTTGCAGCCTGAAAACTTGACTAACTTTGGAAATCTGCCCTCTAACTGAGGTTTAGCATCCGTGTCCCATCTCATACGATCTAGTTTTTCTCTTCAACCTGTGTTTCGGTCAGTTTTGTCTCTCTGTCATTGTCTCTGTCCTTCCTCCTCCCCCCTCACTGCATTAGTAGATGATTAGTAGAGTCAGATGGAAGCAAGAAAGGGACAAGTTGCCTGCTCTGCATATCCATCTGTCCCTCTGTTCCCTCACCGGAGTCCCTTTCACTCTCTGCTCTCTGTGCACTTTCTCTCCATCCTCTCGTTGCCAGCAGTCATCCTCCTCTTCCCCCTTAACACCTCCACAATTTATCCTCTCCCCTCCCTCTCTGTCCCCCACCGTACTGTATCCCCCTCCGCTGTACCTCCTCACCGTCCCAGATGGACCGAGTGAATCCTCTGTAGTAAAATTAACTTTGAGATGAACGAGGCTGTGGTTGTTTGTGCACTCTAGATGGGTTTCTGCCAGAAATGCAGTGAAGGTTACGCCTTGATCTGTTTACCGCAAAGACACTCCACTGTAGTGACTTGCAGCTTCCTCGGTTTACGCTCTAAAAACAAACAATTCTTATTTGCTGCCAAAAAGAGATTTCCATTTAAACGCAGCCAGAGAGGCAGAAGGGCAGTCTAATGGTTGAAGTGAAGTCCCAGTGCAGGTTTGAACTCCTCGCTCCTCATCAAGAGGGAAGGTGCTGATGCCTCACTGGGAGCATGACTGAGAAAAGAGATTAAACATGTAAAAGAATCTTTTATCCTTTTATAGTCGCTGTGTTTGACAGGAGAGGCCATTCCAAACACACACACACACACACACACACGCACAAATTTATAAATGCTTTCTCTGTAGATCATAAATCCACTCTTCAAAATCAAAGCTGATGTCAGGCAAACAGCCGCATTTACTTAAAAATTACAATTTCACACATTTCCTCTCATCAATCTGCTACAAGCCTTCTTCATCAATCGCATGCATGGAAGTGATTTCCAATCTGTGTCTTCGTGTCGGTCACCTCAGTCTCACACACTGTCAGTGTTTGTTGTTCTTTTTTTCCCTCTGTGCGGGCAACAATCTGATGGGGATTTGGCAGACATGCTTATGCGGTAAAGGCATGTTAATTGTTCCCTTAGGACACGCTCAAACAGGCCGGACCACTTAAAATTATGGGCTGAAGATATAAAAAATAAAAAGCGGCTATTTTTTTTTTCGCCTCCTTGTCAATGACTTTTTCCCCATCAACGATTTTCCCTGTGAGTTATTACTGCGGAATAAGACACGAGTGTGCATGAGAGACGTTACTATGAAGATCTGCCTCGTCACTGCTGCTCACAACACCGACAGTGAGTACCTGCAAACGTTTCATTAGACAGTAAACGCTTGCATTACTTCCAATAAATCCCGCCTAATTAACTTTACACATATGCTTAATTGCTCATGGAGGGGAAGTGATGGGAAAAAAAAACAAACAATTTGCGCGGCCGTTATCAAAGTCTATTCATAATTACCCCGATCAGATTTAACTCTGATGAAGACACACAACACTAAATAAACAGCCTTATGACTCCCACGTGTTGACAAACTGGTTTGTGATTGGAAGTATTAATCTCTAGTTATTGTCTTGTTGCTAAAGGATGGGAATTTTCAGACTGTCTGCCGTTCCCTTCTTCCCCTCATCAGAAGATGGCTGAAAGTGATATCGTCTAATGATTGCCCTCTCATCCCCCCCGCCCCCTCTCCCTCGCTGTCTTTCAGTAAATGAGGGAAAGTGATATGGTTCTCTAATGACCAGTGTGAATAATTGCCATCTAAATAAAGGTTCTGTTTGGTGCTAAAAATCTCTCAGTCTGTCTCTCTATCTTTGTTTCACTCATCTACTCCTCCGTATCTCTCCACCCTTGCCTCTCTGTTGCATTCACACCTCTAACTTTGTTCTTTTTCCTTCTTATCATCGCCGCAACTCCCTCTTTCATCACCGATCCTCTGGTTAAAGTCTTTTTGTTGTACTATACTTTCCTCCACCTCAAACCCAATGATCCACTTTTTATGTTATGTCAGTGTCAGTCTGCACATCCTCGGTCCATCACAGCTGTTTTGTGTGTGTGTGCGTGTGTGTGTGTGTGTGTGTGTGTGTGTGTGTGTGTGTGTGTGTGTGTGTGTGTGTTCTCCCTACAGATCAGAGAGGAGCTCAAATTGACATCCATTTTGGCTGCACGTTTAGCTTTTATGTCCTAAGCTGGAGTAAACAGCGAGGGGGACAGGAAGACATGAAAGAGTCTGAAAAAGTGGAGGAGAGATAAAAGAAAAGCACTAGAAAACCATGCCGTCTGTCCGCAGATTCGTTTTGTGCTTACTAAAGTTCTTCTTCTTGTACATTCTCTCCCTCTTCATTCTGGTGAGGAGGAGCTGAGTTATTAAAACGCCAACGTATCCAACAAGAGGCAATAAATCAAACTAAATATCCAAGGGAGGGAGGAAGGAAGGAGCGAGAGGGAAAAGCAAAGAGAGAAATGAAAAATAGGGAATGCAGAAGTCGAGGAGGGGGATTTGATGAGCAGAAGGCCTGGGAAAAATGGAAAGAGCTGGAATGAGAGAACAGTTGTAGTACTTGATGTGGAGGTGAAGAGGAGTAGAAACTAATGATCCAGCTGGTCTGATGCCCAACCTCGCCTCATCCACTCTGATTACAGACAGACAGGCCAGCCAATCAGAGTTAATTCACTACTACAGCAAATCAGTCAGTCACTGAACCAATGATTTTCAAGGCAACTTCATAATTTCACCTGTTTGTTACCCAGTGTGACTTGCAGAATAATATGGAGAGAAAAAGAGGGATCGTGGATGTTAAAAGGCTCGTAAAGACAGTGACGACCTCACTGTTTTCACGACCACGCACAAATAATCCCAGAAGAGCTGAAACTTCTTCAACCTCAGGAGGTCTACCACTGAAATATGAAGCTGCCAGAGTACAACCAGACATAAAAAAAAATAAAAATGCCACCACACCCACATTGTATATTTAAAACATCTGGAAAGAGAAAAGCAGAAATATATTTGATGAACGGCTGGTCTCCAGTTTGGTGGTGCTTAAATACTTCACCCAAAAAGTATATTTTACTTTTTAAGTACTCACAAATAAATGCTTTGAGTTGACAAAGATATTTTGTCTTTTTTGTATTACTCCCTTGTGACTCCAGGATGCAGAAAGAGCCAGCTACTTATAATTAGCTTGAAGCTAACGTAGGCAGATGGCTAACAACCGCAAACACTCGACCAGCGTAATCCAGTAATGCTCAGTAATCCACAAACACTTTTGATTTGGGTTAAAAACGAGTTGTTACCATTCAAGTTCTAAGGCTCGTTCACAGTTTTGAGTTCTTGATTTTAAGCGCCGGACTTGTTTCTGAGGTTTAATTAGTTCCGGATTTAATAGCAATTTCCTCGTGCGTCTTATCTTGTGTTACTTCCTGTCCATTTATTGTTCTCAAACATGTTCATATCAGTTAAATCAGTCACATCGACCTGTATCCATGCATCACGAGCCAATTAGCTCCTGTCATGTCTGACCTCATATTCTACCACCTCTTCTTCACGATCTCCTTATTCCGTATGTATGTTGTTTTTCTCTGTCTTTGTCGGATCAGTTGTTGAAGCTGCCAGTCTGAAGTGAGTCCTGAGAGCTTCTTCTGTCGTTGGGATCGTCTGTCGTACAAACACGCTGACTACTGATTGTAGCATCATTAGCATGCTAATTGAGAAGACACAACACACAAGGGATACTGGACAGTGACATACGTCTGTCTAATCCCATCACCTCCAGCTCCTGTGTGAGGCTGCCACACACCGCAAAAAATAAAACTATAACCCGTTCAAAAGTACTGTCCGACATTGTTACATGTTAGTTACATCAGAACTGGAGAGTATTTCTCTTGAAAGAAGAGCAAAAAACATCACTCTGCTCCACGGAAAAGATGTTATCGCTCTTCTACCAACAGGCTTCTGCTTCTACGTGACTTTATTGATCTGAATGGTTGTTAGACATCGATAGATAGATGGTTTATCCAATCAGCTGCTGAGCATTTCTTGGAGGCCCCCCCTTTTTTCCTATCGGTTTGGATAGTGGACGATGTTTCTGTTCCACAACGTCTGACATGGCGTCGGTTCACTGTGTATGACCAAGGTTTAAACGGCTCCTCCTATGTTCCTGTGCTGCTGTGGCTGGAGGTGGTGAAGGCTGAGAGAGTGAACTCATGTTGAAAAATCTCTGGGCAGACAAAGCTTGTTGGTATTCTAATGGTCTGCAGAGAATTTTAAAAAAAGTATAGTCATTAATTGGAATATATTTTATACAATATTCCAGCATTTTTTTTTTAGTGCTGTACCTAATCATGTCAATAAAACCAACTTGACTTTGCAGCAGGCAGCATGGAGGAGACACTCAGAGCATGGAGAGGACTTTGAGGTTAATTGGTTAAACGGTTTAGTCTCTCTTGAATGGCTGTTTTTTTTCCCCCTGTCCCCATCATGCACCCCCTCTCCGTCCCATTCATCTTTAAATGCCTTATATGAGGGGAGAGACATCAATCATAACTCCAGACACACAGATACACACTGAGAGGCACACACACGCTGATTACTCTTTTTCCAAATGTCGTATATTATGTTGCATTCATAGACGGACACTGTGCACGGATGCGTGTGTTCTTACACGGCTTCCAGAGCAATAGAGAGATTCAGAGAGCGTAAAAAGAGAGATTGAGCAATAAAGAGTTACACTCTTGTTCTCTCTCCTCCATCTCTTCTCCTAATGGACCATGAGATGGCTATGGCTACACCGCCTGCATAAAAACAGCTATTATTATTGACCAGAAATGAGCACATTTTTATAATTGGTAACAAGCTTCCTCTAAGGGCAGTGGGTTTTTTTTTTTTTTTTTTTTACTTTCAAAGTTCTTTTTTTGGTCGAGATGTGACATTGAAATGTTTGGAAATAGAATTCAGGAATTACCCTGCTGCGAGCTAATTTAAGAAACTGGTGAAGAAAGAAACCAAGTGATCACAACAGTGTTTCACAAATGAGCTGGAATATGTTAGTAATGGAAAGTAATGGTCCGTGTCCAAACACTGTCAGGCGTCACAAATTTGACAGCTTGTCTCCTTTAATAACATACTGTACAAAATGATTTCCTGGCTAGCATTTGTCACTGCTAGATTTGGTTTGTTTGTTTTTGATTTTTGACTCTGAAATAAATTAGACTTTAAACAAAGAGATCTGGAGTGCAATTACAAGTATTTAAAAAAAAAAAAAAAAGCAACACCCCCGCTTCACTTTAAAACTCATAATGAAATGTAATAACTAATTGTGATCTGAGGGTATTTTTCATCTGGTAGTAAACTCTTATGGAGAGACTCAAACCACAAAACACTTTGCCGCTAATTCATGAAATGTTCTTATGCACAAAAAAGTTCTTGGATTTTTGATTCTTGATTTAGTCTCACAGACAGGAAACTGCTGGGTTTTTCAAACTCCTTGCACCAGGGATGAACTGTGTACATCTTGTCACTTTAAACCCTGAAACTAAGGTGAAAAAAGTCAGATCATTTGCAAGAACAAATTTGTGTGGAACAACATTTTATGAATGAGGCCCAAAACCAACAGCTTTGAGAGAGTCTTGCCTTTCATTCCAGGGTCTGATGCATGAGTCGACCCCTTGAAACACACTTGAAAGCCAGTGGCATCATCCGTCCCACTGCTGTGAGCTGAAAACAACTGCATGAGAACAGGACCATGAATAATGGAAAAGCAAACAGAGATGATTTGGAGAAAACATCAGCTTTAGACAACCGTTGGACTGATGTTTGCTGTCTTGTGGATTTCGGGGGCTGTGTATTCTGTATTTTGAGATTGAAAAGAACAATTTTTTTCCATCAGAATCTTAATTCAATGAATAGTTTTTTAATTTTTACAGTGGGGTCTTCTCTTCGGAACATACATTTCTGAACGCTCCATGAATTGCTTTGCATTTAACCTATGAAATGGACTTTATCCAGCTCTACAACACACACACGCACTTAAGCACACACCTTGCATTATGGCGTCACTCTCTCCTGCTGCTAATTGTATCACGTACTACATTTCCAGGAGGATTAGTTTAGCCTGGGGACTGCACAGGCTGTCAGACAGTTGGTATTTGTGCATCTGTGTGTGTATTCTGCGTGATCATTGGAACAGATATCAATTATTCATCTTGTGTGCTGCTCAATCAGACAATCAGAAATCCATTTCTCCCTTTTTCTCACCTGCTGGGATTACAGGATGATGGGACACACCACAGTGATTTCACTATAAATTAGCATGCTGCAGTTGCGGTCACCGGGGAGAATCTGAAAGTGTCACGATGGTTTCTGATGGAAGATCAAGCGACAAGGTGACGTTCATGGGCCTGGTTTTACTGGGTGATAGCGGAAGGAGTTTTCAGCTACGTCTGGGAGTGGCATATAAATTATAACAAGTAAAATGGAAATTAACTGCTAATATTCAGTAATAATACAAGATTTATTACTTGTTGAAGCCTAAGGATTTGGTAGGGATCCCTGTGGTCTTGTGTATAACAGAATCTTGTTAAGCTTTATTTTCCTTCTGGATGTGTTCCTCATACTCATCTACATAACTCTGATCACCATCCCAACTCATAGTGCAGTTGAGACGGTGTTTCAAAAGTTTAATTACTGTATTGTCACTTATTTTTGGGTGAAACGGAAAAGATAAGAAGGAAATAACAGAAAGAATTTGACTGCAGCACCGAGATGTGATGAAGAAAAGTCTGTGTCGTATTTTGTTGAATAGGAAGAGAAAAAAGCTTGCGGTTTGATTATAGGAAAAATAATGATGATGATTTATGATCATGACCATCATGACCAAACACTCAACAGGCGATTCCATTGATTAACACACCTTCAGCCACAGAAGCGTGTTAATCAGTGGAATCACCTGTTAAAGTGTTTGGTTGGAAGGAAAACCTGCATACACACGGCCCTCCATGGCACATGGTTGCCCACCCCTGATCTAGACTATGGTGTTTAAAATTTTCATTTCACATGGACTTTAATTGATAATTGATGATTTGTTTTCTAAGATGACATCGATAGCGCTCTCATGTATGCGGTGAATAGCAGCTGGTTAGTTTGACTTAGCAAAAAAAGCCCCTGTTCAAAGGTGACAAAATCTGCCAGCCAGCACCTTTAAAACTCCCTAATTAACATGTTATATCTCATTTGCTGCAGCCAGGCCAAGAAATTGTCTGGCACACAATCTGGCCCATAATAAGCAGTGCTGGAGGATGTATTTTACTGAAAAATGGTTTTTCATTAAACCAGGCTGTCTCTGTAGTGAAAGGCAGAAATATTTTTGAAATTGGTTCTCCATGACCTGAGAAAAGGGTCTGCGGTTTTCACTTCTGCTCAAAATGTACAAAATCTGCAGCACCTACAATGCATCAGGCTTGTTTCCTTCGGAGGCCGATCCCAGGCTGCTGTAGCATCGGCGCGTTGGTCAGTGTTGCACTTACTAGTGTGAGCACAGTTGTCCATTACAACTGCCAGCTTTTGTGGACAACAGGTATGTTTTGTTCTTTTTATTTCTTTTCTTTAGCAGAGAGGAGCTGATCTGACTGTCCCTGGAGGTGGGTTTTACAAAAAGAAATAATAGAAAACAATACGTAGTTTGAACAACAGCAGATGAGAAGGCATTGAGTTCAGGCAACACGGAGGGAAGTTAAATTCAGTTAAGTTCATTTGCATAATCTACCCACATAGTACTGATACAAAGCCAGTGGAAAATTGCCAGTACAATTTGACATCACTCTTCATCGCCGAGTGTTTTGGTAGCTTCTGTTTTCATGCGTCATGAATTTGAATTAAACTTGTGCTTCACATACAGCTGCTCTTGCTCCCCTGCCAACATTAATATTGTCTTTTAGGTGGTCCATTACCATGCTGCAGGTGTTCTGAGGTTACTTAGACATGACGGGCAAGTGGACAGTAGCTTGTTAGTAAGCTCCAGCTGTGAGCACACTGTGACCTTTGACCTCAGATTGAAGCTGCAAACAGTTGGGAGTCCTCTGTAGTGTCTCAGCTAGAAGCTTACAGAAAGTGCAGGCTGGGGTCAAAGGTCAGGGAGCAAGCAGTAAATAATAAATATACTCATGGGGAGCCCTGATGAAAAGAGAGGAGAATGCTGAATAACATTTTACAATATTTATGTTTGGTTGTGCCATGTTGAATGCTTTTAGTCCTCCACTGTAAAGGCTGTTGGCTGCACAGATGCAGGTAAAACTTTGTCGGTTGACGTGAAGTAGCTTCTTGTCATCACCGTCAGATTTTTATCACCATCATTACATCATCTGAGGTGATGCAGCGAGGGTGTGTGGTCTGTCCTCTGTTACAGTATCCCCTTTGTCCTCTTTAGGACTTAAATTCAGCTTTTTGATGTCTTCACCTTTGGACTCTGATCAAACATGTGATCTGCGCACTACCTTGTGGAGTCCAGTCCAATTATTTCCATTGGCAGAATATTAAAATTGGCTGCTTGTTCCATTCTACTCTTCTCTATAAAGTTTGATATAAAGGCTTTTTGTGTGATTCTACTTATGGACAAGCGTTTAGCAAAAGTATCGCCTCCTTGGCTGAGGTAAGTAAAGTGTGTATGATGGATGGAGTTGACTCCTCCCTGTAGTTCTGTACTCTTCCCACTTGCCTGCTCCTCACACGCACAAATCTGCTGTGCGTGGCTGTGTGTGTCTCGTTTCAGTGATGGAACATTCTCCATACTGTGTCATGGCTTTTCTGCTGTCATCCATCTATGCTGTTTTTCAGCAGGTTTTAACATACAGAGCCCAAAAAAACTCTATATTCTATTTTTCTGATCAATTGGCTGAACCACCATGCAAACTTAAGAAGTTGTTTTTTTTTTAAATATAGAAATTCATAGATTATATTTTGGATGCATGAATATGAAGAACCTCCCTACTTTGGTTGGTTTGCTATCAGGATCTCAATTAAACTGTCATGTTTTGTTTTTTTTCGGGGTTAAAATCTGTTTAAGATAAAAAGAAAAACCCAGCATTTTTCTTACATTTAGCCTCAGATGTACTCCAAGAATTTTTCTAGTTTTTAAAAAGTAATAATACTCAGGGAACACTGACTCTTCAGATTCGATTTTGCTGTTTTGTCATCTTGTTGCTATCAAAATCTTAAACCTCTTCCTATCTGTGCTGCTGTCAGTTGTCATTTCAGTGTGGGATCAATGTGTCTCACCTCCTCCACCCCTCCTTCTCAGCTGGTTCATCACAATCAGCTGTCCATTCAGCAGCCAGCTCCTCCTCTGAGTTTTTCCAGCCTTTACAAGCCTTAAAAAAAAAAAAAGACGAGGTTCCTACAGAGGCAGTTCTTTGAACTGCATAAAAGATAAACTTAATCATAAAGAACCGAAAAATGAAATTGTCTCTTTGATGGATTACATATGATCGAGCAACATACTGAAAGTAATAACTGAACACTGAAGCGCACAGCTCCCTGGGAGCAAATCAATATAAAATGAATATACTACATGTTGTAAAATGAGTAGAAAACAGCTAAAATTGGACTACAACTCATTGAGGCAATAAGTTGCATCGTCTACATGCTGCTTATGGTGTTATTTTATATCATGCTCACACGGAAGGCACTGGCACGGACTATCTTCAACTCCATCCAAACTTATCCCTCATTATTCCTTCCTCTCAGCTGGTCTCATGAGAGGAAAAGCATGCAGACAACAACAGCGAGAGGCTGGTCTTCTCTTCAGTTGGAGCAGGGCATGAGGGATGAGCTGGTGGAGAAGACTGAAACAATAAAGAGGACAAGAGTGGTGCTCAGAGCTTGTGTGTTTAAAAAAAGAGAGAGAGACGAGGAAGATAAGGGGAGGTAAGTGGTTTACTGTATGGAGGAGGAAGACTAGAGGAGGATTGACTGGCTTGGCAAAACAATAAAAATAGTGCTGACGTAGTACAGTTAATGTTTGTGTGTTTGTCAGCATGGAACAGGGGAAGAGGGTAAATGAAATCCTTCCCGGAGCAGTGATTAAAGAAGAAGGAATGATGGTGAGATTAAAAATCAGAGTGAAGGACAGCAGAGGTCACCTCAAGTCAGAATGTTAGATCACACCTATTTAGTCAACAGCTGATGGGATCGATGGACGGAATAGAGAACGTGAGTGTGGAACAGCAAGTGGCAGAGGAAGACCGCTGGTGGGAAAACTGTGAGAGGGAAATCTAGTTACCGTACTGAAGCGAGAGCAGTGTGAAGAAGAGCGGTACAAAGGGAGAAAAGAGGGATGGAGGGTTGAGATGATGGATGCGCTGCTCTCGTTTTGTGCCCCCTAACGAAGACTCTAATTAGTGTTTGTGTAATTCCACACTGTCTCCTCTGCCTGCTCATCTTAATTAACTACATTCATCTTCTCCTCCCTCCATCCATCCCTTTCTCTCACCCTCCCTCCCTCTGCCCTCCTAAAATAATATAGTGACTGTCTGAACCCCACCTGGACCAGACCTGCTTTTACTTACTCACTCTCTTTCTATCCCTTTTCTTTCTGCCACCTGCTTTTATTCATCTGTTCTTCTCATCCGTTTCTTTTACTGTGAGCATTCCCTCTGCCGTCTGATGTCTCTCTTCCGTTATTCTCTCCTTCGCTTCACAAAGAAAAAAAAACCCTTTAGGTTTTTTTTTTTCTTTGTGGTTGTTCTGTCTCTTTCAGCTGACTGTGTTAGTGTTGGGCCCATGTAAAAGCCAGCCCAACAATGTGAGTCTCTGGAGCCGTGTATTGTGACAGCCCATTTAGTCACCCTGGTCATTAATTTCATCAATAAGCTCAAATTGAGGACGACACGGCAAACCAAACAAGGAAACAAGGGAGAAGGAGAAATAATTTTTGCTGAATCTGGCTCTGCTTCAGCAATATGAAGGCCACTTGGGTTTAGGGGGACAGTTTCACAAAGGTTTAATGGCAGCGGAGGAGGATGCATGAGGGGGCTGTGTGAAGTGCGTTTACAGATGGAGACGACTGGCTGTTGATGAGTGTATTGTGTTATTACAGTGAGCTGCGAATGGATCAGAGTACCTGCCATCATTTAGCCCCACAGTCTAAAATGGCTTTCCAGCTTTCAGCCTTTCTGCAGTCATTCAGTGTGACAAAGGACTGCTGGGAGTCGAAGCCTCTGTTTTACCGCACCCCATCTCTGCGCGCACACACACACACTCACACACACACACACACACACACACACACACACACACACACACACACACACACACACACACAAAGTATACCCCACTATAAATATTCTGCACACATGGGTACCCATGCACACAAACCCAATCAGACAAGCTGGAGAAGAGGGCCCTTAGCACTCACTGTTGCAAAAAATCATGTGCCATTCAAACTCAGGACAAAAAAATGTATTTATGTCTTGATGTCTTGTGTGTGTGTGTGTGTGTGTGTGTATGGTCACAGCAGTAAGCTCTAGTTTGCTGAGAGCAGCGCAAATGGTTTCTCATCCTCTTTGGGATGGACACTAAAAACCCACTTACACCCATAATGCACCATCACAACCCAGAATGCATTTCACCCCTTAAATTTGCTGTCCGTCTGTGCAGAAGAGCAGATAGCCATCTTAATGCCCAGATGGAGACGTGACAAACTCACAGAAATGATCTCATATACACGCGGGCACACAAGCACACACACACACACACAAACACAGACATACACACAAGTCATATTGATAGCAATTACAAGCCAATCGGTAATGCCTCCTGCTGAGGGTCGGAGGTTAATCTATCAGGGTTTCACCTGACAACACTCCTTCACAGGATCCAAGAAGAGGAAGGCAAGGGAGTCTGAGAGTAACTAGAGATAGAGCGAGAGAGGAGGAAGCCAGGAGCAAAAGGGTGACAGAGATAGCAGTGGAGAAAGAAATAAGGGGATTGAGATAGATGGACAAACAGGAAGCTATAGACAAGAGGAGAATAGAGAAACAGGGACACAATGAGCAACAGACTCGGGGTGGTCCAGATGGGCAAAAATCTCCCCCATGTCCTTTCAGCTTCTTGCACAGCTATGATGTCATCAGCCGTAGCTTTAGGGAGGAGTGTGCCTTTAGGCATTGATCTCAGATCAGCTTAGCCACTGGAATACCTAACCTTTAACAATAAAAGGAAAATGCAAATCTGACCTTAGATGACAGTGTAAGTTAAACCTCTTCTCACCTTCCTAATCTCAGAGCCCACTGGGCTCGGCGTCACCTGAGCTGCTGCTGCTATAGCTGATGAAATGTAGATGTCACAAAGACAGGATGGCAGCTGGCTTTTTCAACATGCACCTGTTACTCTTGAGTCTGAGGAGGGGTGGTGGCAGTGGTGGTGATGGGGGGTGGGGGTTGGGGGGTGGGGTCCTCTTGTGGTTATGTTTTTCAGTCTGTGCGTTTGTAGCTGCTGTCTTCAGAGTATCTGTGCCATCTACAGAAGTGAGGAGAATACAGTTCTTAGACTTGTGATGTATGAGGAGTCAGGAGCGTTTGTCTAAAGAGCTTGCAGTGGTGCACACACACACACACACACACATTTAATTTCAAGACACACACACACACACACACACAAACACAAACACATTAATGTTTACCTGAATAGTTTAAAAGTGTTTGTTTTCCACTGCAACTTTGCATGAGGAAACATGTTGGTCACCCTCATCAGACCAACAAGACCACAATGACCAGGACCAAAACACACACGAGACTTGTGAGCATCTCGATGATGATATTCTTCTGAGGAACAAAGTTACGACCTCAGAAAATGACAGGAATCATTCCTGTGTGTTTGTGGTGGCACAAAACCTTACTGAGACAACTCATGTTCCTTGAGTTTCTAACACTTCTACATATGATTGGTGCAATCTATCACAGTTGCTGTTTTGAAATAGTATGGATACATGTCCATCCATCCATCCATCCATCCATCCATCCATCCATCCATCCATTGTCTTCCGGTTATTCCTATTAAGGGGTGGGGGGGGTGGAGTCTATCCCAGCGGCTTTCGGGTGAGAGGTGGGGTTCACCCTGGACAGGTCGCCAGTCCATCACAGGGCCAACACATAGAGACAGACAACCATTCACACATCAGGAGCAATTAGGGGTTCAGTATCTTGCTCAAGGACGCTTTGACATGGTCACCGGGGGAAGTGAGGATCGAACCAGCGACCCTGTGGTTGCTAGACTGCCACCCTACCTCTGTACCTGTGAATTAAAAAAGAAATTTCACTGATGTTTGATTAAATGTATGAATTATGAAATTGTGCATTTTTTCTTTTTAAATAATCATCTCGGTAAATGAAGGAGCTGCTGGTCCCACTAATTCATTTCTTCAGGATAATGCATTTCTTTTTGTATAATATACACCATTTATTTAAGTCATGTGAGCACTTGTTTTTACACCTAGAGGTAAGTCTTTGTGAGATGTGATGTTACACTCCAGCACATTCCCAGGTATTACTGCAGTCCCTTTATTTTTCTTTCTTCCTCAACAGCTGTTCAAAAATCTCCTCCTTCACTGATGCCATCCATCTGATTTGTGTCAAGATCGCTGGTATAAAAAAAAAATGCAGAGTAAGTAAATCCATGTCTTTGTACCTGTGTGTGTGTGTGTGTGTGTGTGTCTGTGAGAGTTGCGAGATAGAGTCGGGGGTGCTCTCCTTCATCACTCGCTATGTGTGATGCTCAGATATTTCTATCAATACTCTTGTTAAAAAGATAGACCTCTCAGGGTTAGCGGGAGATTAACATTCCCTGCAGGGCTGCAACATCTGAATTGATTAAAAATATTAATGCAGAGAGACATAAAACCCTATCTCGACATCTTAACAGCAAATTATAGATATTAATTCATCACACTGAAGATGAATGTGAATAACATAATGAAAATAAACCTTGAATCATTCATGTTTTTTTCCCCTCAGAAGTAGGTTATGTGAGACAGACATCCCTTGTATTAAAAATAAAATCTGAAATGTGAAACTCAGCAAAAAAAAAAAAAATTGAATCAGTTCTGGTCTTCTTAAAATTTGAGATCATCCTCTCGGAACTACTGACACTGACTTCTGATGTGGAAGTTAAATAAATAAAATCATTTCTCCGTGGTAATTTTCGTCAAACCTGCCAAACGCAGCCTAAATATTTGACATGGAAGGAGAGAAGATCAGTGAGGAGGGAGATCAAAGGAGCGTGTTTGTGAGAGCGTGCATATGTGTATGTGTGAGTGTGTATGTGTGTATGTGTGTGTGCGTGTGTGCACATGCGCACTGGGATTGTGCAAGTAGTGATGAAACATATTCAGCAGTGTGATATTTTCAACACCACCAAACTACCCTCCATCTTCTTCACACATGGAAGTTATCTAAACTCAAAGCTGTGTGTGTGTGTGTGTGTGTGTGTGTGTGTGTGTGTTTGCCTCTAGCCGCTGGTAACTATTCTTCATATTCCTGTCACTTACTCGTCTTCTCTCTCATCTTCCCCTGCCTCCAAAACAACATACACACACACACACACACACACACACACACACACACACACACACACAAAACGTTTGTATTTGTCTTTATCAGTCCCTCCATTTTCCTCGCTCCTCCTTGTGTTCGCTCTCCTTCGTTCAATATTTCATGCTGTTGAGAGCATATCTATTCTGAGCTCTCTCTCTCTCCCTCTCTCTCTCTACACACCCTTTTCCTCCATCCCTCCTGTCGTCTTAAAAAACCCTCTCTCTACACATCACTCTTGCTGTCCTCTTGCTCTTTCTCTACCTCCATAAATCTCTCTCTCCCCCTCACTCTCTATATCTCATTGCACTCCTAATGTTCTGGGCCCCCACTCCTTTTTTCCCCCAACCCTGACTTACATTCTCTTCCACCCTCTCATTTCCTCCTACCCCCCTTCTTCTCTCCTCCATTCTCTCTGTTGACTCAGTTTGCGTGACTGTTCAGAAGTATCAGCTCCTCCTCTCTTTCCCTTAACCCCTCACTCCTTCTCTCCTCTTTCCCCCTGGATTCCTCTCCAACCAAAACACAGAGAAAGCCCTGTTCTCTTTTTTTTGCACCTCTTCCATTTATTTTGCATCCCCTCCCTGCTTTCCTCTCACCGTGCTCCTTCTCCCATCTTAGTGGCACCTCTCTCCTCCTCATCCTCCGCCGATTCTCGTCCAGCTCCATCCCTCACCCGTCACCTCCCCTCTCTTAGCTTGAGCCAGTGTTGTTTTAGGCACAGCAGTGAAAGGTAAACAGAGAGATTGAAAATTCGTGTCAGTCAGTCGGGTGAGAGAGGGACAGGGAGGGAGTGAGAGCAGCAGAGGTGGCGAGGGAGCGAGAGGAGGTGGGGGGAGTGTCAGTACAATTTACTAACACAACAGTGAACAGCGAAGCAGGCCAAGACACAGAGAGAGCAGGAGGCAGAGTGAGAACGAGAGTCCAAGTTCAAGGCTACCATTGAAATGCAGTGTTTACTGTATATTCACATGATCTTGGTGCACATGTGAGTGTCCTGGTGGGGGCATTACTTACTTCCTGTGGCCTGGAGAAGGATGTGACCCCACAGGGGGGCCTAATATCTACTTATTATTGCTATGACAATGCCACGATTAGATTTCGAGGTTGCAGAAAGGAGCGCTTGACAGATGTGTTGTTGGTCGGCTCTGGGTTGGAAATGTCATAAGAGCCTCAGTGTCGCCGCATGCAGTCAGGCCCGAGGTCGTTTCTCATAATAACCCCAATACAAAAGTAATCCAATAGCACTGCAGCCCACGCCTGCAAAATCCAACCTGGATGATTGGAATTGACAGGGGCGTTTGCTGAAACAGAACATGTCAGCGTCAGTTTAAAAGAAACCAAATGGAAAAGGGAGAAATGTGATGTTTTGTTATTCAAAAAAAAAAAAAGTAGCGAATATCTGCAGGAGTTGGAACTCATGTCTTGGTGCACCTGATTTATAACGTCCTTCAAAATGTAGCCATGCAGAATATTCACAAGCCAAACCAGTGTTGGCTCCGTACAGCCAATCATTCACGGTCTGTAGGTGGGATTTAGGGTCAGTTTGACTGTAAAAATATATTTCCTCAATTCCGGTATCTTACTTACATGTTTTATTTACTCAGGTTTTAGAATTCTGCGTGTTTGTGTTAGCGAAGAAAAATGACAAATGGAATCGAAAATATTTCACAAGGGAATCACTTTCCAGAATCTTCCTCAGCAACTGGGAACTGCACAGCTGACCTGACAGACTTATGGTGCTGATGTGTGGTCGTGTGTGAAGATGTTTAACGCTTCTCATCAAGCGACTCATTGTGTGGTAACAGCAGCTGTGTTTGCTGGAATGCAGTTTAAAGATGCAGAGGAACCTTGAGTTTGTTCTCTCAAGGTCAAGACTCAACCTCCTCCTCGCTCACTTGTAATAATCTGGCATATTGGGATATTGGCATGAACCCTTTTTTTTTTTTTGCTATGAGTTTGAGGATATTTGCTCGTTGAATACTAAAATATAGCCAGAAGATATTCACATTGATATCATTAGGCCAAAAAGAAGAAGAAAAAAAAAAAACCCTAATTGTCAGATGATTCCCTTTTTTCAATGCCTGAGGACTAAACATGGCATTATATTCATGGGAAAAAAAACAGGATAGATACACATTTTTCAGAGTAAAAACAACTAAAGCTATATGGACATGACTTAATACCACCGGCACTTGCTGATAAAATATTCATTTTTGTGTTTTGGGTGAACAAACCCTTTGAGGGTAGTCAGTGGGAGTGGGATTTTGTGTTTGTATGGATGTGCATATATGTATGCATGTTGTATTGTGTGTGTGTGACTGTGATACTACACGAGGCAAAGGCATGCAATGATAGACGGTGGAGCGGGAATGCTGAGGAAGAGTGCTCATTAAAAAGTTGCATGCCTGCTCTGAACGAGAGACGGGGAGGAAAGCAGAGGGAGAGGAGACAGGTAGACCACCAGAGACAAATCTGACTAAAGACAGAGGCAAAACAATAGCGCACTGATCACATGGAGAAGAAAGTTTGCATTGAAAATCAGAGAATGAGGTAAAGAGTAGAGGAAGAAGAGAGAGAAACAAGGGGAGGGGGAGTAAATGGACAGCTTATGAGAGAGGTGGAAGGACCCGAGAAGACAGAGGGATTCCCCGATGGCATCTCATCTCTCCCTCTTTCTTACTCTCTTTCCCTCTATTTCCCTCCCTTTTTCTCCCAATAAATCATTCTGTCTCCTCCTTAAACAACTCATTCCCAGCAGGCAGCAAGGAAACTGTAACAATCTTTCTCCTATCTGCTATCGCTCCTTTTTTCCCCCTTTCTCTTGTCTTTCTCTGTCTGCCCTCCTCTCTCTCTTTCCTCTCACACACACACACACACACACACACACACACACACACACACACACACACACACACACACACACACACACACACCATGTCGCTGCATTAATTTCTAACCCAGGAATATACAAATGGGTGACAAACCTGAATAAAACCTGAATAAATGAATGGAAAACATAATGAATGCAAATGCTTCTCCAGGGCAAAATAGGTCAATCAAGGGTTTGAGTATTAAAATCGTGTGAATTATTCCTGCAGCGTTCACCACCGCCACCACAACACCAGAGGAGAGGAGATCATTTAGAGGAAGACAAGGTCCACAGAAGTTGTTCCGGCAGCTCATGGGGGGAGGGGGGGGGGGGTGCACATTATACTTAGGCATGGTAAATTTTGGTAAAGATGCACCAATCCACTTTTTTTCTTTTCCAATCTGTTTCTGAGTTGTTGTTGTTTTTTTTAATTCCATTTAGGATCCAATTCTGATTCAAGCATCAATGTTGATATTGATTCCAATACCAGAGCTCATTGTTTGCATTAGTTGTACTGTATTAAACCACACAGCACAAGACGAATGCATTAAAATACACAAAAGGAGACTAAAACAATATATTTGAACTGTTCAGTGACATATCTTGTGTCATACTGTGGAGGGTTCACATGCAAACTGTAAAATGGAACGATAAATCAGTGGGCACCTTCAGTCTGATCTCTTAACTGTGAATAAAATCACTACTGGATCCCGATTCTGCTATTCCTGATTCCAATATCCCGCATGCAAACTGTGGATCAGGATAAGCTTTCAAAATATTTGTGACGTCACAAATCATGCTCGTAAGACCGCCTCTGGGAAAAAAAAAACCCAGATTTTCACAAAGAGGACATTTACACCTTCACCAGTGAATGTGAAAACACTCTTAACTCTGAAGTCACTCCTTCTGCACGGGGAGGCTGAAACACTCAGCTGTGGGAAGGAGTAGAAAAACACAATACAACATGTAAACTGTGTCAAAAGCAACCTTAGATTAGGTTTTGATCAAGACTGAGGACAAATCCAATATTCACAGTCTTTTCTTTATGATGGGAAAAAGACGTGATGTGGATGCGTGTGAGAGGTTTGAACATAATAGCGCTGTATGACATTGACTTACAGTGTGGGAACCGGTGGAGAGTGTGTCAGTGTGTGCGTGTGTAAGCGTGAGAGTGTGTGTGTGTGTGTGTGTGTGTCGGTGTGTGGCTGTAGAGTGGGGGGGGGGGGTGTTCTTTGACAAATAGGCTGCAGATGCTGATGGAGGCTGGCTGGCTGCGGACGAGCAGGAATAGTTGAGTGAAAGTTGAAGTCGCAGTGATTCCTGATGTGTGCGCCTCAACGCTGGAGGAATGCGCTTTTGTCGCTCGAAGGGGGGCGGAGTTAGGAGGTGAACGAGTGCTGCCTACCAAACAGAGAGAGGAGAGAAGGAGGAGAGAGGAGAGGCAGAAGGCAGGCAGCTCCCCGCGATGGTTGTCGGACCTGAATGAAACTGGCTGGTTGATGTGCTCGCAGCGAGAATAGAGCTCGGCGTGCTCTGGAGCCTCGGACAAGAACCTACAGCAGCACCACGCACATAAAAAAGAACTAAAAAGAAGAGGACTTGCTTTTATCTATTATTTACCTTTCTTAAAAAAATCCCCCCCCCCCCCCCGCCCCCCATATCACTCAGTTCTTTCCCAGCGGACAGGAGCGTTTCATGCCCGGAGGAAGACCGACCTCCCTGTTGGACCGATACCGGCCTCCCACGCTTCTCTGGCGGGCTAACACGCAGCAGTTCCCGGTGAGAGAGGAGGTCTGAGAACTTGAACATTCCTCTATGTTCCAAGGATTTGATTGAGGAGTCTGTTTTTTTTTGGGGGGGGGGGGGTATAGGGGATGGGGGGGGGGGGTGCTCTTGTCACTTCACACCACAATAGACTTTTACAACACTTATTAACCAGTCTTTGAACGTAGCCTAGATCCGTCTGTATGCATGCATGCATGAAGCTTTTGTTTTCTCTCGTCTGTTAGGCATTTGCTGGGATGTTTGAATCTCGTTGCTTGGTGGGGTGAAGGGACCGAGAGAGTGGCCGGAGAGACTGAGGGACGGAGGCCGAGTGAGGAGCCGAGAGCATGGCTCTGGTAGCGCTGTCTGTCTGGGTGCTAACGAGTCTCACCTGGGCGAACCTCCTCCAGGTGTCCGCCAACAGGCACTCAGTGTACTGGAACAGCTCCAACATACAGTAAGACCACTTCTCAGTGTGTGTGTGTGTGTGTGTGTGAGAGAGAGAGAGAAAGAGAGAGAGAGAGAGTGTGTGTGTGTGTGTGTGTGTGAAAATGTCCTGATTTGCTCCCAGTGGACCGCCAGATTCATCACACTTTGCTGGTTTGAGCTTTTCTCGCATGTTTCACCTTTAAATCAGCTAAGTCAGGGGCGCAGCAGCACCTTCCGGGTTTTTCTTTTAATCGCTTTATGGAAGCAGAATTGACTTACATTTAAAATTTAAACAGACCTCTCTTGAGTCTCTATGGTAAAGCTAGTCTGGACCCCAAAGTTTGGTCCCAAACATTCGCTTGCACACTTGCCTCCTGCCCTCTTGTTTCCATCTCCTTTCCTCCACCTTCAGTCAGTGTAAGAACAGATATTAATTCTCTCTCTCTCTCTCTCTCTCTCTCTCTCTCTCTCTCTCTCTCAGTCTTTTAGGGTCTCTAGCCCTCAGTCTTCTCCTCTATCTGGTTCAATTAGGAGCACTTCTTCATCCTGACCCCATTGTGTTGTAGCAGTGTCACTATTCAATCTCTCCTCCTTGCTCCATCTCCAACCTACTCTCTCCTTCTATCCCTCCCTAACCCTCTTTCTTGTTTACACTTAGTCCGTTGGCCTTTTTGTTATCCTCCTAATCCCTCGCTCCTCAGTCCCTATCTTGATTCAAGTGAAATAGCTCCTTTTTGTTGTTGAAATCCTCCTTTTTAACACTGTCGTTTGGAGTTCATGGTCTCTTCTGCTGCTGGATCATAAAGAATGTAGACTTATTTTTTGTCGGTTTTTGTTGTATAATAAATCTGGATTTCTCTCTCTTTCAACAATGTATAGACATGTGACGTGTCGCGTAAATATATATATATATGTATATAATTTCAATTTTCACCTGCAGGCCTCATTTGCAATAATTTGAAGGTGCGTTTTAGCACGTGAGATAAGGTCCCAAAATTACACAACCAGCCACGAAATTTTTGGTGGCACGAGAGCGCATGTCTGGCACACACGCCGTCATTTTTGTTCTCCATCTTACATTGAATTCTGTCAACATGCTTTGTATTCTACGTTTCAGACATCTCAGTGTACCACTCACCTCTTCAGCAGGTTTACGGGACGAGCTGTCGGTTATATGACAGCGTTTTGTTTTTTGTTTTTTTTTTCAGAATATGTAAACATATAACAGCTCTTGAAAAAATACAGGGTTTTTTTTGCAGGGGGAGGACCAATGATTTAGCTGCTGACAGTAACTCTCAGCCAATCATTTCAGTTTACGGCATGAGGCTATGAGAGAGAATCAAATGTTCGCCTGGCAGCAAATATAACGATGGAAAACCTGCATAAAGTAAGAGAAATGGAAAACAAACGGTTATTAGTTGTAGTGCCGATCCTGTAAACAATATTACTTTAGTTCGATGTGAGTAAATGATTTCTGCAGATTTTGCAGAAACTAACACTGCCAGCAGAGCTGCCACTAATGCGTTTTAGCTGACGTTTCCTTCTTTCTTTCTTTTTTTGCGCTGTAATAGTTTGATAATAAATGCTAATGAAATTCTACCTTTGGTTTTCATATTTCATTCAGAAGTTGGCTTTGATAAAATGTAGGGAAAAAAGGCTTCAGGGCGTAATATAAGGGGAAGAAGTGAACCGGGGACCTCGGTACGATCAGCCTAACGTAAGTGCTTGTACTCGTAGTAAAACGTAGACTTAATTAAGGAGTGTGTCACCCGCGTTTGCTGTTGAATCTGCACTTGTTTTTTACTGTCAGCAAGATGATTTTAACCTTTAACCTGACTGTCATGCAGCATCCCTTCTCTCTCATGTTCACTGCCAAATGCTGTTTTCACCCCAGCAGTGGGATATCCATTGCCCCTGCAGTGTGTATTCGTGTGTGTCTTTTATAAAAGACTGTAGTTAATTAAAGAACACTTCATCTCAGTGGACCTGCTTCATCCCTGATCTTCACAACTCTCTCTCTCTGTCTCTCTCTCTCTCTCTCACTGTACATACATACACACACACACACACACTGACAATGCATGTGCTGCGAGAGGGGATAACTTTCTCAATTCAGCCTACTTAGTGAACTTGGAGACAAAAGGGGGACATCATAGGCTCTCACAAGACAGAGAGCCTACCTAATCTTATCTCTTTCCCACACTTCTAGCTCCTTTTTCCCTACTATCCTACTGTATTTTGAGTATTTTGAATCTCTCCACCCAACATTTGAAGGTTAGCTGTCGTAGCCCTAACAGTTGGCTCTCTGGAGTTTGTCTAACTCTCCGTGCGGCGTGCAGGTCTAGAAGGTCAATAATAAGCTGGAGTAGATCTGTCAGTTTGAGTGGTAAACACATTGTAAAGCCGCAGGACCCTGCAGTTTCTCAACCGGTTTCTGACCCCCGAGCCACTCATCAACCACATGAGACGGGCTGAGACTGTTACCAAGGATTAGCTACCACACACACACACACACACACACACACACACACACACACACATACACGTCTCTACACATGCTTACATAGCCCCAAAGTACACACACACACACCTTCAAAATATGCATCATTTCCTGCGTCTTGTTGCGACTGCCTATCAGTCGTCGCTGTCCCTGGGCGTGTGTGTGTGTGTGTGTGTGTGTGTGTGTGTGTGAGTGTGTTATCGTGTGTATTTTTGTGAGTGTGTGTGTTTGTCCTGTTACAGATGTCTGTGTTCATTGATGGGTGACTGAAACAAAAACAAATCCATCAGTCCATTAAATCACACATTATCTTCGACCACCTGGCAATTAACCACCGCTGTGCGTGTGTGTGCGTGTGTGTGTGTGCATGTGTGTGCCTTCCTGTGTTTATGTGTGCAATCTAATAACGCAGCGGTTTACTGATTTGCATAATAGATATCTGGTGATATCTCTTAATTTAACAGTTGTATATTTCCGAAGTGATTAGCTGGTGACAAAACAAACACATCTGTAGTTGGTATGTTTGCTTGTGTATTTGCATTTGTGTGTCTGTGTGAGTGTGTGAGACACTGTTATCTCAGCAAATATTGCTGTGATGAAGTCAGCAGAGTTTGTTCCTCATATAAATGCACATGTGTGTAATCAACGTCAAGGTGGAAGTTGTTTTATATTCATGTAACTCACCAGAGTGTGTAGACCAAGGAAGGGTCATCATAATAACGATGTTTACTATGATATACACACACACACACACACACACACACACACACACACACTTCTCACACTAGCACAGTTTTTGTGTGTGTTAGCAAGAGAGGAACATGGACGTGAGGATTAAACAAGCCAATCAAGCATCCTTCTCACAACAACACACACACACACACACACACACACACACACACACACACACACACCTATCCATCTCCCAGCCCCACTTAGAAAAAACACATTTACATTCATGAATATCTACACAAAGGAGAGTATTACTCACCCACTATCACAAGGAGCATGGCCCGCCTGTGTTTTTGTGTGTGTGTTTGTGTGTACAAACCATCCATCATCGATGCTGCTGCCATATGTCAGCTAGCCTCTGTAACACACACACACACACACACACACACACACACACACACACACACACACACATACACAAAACCTCACACAAAGGCTCAGTGATCATCATAACAGTTATACACACCCAGTGATCAGACTAGTCATTTGTAACAAATAATAAGGTCCCGCAGTGTGTGGGTGAGTGGATTCTGGCTTTGTGTGTGTGTGAGTGGATTCTGGCTTTGTGTGGTTGTGAAAGTGTGTGTGTGTGTGTGTGTGTGTGTGTGTGTGTGTGTGTGTGTGTGTGTGTGTGAGAGAGCAGACACTTTCACAGAGACGTTATTAATTTGAAGCAATAGGGAACACCTGTGTGATGGATGACTACTGTTTGCATAATAAGATCCAGTGGTGCTGCTTGTGTGTGTGTGCGTGTGTGTGTGTGTGTGTGTGTGTGTGTCTGTGTGTATGTGTGTGTCTGTGTGTGTGTGTGTGTCTCTGCAGGAGTTAATACATTTTTTTGGATTGGACAGGTGTCGTCTGGTAGGAAAAAGGACACGTACGAGACAGGAGAAAAAGAAATGAATTCTTGTCCTCCGGTGGAAAGGGACCCACTCCTGGGGTTGTGGTATTTTGGGAGCGATGTGTTTCTTTATCAAATTAACTTACTAAATTAAATCTAATCTACTAAATCTTTCTCGTTTCACGTAACCTCTCTGTGAGGTCTCATTTTCTTTCTCTCCTCATCTGACACTTTGAGATTTTTCACCAAAGCCTTAAACCTGCCTTCTTGTAAATGCTGTGATAAAACACACACACACACACACACACACACACACACACACACACACACAAATCGTCAGCATTGATCTTTAGAAAAAGACAAGCCTGAAATATCGAGCCCACTCTGTTTTTTTTTTTCTTTTCGCATCTCTTGATTGGCTCTTTCATTTCCTCAAACACGGATGATGGACTAATCAGAAGCGTTGCTGTGAAAATGGGGTATTGATGTTCTTGGCTCCCTCGCTCGCTCTGGTCAAACACTCACTGGTCTTTGCGATGGCTTGAATTCAAAGGAGCTTTTTTAGAAAAGCGAAAGGACTTTAGGGATGTAATGCAGCAAAAGAGCAACCTGAAACAACGTAAGGTTCTGATAAATGCCGGGTTTAGCATCGGTTTGATTGTTGAGTCATGATAAGTGCTGATAAATGACTTCAGGCTAGCAAACGGGCGGCTAGCACAGATGCTAAGCGGACCCTCCGTATTGCTCATGAATGCCTGACTAGAAATGAAAATATGTCAATATATTGTTTATGAAACTGGCTTCTTTTAGATAACATTTCATTCCCAGCAGTATTTCATGGTCAGACCAGCTGATCTGGGTACAGTACGTATGTCAGATTCAGGAAAAAAATTAGACACAGAAAGCAGGATTACTTCCAGTTTTTCCCACTGGTTGGGAATTTATTTTTACTTGTCAACCCCCAGGGAGGTGGCGTGTAGGTGGAGTGTGGTGGGCTGCAGCGAATTCATAACTGCACTTGAATGCTCGGTTCTGGCAGACATCTCAACTCACACAGACAGAATATTATACATTCCGCAACTAATATAATGTGTTAGTGTTTAAGTGGGCCCCTATTATATTCTATAGATAGGGAACTTGTGTGACATTCTTCTCCTATGCAAGATAAAGTCGAAAGCATACGTTTGCCTGAAACAAGCGGTTTATATCAGTTCGAACGATTGCAGATTTCTGCCTAACAGCAATTTTTTTTTCTCTGTAAGAGATGTTTCCACAAGGATCAGTACTAGCTAAAATAAAAATGGGGTTAATAGATTTGGTTTGCAGTAGCAAAGGTTTGTGTGTGCTTTGGCTAAACCATTACAAATCATGGATTCCGTGCCATGTGTCTGCAGTGCGAGACGGATTTGCCTGAGATCAGTGTGACAATCAGCGCTTGGACCAGCTAGAAGACACTTGGACATCACCGCCCCATGCTAACGCCAAACACCAAGACTTTCATAGGATTCTGCTCCGATACATCGGACGTGTTTCGGTATTGGCTGAGTCTCCATTTTGAGAGCTGACATTAGTCACGTTTCTGTGTTGCTGGCCCGTCAATTTTGTCACTTACAATATGGACCAATGTAAAATGTCCCCAAAATTGTGTGCAAAATCAGTGTTTTCACCATCTCTGTATTTATGGTGGAGTCCCTTCTGTTAGCTGCAGTTCATTACAGCTTTGTGTATCTTTAGCATCACATCCTGGACAAATTCCCTCCATGTATGTCTGGGTGAATTCAGATACAGCCATTATTGATGTAGGCAGCATTTGTTATTTCAAAAACAAATCTGCATTTAATATTTCAGAGACGGGGCTGCATTATGATCCCATTACTCGCCACCTGCTGGGAATTTCCAACAACTTAGAGCAGCTCCGCAGATCTACTAAATCCTGGAGGCTTCTAGTCAAAACCATTTTATCAGCTATTTTTTCTTGTATCTCCTCGCCCCTTCGATAACCAAATATGGATGCTAAACGAGTAGACCTTTTTCATGCTTAAAACGTCATATATGAGCTTTCCATTCACGCATTTCATTTTGCTTCCACTGGTGAGAAAGTCAAGAGTTGAAATTAGATTTGGGTTTTGTTTACTGGTGCTCATCATCATTCAGATCCATTAGGCCCAGCAGGCTAAAGTTAACTATCTGAAGGTGTGAATGTGTTAGAGTTGCGCTCCCCGGACTGATAAAAAGCTCTTGTCAGGTGTTGCGACGAGGTGCGCCCACGTTGCACAATGATTGTAACCGACAGCCTGACAGTCACACCTGCACCGATCCACCAGGTGTGGAAAGGGGCGGGGGGGGGGGGGGGGCGCACACTCCTGCTTGTGTGTTGCTCTTGTCCACATTTCTTCGAGTGCTTTCAGTGGAAAAGACAAGAATCACAATTCCAGATCTGAGCAATGACAGATTTGAGCTGAATGACGGGCGCTTCCTTCACCTCCACTTCATGTTGTTCCCTCAAAGTGACTCCGCTGCGGCAATCGACAAAAAACCAGGTCTTACTGTGTGATAGCCACAAATACATCGTCTTATTTTCTCTTGGCCTGGCTTTTATATTTTTAACAACCAACTGCTACCTTCGCATGTGGATGATACAACATCCAGCTCCCACATCTCGCTACAAATTATGCAACTTGTCTTTGTTCATGCAGAGAACACAAGAGTCAGCAGACCTTTTGTGAGAGAGTATATGTTATTTATGAAGTGGATGCGCAGGTGAGTAAATAAACCCATCTCAGAGCTTTTTAAGTTTCATCTAATCATGCGTTAAATGCAGATAAAAGTGTTTGTGTATGTGTGTGTGTGTGTGTGTGTGTGTGTGTGTGTGTGTGTGTGTATAAAACACAAAGCCTTTCATGAGATGACCTAGCCAGGCCTCCTCCTGACCAGGAATGAGCAGTTAGTGATGACCCCTGCAACAAGAGACGTCCTGTGACCCTGTGGGATCTCAGCGGCTTCAAAATAGAAATGTTTCACATGGCAGTTTGCACATGTTGGCACAGACAAGCTCTCCAAGTCAAACACAGCTGGCGACAACGTTGCTGATTTCAAGGTGTCTCGCTTCTCTGCAATACCTGAAGTAACCCAGAGAACAGTGCGTTTGTTAGGGTGGAGCCTGGAGGAAAAAAAGTACTGTCAAGATTGTTTTGAGAGATCACAAGATTTGCTATGATATGTGAAATCACATGTCTGCCAATACAAATGAATGTTCTTCTAATCTGAAAAAACCCACAATACAATATTACATTCAGACGTTATTTAATATTTATGCATCTATATGCATTGCCCTGCCTTAGTCTCTGTAAGAAGTGGAGAGTTTGCAAACAAAATGTTGTCAATTGTGTTGTTGTTTTCTGGGGACATATGTGATTTGTAAAAAACCAAAAAGTTTTCATCTGTCGTCCCTAAACAGTTAGCATTTCACATTAGCTGACCAAAAACAAGCCAAGCTAACATGGAAACACTAATGTCATGGTTGTAACACTGTGTAGTTCTAGCAGGGGCAGGTGGCGTATTGCTCCTTCACATTGTTCGTAGATTCTCCACCTCACGACCCTCCAGTGTAATCCATTATACGGAAAAAGACAAACAACAAGGTACATTTTTCTGATTTTTATTATCCTGTCCATTTTTTTTTTTTGGATGAAATTCTCATTCTTTCGCCCACCTGATAATCTTTGTCTTTTCAGGACAATGCAGACTGGTGTCAATTTGGCCGCCATCAAATCTCAAATATTCAGAAATCACTTCGAAATAACAAAGAGTCTTTCAGTGTTTGTGCTGGTTTTGGAGTAAAACGGAAAAGCTGTCCGAGGTGACCGAATTGCTTCTTTTCTTGACAGCCAAATTACTGAATGACCGCCGTCCCCTGTTATCTGCAGAGTTTAGGCAAAATGTGGGGCGAAACAAGAATTTATCTTCCCCACCCATGTGTTAAATTTGAACAAATTGTCCACAGAGAACAAATCCCACAGCTATGGGCTTGAGGCAAATCACACACGCGCGCGCGCGCGCACACACACACACACACACACACACACGCTGTTGTATACACAGTCAGACACACACACCCCTGATGTTGTTGTTGATATTAACATTATTCTGTGAGCCGATGCTAAGCTCCAACAGTGTAATCAGGTGCTAATAACAAGGCTGTGATGTTTACAAGCTGTTTCAAAGCTCTTTATACATTTGTGTGCGTATGTGCGAGTATTCTCTACGTGATGTCGACTCTATTCCCCGCCAGCACTCCTGGGGCTTAGAGAAGGTGGGGTTGTGGGGGTACTAATAATGTAGACTGTCAGCTTTTGCACACAAGTACACACCAGATGCGCATATGGTGTGTTTGTGACGTGGCTAATGATAGCAGCTTTAGCCTCAGTCTTAAGCCATATGCTGAGCTTGATCACTCCAGAGCCGAACCGTCTAACGCTAATAAACAATGTAACAATTAGGGATCCTGCACAAAGAAAAAGAAAAGACAATGCAAGGAAAAATCCAGCTGTTCTAAGGGAACCTTCTCAGCAGGAATCAACCGGCCGGGACAGCAGGAAGGAGAGCTGCTGCATCCACAGGAACAACCTTTTGTTGTTGCTCGCTGGGGCAGAATTCATACTTATTGTTCAACTTTGAGTAAGAATATTATCAGATAAAGACATAAACACATTTACTCTGGAACATGCAGGAAATCAAAGTTAGAAATGGCCGCTCTGTAACAAGTTTTCATAAGAAACAATTACGGGGAGATATGAGAGAGGGTTTAATTCAGTATTCAGATTGATAAATGCAAGGTAGGGTCCTCCCTTCACCAAAATACAGAATTATGCTTATTCCATCCACAGAGAGAGCGCAGCAGAGAGGAAGAGCCTTTAATTGAGGTTTTATCCATTTAAGCTGTCACTAAGAGGCCAACTCTGAAACCTTTTAACCGCTCTCCTCTCAGTAATGACACAAATCAGAGAGGTAATGTGTTTGTGCCGGAGTGTGGGTGCGAGTGTGAACGTGTGTGTGTGGTTAGTGCGTGCTAGTGTTCGTGAAAGAGGAGGGTAATTATGCGGAAATTGGGAAATGGCTAAGTGAATTATGACCTTGTTTCAGCAGAAGGCTTTAATCAGTCCCCGCCAGGCCAGGGAGGGAGGCACAAATGTTCGCTACACAAGCACTCGGCTCCTGATGACAACTGGTTGCCAACTGGTCTGGCGTATGAATGGAAAACAGCCAGTCAACCAGTGATTCATGCAAGAGCAGTAGTATCCAGGAAAGCATTGGGAGTGTTTGTCCATGTCCGAGAGGCAGCCCCCCCCCCCCCCCCCCAATGCTGCTGTAGTTGTGGTTTTGTTGAGGGTTAAGGCCTCTATTAGTTGTGTATGTCAAAGTATCATATTATGAAGGGTGATGAAAAGGGAAAAATATAGTAAGTTTTGCAAAAATGCTTGTTACTCTAAAGATTTTTTTTTTTTAAAGTAAGCTGCAATTTAGCAAAATTTTAACACGCATAACTAGTTGGTAAACCGTTTCTGTGCCTGTGTTTTTCCGGGTGTTTCCAAACTTTGTGTTCATTTCGGGATGTCATTCAACATGGTGGAAACTATCTGGCACGAAAGAACAGTCACAATTGTCTAAATGAAGCTAATTTTCTTACATTGCCAGGACAGCTGTGGATGCCCCATGATGACCTCTTCTTCTTCTCTTGACCGCTTGATGAAAATAGGGATTTTGCCACCTATCTTAAGCTTGCCAACATATCATGTCGCACTCGCCTGATAATATCAGGGAAGTGTGACAGACACAACGAGGCACGTCGTGGGAAACTTATTGAGTTATTGTTTTATTTCACAAAGTAGTTATTTTAAACTTAACATTGAGGCAAACTGCTCGGTTTTAGTATGCCTGCGCTGTTGGCTTTTCAGTACCGTGCAGTACTTCACTCACTCTGTGGGGTTGCTTTGGAGCAGGGGTCACCAACCTTTTGAAGCTGAGAGCTACTTCTAGGGTACCAATTAACACACACATGTATATATTGTATATATACAATTTAAAAAAAAAATGTATATATAAAAACCTGTTTCTACACAGATAAATCTGGGACAGGCCTATTGTAATTTCCAAATTCACACCAATGCAAGTGTGATTGAAAACTGCAAACAAAAGAATTAGATGCAGCTCAATGGTGAGTGGCGCTATGGGGAGTTACTTTTAGAACAGGCCCGTGGGCGACTCATGTGGTCCTTGCGGGCGACCTGGTGCCGGCGGGCACCACCTCGGTGACCCCTGCTGTAGAGCGTGACGGGAGAGCTGTCAGAGCGCCCTCTACTGGATACACATGGATATAATTTCTAAGAAAAACACCATATAATGGCATTTTTTATTCTGAAAATTACGTGTTAAAATCGGCGTCAATCAGCCAACTATTGGCCGATTACCGATTATGCTCTAATTGATATAATCGGCTGGCCAGCCAATTTTATCGGTCGGGCCCTAGCAACATCTAAAAATGACTATTTGCAGCTGGTGTTATATGTTCGATGAACAAAAACTTCCTAGTATTGTGCACATGGTTTTGTTCAGTGCTGGGTCCAAAAACTGGCCGCTTTCGTACAGGTGAGCCTTTAGTTTGCTGGCGGCTTGTGTGCGTATGTACTGTATGTTCGTGCTTCTCGTGTGTGTGTGTGTGTGTGTGTGTGTGTGTGTGGTCAACATCACTGCTGTGTCACTGTGTCTAGGCAAGCATCTGTTAGTTCTGGTTTGGCTGTCTGTTTCTGTCAGTGTTGGATCGTTGGCATCCTGCAGACACAGTAGTCCTCTCCTGTTTCAGCTTCCTTTTCTCTCTCTCTCTCTCTCTCTCTGCATCTGCTTTTGGCAGTTTCTCTGCACTGCTTCCTAGTCTCCTCATTTCCTCCCTCTGCATCGTCACACTACTCTCGAATCACTCTTCCGTGTTAGTGATTTTTGTCGCTCCTTTATGAGAAATTCCTTCTATTGGCTGAACATCTTGGACAAATGGCAAATTTGGCAGCTCCTCACTAGATTTTAAGGATTAATTAATTTGTCAAAACACACTGAATCTAATTCCATGAAAGATTTAAATGATCAAACCAATCATTTCAATTATAATGTTGTTAATTGGAATTGGCCTCTGGAACGTGAGGATTTTCCAAATTTTCTCATTTTCTTCTGATTGAAATTTGCTTGTTGGCACTGTAATGTATCACTCAAAGATCCTTTGAAATGTATTACTATATTGACACACCTCGAAAAAAATACAGCGGGATGTAATCCTCTGCTATAATAAATTCCGTAGCACTGCAACTGAACACAAGAACAAACAGCAGCTTTTCTTAAATCTGAAGTTTACTTTATCCCCCTTTTTTAACTATTTTTTTAGAAGCATGCCTCTGAGTACCAGTTAATGATGTTGATTTTTTTTTTAATGTATAATTAGTTCACGATTGAATGACATTATTAATGGAGTGACCATACACGATCATATTCAAGAGTTTAATTACTCATAGAAAGAAGTAATGACAACCCCATTGTATGAATATATATCATGACAGTACATTCATAGCAAATCAATACCTGAAATGAAAAAAATGTTTTATAGATGTTATAAAGAGATGGGGGGGGGGGGGTCTGTCTTTGCTTAATCCAGTAAAATAAATATCTGACAAACCAAGGTTCTTCTTCACAACCACACAAAAATCCAATATTGCCATGAAGCAGTCCCACTCATTGATTTGCTACTTCTCCTGCAATACGGATCGACAAAACTGCATTGACATGTATTATAAATCTGCATGTCTTCCTCAGCCTGTGTCATTATAAGACCTTGTTTTTGACTTTTTTTGCCTCTTTTTTTTTTTTTTTCTTATTCTGCACATGTATTTACGTGAGGTGCAGCTGTGCCTTTGTGTGGAGTTAATAGCTGTTAATGGGGTGAGATGGAGAATGAGGATGGCTGAGAGCTGGCGGTGATGCTTGGCCTCCGTAACGCCCACGCTGTCTGTAGGCTCTGCACTCATGCTCCTACGCTTTGAGACACAGGAATGTGCTAGAGTTGCTGTAGTAAAACTGCATATGAATGAGGATTTCCTGTCTCTCTTCTAAATTCTCGCTCTCTCTCTTTCTTCTACATTGCCATCATGTATTTAATGAAAATCCAGGAGACTTGCTGTTGCTGCTGCTGCTGCTTTTGCTGCTGGACACTGCCTTTATTTCACATGCACGACAGGTTGGCAGAAAGAGAGTAGGGTGTGTGTGCGTCCGTGTATATAGAGAGATGTGGGGGTTGCGGGGTTGTTGTAGTGAATGTACTGCAGTTAAAAAGAATTCTGTGTCACTTCCCGGGAGATTGTGAAATAAAGATGGTGGAGGGGGAGAGGGAGTTGTGGTAGGAGGGGATGTTGTGGAATAGGATGTGTGTTGTGTTGATGGAGCAGAGTTTTTCACAGCCAGGAAAACTCTCCACCCTCTGTGTGTGTGTGTGTGTGTGTGTGCGTGCGTGCGTGCGTGCGTGCATGCATGCGTGCGCAGAAAGCGTAAAAGAAGCCTGCGAATACCCCACAGCCAACAGCATCCCACCCACGTACATTACCCACATGTATTCGACCCATAAATATGCATATACTATTCACTCCTTGTCTGCCTCCTTTCCCATTTTCCAATCATACACACTCACACACACACACACACACACACACACACACACACATGCAGGATTTTCACAGGGGACGCTCTTGTCATTACCTCCTACAGATTCCTCAAGGGAGTACATTGTTGTTTTCTACTAGCCCTGATCAAATAAATTGGAGCAAAGAAAAGGGGACACACACACACACACACACACAGTTCTGCTCAAACAAACATATAGATAAACCCACATACTCCTGTTTATTAAACCATGACTGAATAAAACACAGAATGATGACACCCATCCGCCCACTCGCCGTGTGTATCGTAAACTGTCACTCCCACCACATGTTTCCCTCTTGAACTGTAAATCTGAGCATATGCATTGCATCACTCATTGCAATTTTCTACAGTATCAGCTCAGATAATCAAAGGCTCCATGACAGCCTCCTCTAGAGCAGAAAAGGGCTGCAGAGACCAGTTTAACTCTGCATCAGCCATATCTGTTAGCCGCTGTTGTTGCTGGAAAGAAACAAAAAAAGAAAGACACACAGAGAGAAAGCAACAAGAAAGAGCAGACAGAGAGAAAAAAATCATTGATGGAGGGCGAAGGGGAAGGAGGGGAGGCCACTGAAGAATAGAGAAAGGAGGGCCCTGCCGAACAGTACTGCCAAAACCGAGGTCGATTGTGATGAAAATGGCCGTTCACATGACCACAATAGCAGTTGAGTGACAGGACTAAAGCAGCATGGACGGGCTTATCCTGATCACTCAGGGTCTTGACTGGGGGAAATCACAATGCCCCGGAGATCTGTCCTTTTTGGGCTTGGAGGATCACAGCGCGCCCACGGTCTCAAGCTTTGGCCCTGAAATGTCCCTGGCATTACCATATCAATGCCATCCCGGCTATTCCGCCAAGGAGCAGTGTGGCTAGCGATAGTGCCTCCTGGTTAGCAGCACCCTGCGCCTTCACAGGACTATTCAGCAGGGAGTCAATGCTAACTCAATGCTAAGTATGAATGGGAAGAAGTGTAAGCTCACTCCTGTAGTGTGAACCCATGTCTGGCGGCGCATTCAAGACAATGTTTTATGAGTCTCCCTTCCCCCTTTTATCTCTGTGGCCCACTCTGTTTTTCACATTGTCAGTTCTTGTGTATATTCCTCCATAGTGCGGCTCAATATGTTGTTTGAAATGCGTCTTGTACATCAAAAATAAAACCTCACTTTGAATGCTTGTTCTGATTCATAGTCTCTCTGTCAAGGAGTTGATGTGACCATTGACACGTGTTTGTTTGAAGCACGATAGCTCAACAATTAATGGATGCATTTTGTGGAAAGATGTTCCCACAAACAAATGATTAACTTTTGTAAGTGATGTTGATCAAGTTATAGATTCTGGATTCCATCCAGGCCATTGGGAGGATGTAGCCATTATAGATGTTTTTCTGGTACATTTTCTTTTATCTGTATTTTAACAAACTAAGTCCAGGACAATTAGCGTTCCCTCCTATGTCTTTGTAACCATTAGTAGATAAATACTGTATATGAATGAGTTTTAAAAGTTACCCTTACTCCAATGGGTTCATACTACAAGCAAGCTAATGTTAGCTCTGTCAGTTGCTTCTTTGACCCGGTGGTTAGCTTCTGTGAATATTAGCAACAGTTAACCTATCTAAGACCTGTTTGGTACAACTCACTGAAATTTAGCGATGCAAAATGATTTCCTTGCACTCATATAAAGGCTGTTTTAACCTTAAAAAACAAATGACCAAAATCCTCTAGAGAGCACCTAAAGTTGTGCTGAGATTTGTCTCTCGAATGTTTCAGCGTCCATTACTCCACAGGTACTAGAAATAACTGAAACAGTTGTGTTTGGGGTGTGTAAGACGAAAGAGAATCATGTGAGACTTGGTTATAGCCTCTCTATGTTGTGAGGACATTATATATATCACATGACACAGGCAGTAGATGGCCTTTTGATATCATTACAATGCAATTAGAGGTATTAGCTCGTAAAAGTGTAAGCCGCAATGCAGTGCTAACCCTATTATTATGCAATTGGAAGGAAATGGATGATCTGGAGAAGAAGGGCGGCTTTTTAAATGATTCAGAAGGGACAGAGAATGAGATCGAGAGAGGAAGGATGGAAGGGAAGAAGGAAGTAAGAAAAGGGAAAATCAATGACTAGTGTAAAGGATGGGAAACTAGATGGGCAATGAAGAAAGGAAGATGGGTGGGATATTGGCCTCAGACTTCTTGCTTTGTCACTGGAAATTAGAGCCACAGGGCAGGACACTGTTTGATGTGCTCCTCTTGTTTTAATCTGTCAGTCAGTGCGTTCACACAGGCGTATACACGCGCACACACACACCCTTCCAGATAGCCTCTAGTCTGTCACTGAATATCGGCAGAGAGCTGAGGGGTTATCATGCGTCGTCAGGTGCCAGACCGACTTTTGGTAGCAGGTTTGTCATTTGTAATTAGAAAGAAAATGAGGGCCAGCTAGTTTTTCTCCGTCTGAAGGCTGTCTCTGGGTATCGACAGACAAGTGACGGGGCACACACACACACACACACACACACACACACACACACACACACACACACACACACACACGTGCAAATACATGCACTGGCTCATGTTTGATGGGCCAAGTTTGATTCCGTTAAGTGGAGTTTGTCAGTTTGTCTGTGAAGAGTTGGGATGAATGTTGACGGGCCTACAGTGAATTCCTCAGAGATAAACAGGATCTGAAGCAGGCTGTTCTGATGCTCGCAACACTTGGGGTGACTGTGCACCGGCAGGCCTAACTATGACTATTTAATGTCAGTCACACACACACACACACACACACACACACACACACACACACACACACACACACACACATATATACACAGAGCCTATCTGGTGTTGTATGGCTATGTGGTCACGGTCCATGCAGCTTGAGTTCTGGTCACGGTTAAAAAGGCTTCCTTCTGGAGATGAGGGGGTAGCGGAGTCTTAAGATGGGGGAAGGAGGGGAGAATAAGAGGAGCAGAAGATAATAGCAGAGGGCTAACAGTGGGGGTGGAGGGCTGGGATGGACCAAAAAAAGGGAGTGAAAGGGGGGAGATAGAGGCTGAAGGTAGGTTTTTTGGAGTATGAAAGCCGGCGTGCCTCCATTCCTGTGCCATTGATGTATTCTAATGCTAAGTGTGTAATGCTGGGCCTCGACTGGTCTCTGGGAGAGACGAGTCTTTGATAGGCCAGCTCTGAACAGATCCCTCGCATACCATTCATATGCATATCTCTCTCTCTCTGTATGTGTGTGTGTGTGTGTGTGTGTGCACATATGCACACTGCGTTTTTTGAAGTAACTGTTTTCTAACCATTTGCTCCAGTGCTAGATCCAATTTCCATATCAATGTGACCATGTTTTAGGTTGTTTTGAGCATAGCACACCCTAATCCTAAATTACCCCCTAGGACCAGGCTGGTAGATGTTTTTATGATCTAACTTCCATGATTGTGTGTGTGTGTGTTGTGTGTGTGTGTGTGTGTGTGTGTGTGTGTGTGTGTGCGTGCGTGCGCGCGCGCGCGCGAGCATGTAGCATTTCCTGTGTGGCGGTGGTGTAACACACCACATCTGATCACGTAATTGGCCATCTGCAGGAGAGGGCAAAGTGTGGAATCTCAAAGCCAAGTATATCTCAGCAGCCTGTGCTGTATATATATGTATGTACATATATATACAGCACAGTACATACACACACACACACACACACACACACACACACACACACACACACACACACATATATATATATATATATATATATATATATGTATATGTGATGATGATGATGATGATGATGATGCCTATGTGCCCCTTTAAGCTATATGTGTGCACAGAAAAAAAGATGGTGCATCGCTTTGTTTGCCATGTGTTCCGGTCCCCAACCGATTATAGCATGAAATTCCACACACATTGTATAGCAACAGGGAGTCTCACATGTGGACAGACACACACAAGAAAGCACACACACACGCACACAAAACACACTGGAGTGAGAAGTCAGAGGCCTTTTAATGACTACCAGGGAGAAAAAGGACTAGAGCTGTGGTGGTGTCAAGACTTTGTGACAGATGCTGGTTGTAAAATGCGTCGCTCACAGGTTTATTGTTATGAAAAAAAGATTCAGCAAGATTGATGCCATTCTTTCTTTCTTTCTTTCTTTCTGTTTTGTTCACACACACACACACACACACACACACACACACACACACACACACACACACACACACACACATACATACTGGCTGGGTCCTAATCCCGCTCTGAGCCCTGGAGGGTCTTTCCCATCAGTGACCTTACTTTCACTCTAACACTTTGTTTGTCTTCTTCTCGTCTTCCTACTCAGATTTGTTCATCTTACTTCACCTCTTCTCATCAGTATACTTCACTGGCTGCTGTGTGTGTTTATCTGTGTGTACAAGCACCAATGTGTGTGTGTGTGTGTTTTTGCCAGGGATGGAGGGGAGGAATGTGTCAAAGAATGCTCGCCTTTATACTTTCATTGCCCCTCTTTCTGCTCCAGAATATGATGGATGTTTCAAAACAGTGCGATGCCTGAATATCAGTACCAGCTACTGATGGTGCTTTCACCTCCGAGTGAGTGTGTGTAGGTGTGTGTGTGTTTGTGTGTGTGCTCACTCAGAGGCACTGGAGGTTATTTGATCTCATTGTGTTGTTGGAGAGGAGGCTGCTCTTGTGCTTTATGACCGGCGCTGTAGGGAGATATTCAGGTTCACCTGCCTCTGCTCAACAATCCATCATCGCTCTCTCTCAGCAGACGAATGCACTCCACTCATCTCATTACTTCCTCTCACACTCTCAGAAACATTTAAGACTTTTGCTAGCTCAGTCTCTCTCTCTTCCTCTCTCTTTCTCTCTCATTCACACACACACACACACACACACACACATACGCACGCACACACTGTAATTTATGCAAATATTCCCAGACTCTCCACAGGTTGAATCCAGGAGAAACTAGCTGAACTGTGTTTGTGTGTTTCACGGTGTACAAATGAATGATAAAGTGTGTGTGTGTGTGTGTGTGTGTGTGTGTGTGTGTACCCACGCCTGTGCTCCTTCGTTAAGATGTTTAGTGTGTGGTACACTGAGCAGGGGCGAGGACTCAGCTAATGACTGTTTCTGCACACTTAATCAGATTGCTTGCCTGCAATATTGCCTCATATCACTGTCTGGCACCATTGGCGTTTAATAGTGTGTGTATGTTTAATAGTGCTTGCGTATCTGTGTGTGTGTGTATGTGTGTGTATGTGTGTGCGTGTGTGTGTTGTATATTGCTTTGTAGAGCCATTACGGTTTAATAGGCATAGTAGAATGTACGGTGCTTTAATGCTCTGGCAACATGAAGTAATGACACAATAAAACAATTAAATACGGTGGAGTAGAATTACTTTTCAAGCTGCACCTAGAAGCAATTTGGACGGAGGCAGAATAAACAGAAAGTACAGATCGAGCTTATTAAGTAGAGGGAGTTCGGGGGGGGGGGTGCAAGCCGTAACCCTCTCTCCCCTTCTTGATTGGCTTTCATGAAATCTGCTGATTCACTGACGGAAGAAATTCTCCTTGAAATTAGAAGAAGTGATTTCTGAATGATTACTTGCGTGCGCTTCTGCATGGAGGGTGGGTGTGAAGTGTTGATAACACATCAGATATATGGCGGCAATTAATGACCATCTCTCCACATCTATTTGAGGTGACAAAAGTGCTCAAATATGAAACATTTATATAAGTTCTAACCTTCCGCCTGTTTCCATGTCATAAAGTATTGATGTTTTATGCTATTTTCCAGTCTGATTAGGTTAAATTACAAACACATTTGGAAAGGCAACGGAAATGTACACGCTTTTGCTCCGAATTAGCACTTTTTTTTAACCATCTAATCATGGTTTTTATAACACTGAAAATGGTATGCAGCAACTTCTGCTGCAGTGGCCCTGATGGGGATCAAACATGACGCACCAAAGTCTAACTTTTGTACCCCAACCTGCCGCTTTACGCTGCTTTCCTTGCGCTTTACTGGTTTCGCACTCTCCCGGTCATGTTCACTGTGGCCACTAGATGGCATCTGTCACTTAAAGGTCAACATAGGTGGGTTTCACCACGTGTTTTATCTGTTAGTTTCTCTCGTGAGGACAGTCTTCGAAAACCAGCAACGGGTAATTCTTTTCATGGAGCCGCTCGCAGCATGTGTTTTATTATTTTTCTTCAACAAATGTCGTCAACATTCATGGATCAGCAGTTCTGCTAATTAAACAATAAAACCACCAAATAATTTAGATACAGCAATATTTTTCTCTCCCTGTTGAAAACTTCCCTGAGATGTTATTTAATCTACTCCAGAGGAATTTTTACAACAGATTGCTCCTTTTTGCTTTTAGTTTTTTGTCTAATTTGGGACTGTTTAGAACATCTAAAGATGCTGAACCACACACATTGAGGACACACACTGTAATTTCAGTGTGTGTAAATTTGCAAGTTTAACTGATACCTTGTGCATATTTCTTTTAAATGACTTGCAAGAAGTTTGTCAACGAAATCTTTAGGGAAATTAGCTGGGAAGGTAGAATCGCAAGGGAGTGTGAAAGTTTTTCGGTGTTTGTGTCACGTGAGGATGAGATGAACCATCAGTCGCTTTACAAGGTGACGGCAAGACGCCAGACCGTGACACGTGGTTGCATGGTAAAAATGCTGCAACAAGCTAATTGGGTGCATCATTTCATCTCAATCCCCCCAGTGGTGTCAGGAGTTAGTTTGAGATGTTTCACCAAAGTCACCGTCAGACAGGAGGGTATTTAAGGTCAGACCTGCAGCCATATTCACGGTGGGCGGCAGCCATATGTGTATATTTGTGTTTAAGTGTTGATTTGTTTATGTGTGTAATGTGTAGGAGTTAGTGTGACTGCAAATCTTCTGACTCACCAACCAGACTGAACCACTGGGAAATTCAGAGTTTTATGTAGGTGTTAGTCTGAGAGTCTCTTCTCTGCTGTCTCTCCTGCATTCTCTCTCTCTCTCTCTCTCTCTCTCTCGCTGTCTTTCTCACATGTGTCTTTATGTAATCGTTTATAAGGATCTGTTGAGAATTAGAGATCGAAAACCCATTTACAGAGGTTACTTACGTAAAGTCAGCCTATTTGTCTGCTGTGAAATCGAAACCTCACCCTCCACCGCTCACTCTCTCTTTCTCTCCCTCTCTTTTGCTGTCTTCTCAAACTGTCTCTGCCTCCACCTTTCTCTCTCTCTGCCTCTCTCGCTCTCTCTCTCTCTCGGGGGTCACAACATCACAATGGAGGTGTGATGAGATGAGAGATAAGATGGCTGGAAAGAAATGAGGGAATTTGTTAAAGATGAAAGGATGGACAGCGAGGAAGGATGAAGAGCAAAACCTTGTCCACAAGAATCAGTATAGCTGCGTTTTTCTTTAGTCCTGATTTTGCCTCCCATGCCTCCAACCTGAAAGAAATCATCCGACCTCTGCCGATGACATATATACAGGAGTGTAATCCAAGCTAAGCCAATGAAATCCCCTCATTTTAACGGAGTGGGACGATGAATCAAGTGTAAACCGATCACCTGCATCACCCCCTGTCCCGCAGCGTTTTCACCACCAGCCACAGCTGCACATGGAATGCTGCATTTGATTGTTTGTGCATCCTGAACTGAAGAACCCCTTTACAGCAACACCCCTACCATCTGAAGGTCCTGTCTCCAGCCCCCTTCTGTGTCCAAGTGTCCTTGAGCAACACTCAGACCCTCCAATTTCTCCTGATGAACGAGGCAGCTTCGTCCAAGGACTTTGAGTATATGACTGGATGCGGGTTTACTTTGAGTGAATGCTCTTGTTTTGTTTGTTTTGTTGTTTTTTGCCAGGCAGCACCAGCACGTCGCCAGCCTCTGTGGCTACTTTGTAATTGAAGAAGCTTGATATTCATTTTCAGCCATATTTGTATCTTTTTTTCAGAGAAGACTGTCAACATTCCGTTGTTTACAGGTTCTTTATGATTAATGTGTCCTTGTTTTAGACGGGTGGTCTGACTCCAACTTGGGTCCAACATTTTTTCATGTCCCATTTAATAACCTTAACAATTAATCAAGAAAGTGATCAAAAAGTTAATTGTTAATGAAAAGCAGTCATTAGCTGCAAGGCTGGTCTATCCATACGTCCATTAGCTATTTTGCTTGTCCTTTACAGGGTTGTCTGACAGGGGGGCTGTCTGGAGCCGGAGGAGGGGATGCACTCTGGAGTGTTCCACTCCCTGACTAGAGGGGGCGCCAGTGCAGCAACCAAGACACATACCCTCATCCAGCTTCCCACCAGTTAGCGCTGATTGTGTCTGTATTAATGGGTAGGGGTGACCCTGGGAACTGAACCAGCAGCAACCCACCCCATGGTCAGCAATTTCATCTAAATTTGACAACAAAAACAGAAGAGATGTCTGTATGAATATGTAAATTGGGTGATATTGAAGCACAAAATACTCTCAGGAAAGACAACAACCTGTCTGACCGAAGAAAAAAAAGCTGCTTACAAACATGTCTATTGTGGGCTGAAGTGAAAGAAGAGAGAGAGAGATGGAGAGATGTGTGTTATTAAATGATGCGTAGCAGCGGAAGGCAGAATGGAGGGTTGGGGGCTTGTGAATTTATGGCGAGAAACAGCATGATGTGCGTGTGAGAAAAGAGAGGAGAGCGAGGAATGATGGAAAACAGGATTAGATAGACAACGCCGCGGGGAAGTGGTTCGGGCTCGTAGCGAGGAGGACTGTGAGTAACGTGGCAGAGAGAGCCAGTGTATGAAAGAGAGAGAAAGAGAGAGAGTGAGAGTCAAGGGGAGCAAGAGATAAATGAGTCAAGGTAGCGAATCAGTGGATAAGCTGGTGCTGAGCGAAGGAGGACAAAGGAGATGTATTGAAGAGAAGGAGAAGACGAAAAGTCAGTGTTACTGTAACTGAGTCTGACACGGAGCTCTGACCTACGCTAATAGCCTGTCTATTAATATCTCCTGGTAATAACTGCCACTCCCTGTCACCCAGTAGCACCGAGCATAATCCTTATTCATCAGTTTTTAACTTCCTGAATAATGATCCTAATGAATTCTTTAAATATGAAGGAGAAGATGGCGCGATCCCCATCTAAAGGAGGAGTTGCGGCAGCTTGAACGAGTCTTTAAAGCTGGCACATAGCAGATTTGAATCCCTGTAGTGGCCGGGGATCAGGCTAGAGCAGCTCTTGGAGTGGTGTTTTATTGTAGGTTTTTCTGAAATGTTATGTGTGAAAGCCAATTTTTCCTCCTGCTACCAGAAGTTTGAAGAATTGTCGCGCTCCAATAGACTGTAAGTAAGGGAAGCCCCTTTTCCACTGGCCAAAAAAACCCAGCTAACACCCACTAACATCTGGGTTTTGTTTGCAATGGAAATGGCTTTAATCTGCAAGTAGCTGTGGGTCACATGACCCAGCTGCAAACCCAAAAAAACACAGTTCTCGGCACACAGTTATTTTGCATCCTGCTTCTAATGTCAGACCCATGTCTGACGAGCAGGCGGGGCTCCAGGATCAACAGTAACGTACTATGGCGGCCATGAATGCTTGCTGCTTATTGGTGATTTCCTTTAACACTTTTTTGTCATCCCACCCACAGACATCTTCCCATTTCCCCGTTACGCACAACAACATGGCCTGTACAACAACAACAGATTGGATCGATGAGGAGATCAAAATTTTCCTCGGTGTCGTCCATGAAAAAAAAAAAGGAATCATCATGTGTACGTTGTAGCCTCTACTTCTGCATTTAATGAATTTCATGTTGGCCATCTTCCTACAAAGCAAGCGTCGTTTATCCGCTCCAACCTCTCAGTTGAAACAAACTAAATTATAGTTTTTTTTATGTCTTGGCAAACTTTCAAAAGATTTCTTCAAATTGAGATGGAAACCAGGCGACTGTCACCTCCCTCCTCATTCCTTCCTGCTCTACTGTGTAGTTACCCTGTTTTCTGGTGCAGAACACAAAACCAGAAAAGACTAAACCGAAAAGTCACTACCCGGGAAAGGATGCTGTCAGCTGTTTTAAGTGGGTTTACTTGGGCTTAAAAACCCACATGTATATGTGGAGTAGAAAAGGATATAAATAGCTTTATTTATGGAGCCCCTTTAGAGAACATACATAAACACAATAAAACCAGAAATGGACTTTAAATAGAAAAGCAAGTCCACAGATCCGCAGTCCAGTGGGAGTTTAGGAGCCACATCCTCTATAACAGACAAATTTAGTCTGGAGACTAGATTGAGGAACTACCAGCAAACCCTGATCAGAGGACCGTAGCCGCCCGCCGGTGACGTACGGCTGCAGTAGATCTACGACGGAGCCAGGTGCCTGACCGTGCACAGCTTTATAGGTGATCACCAGAACTTTAAATTGGATTCTGAACTTGGTCGTGAGCCAGCGGAGAGCAATCAAAACGGGTGTCACATGAGACCTTTTATATATGGCAGGTTGAGGTACTGTCTGAACCCTGGAAAGTGATGACGGCCACAATAATTTTATCATCCGTCTCGGCGATCGGGAGGCAAACAGTAGAAGCACACACTCCCATGAAAGTGTATGGCGGTGGGGGCGTGCACATTTGTTTAACGGTAATCCTCGGTGTTGACGCTGTGTCGTTGCGTCACCCTGGAGTCCTCGCTGAAAGAAATGAGAGATCTGGTGGTGGTGGGGGGGGGGGGTTAAGCGGTTTTAAAGTTGCTCTAAACCCGCCTAATGCTCTCCTCTCAGTTGTAAAACTACTTTTTTATACCCTTCCTCAAGTCAGAGCCATTCAAGTGTGACTGGCAGTTTTTACTCATATTCCGTTTTACATTTTCTTCCCTCATAGTTAATTCGGCTTTATTAACGCGCTGTTTTTTTTTCTGGGCCTTTTTTTAACCCCTCACCAAACTCCACAGGCTCATTAATTCTTGTTCAGTTATAACCAGAACAGAAAGACGGTGATGGTGATCAGTCCGGAGGAACGGTGGTTTGTGTTCCATGTGATTCTTTCTCAGAATATAGAGAGAGGGAAGTCGTTTCGACGCGAATCCACTACTGAATCTATTATGCATGTCTGGATATTTTTCCAAATGTATTAAAAATGTGGTAAATATAAACACCACATTATTTTTTTCCATAAAGATCAACGTGATACATCCTGAGAAGTTAATAAAAATGTCAGAAAAATGTCCTTGGGGTTTTAAAGAAAGTCCTGGTTGTGCCCCTAAATATAAAAGGTTGTTTTCTCACCTCCAACAAGCATCAGGAAAATCAGCCCTATTGTTTTTGTGTCTCACTAACTAACAAACTGGAATTAGAACAGAGGGTAAAACACACGGTGGACCTCCATTGATTTCTGTGTCACGGGCTTGAAGAGAGAGAAGGTGTGGATGCATTAATTGTGATTAAAGAAAAAAAATCTCTTCTTTTCTCAGAAAAAAAATCAAAGGCAAATTAGTACTTTTTTTCTGGCAGCTAATTAGATCACTATTTTAGAGCTTAAAACATCTTTGTGCTTGTGACAGTGTTTCAGGAACCGTATGAAAACAATTACTATGACAGGATGACAGAATATAATGCATGCCAGGGCTCCATGATTCATATTCATATTAAAATTGCAATATTAATTCATAACTCTCCCCTTCAACAAATGACAAATGTGGCAGGAGAACACGTGATAGAGAACAGCAGAAATTGGAAGTAAGAAAAATAGCGACAACGAGAGACGTGGGGAAATTGCAGTGTGACGGAAGGGTTGAATGAGAACACAAATATATACATTTTCACACACATACATATATATATATATATACATATGTATATGTATATATGTGTGTATGTGTGTATATATATATATATATATATGTGTATAATATATATGATGAATTGAGGAAGAACCTTTACTGATGGCGGTGAGATTCCAAGCAACCTCACTGAGCTCAGACTGAAAATAGCTTCATTTTCTGTGGTTTGGGAGGATTTTTTTGCATTCAGATAAGATGATGAAAATCCAAATCACGTATATTGCAGAGCAGCGTTTTTGCTCTGGTACACTCTCACAAAGCAGCACTTGTAGGGATACAACACAACACACAAAAACAGAGGATGACGATAAAAGTTTGAGAAAAAAAAGATTACTGAAGGAAGGACGGCCCACTCCATGATCACATTCACACCAAGAAAGCTGGAGTGATTTCTTGATGCGCCGTTGTGAGCATTGATACATTGCTGGCGTGGTTGTGATGCACCATCTAAACACTCGTCGGCTGCAAAGCTTCTCCGCTGCTCTATTGAGTTCGCAGCTTTGGCAGTCTGCATCGTGGTGATCTTTAGTTACAGCACATTTATTGGGAAGAGCGCAAATGGCCTTGCTCAAGGGCGTTTTAGCAGTGCTAATCAGGACTTGTTGACTTTCCACATCTACATTTAACCTGCCAGGCCCGGGATGAGACCGACAGCCTTCTGCTCTCAAGCTTCCTTCTCGAACCTCACTGACCTTCAGGCCGCCACCTCATTTAAACTAAAAACAGGAGCACAATCTTTTTCTTTTGCACTTCCTTCCGCATCAGGTAAAAAAGACCATTAAACATTTATGTCCAACACCATTGCAAGGAAGAATTGTGATTCTAATTCCTCCAGGAATGCTGCGGCCCTGTTTTTCTTTTAACATTTTATTCATGTAACTTCTTTTATGCAAAACAGTTTTCAAGCACAACAAACCCTGCACGCACACGCCGGAGCACTTGTGCAATTAATGGCCAATCAGCTGTCCACTTGAGCTATAGCCACCTGTTCGGAAAGCAACATTAAACGTTATTCATATATCCACAGCAGACCGGCCAGAGCCATAAATGGATGGTACTTTTCCCAACAACATTAGTGCACAAAATGAAATTGCAGATGGTCCAGGGAAGAATTAGTCAATGACACACTGTAACCACTATCTCCCCTCTTCTTTTGCTATTTATCCACCTTCTCATCAGTACCAGAAATCAACTGCTTGCCCCTTATGAGCTTCCACATAATTCCCAGTTGCTGTTTGCATCCCTTTCTTGCTCCTTTTAAGAAGCGAGGAAGAGATGCAGGACTGGCAAGTCAGTGCAACACATATTTGTGAAGGGGGATGTTGTTGCTCAGTCGAGCGTCGTCGTACACATTCCAGTTAAAGACTTCCGCATAGGAACTCTCTTTGGACTTTTCTATACAGCCCCCCCCCCCCCCCCCCCCTCTGAAAAGGGGGTGAAGTGACCTTGAAATGAATGGTCTTCATCGATTTCTACCACACAAGCTGAAAGATAGAGAACAGGGAGAAAAAAACGAAGCACCAAATTTCCCGTCTCTGCATCCTGGTTTGCTCCTGCATGCCTGCCTCCCTCCATGTCTTCAGCTGTTCTCTCCCTGAAACATCTCGAGGCCAATATGACCCTTGACACACAGAAACACACAAAAACAAAACAAAAAACAGGGTATGCAAAAGCCAAAACACACACTATCATGTTTCGCTGTCTGTCCACTTGCTCCACTTTACTACTTGCACAACAGTTATGTAAGGAGTGTGATGTCACTGCTCCATGCTCACACCAAATAGTATGAACAGCTACATTGTCATTTCATTATTAAATGATGCGTTAATCTGCCCGTGATGGACGGCGAGAGGGAGCGTGAAACAGTGAGACATATTACTGAGAATACATGATCACTGTAAAAAGACAGAGAGAGAGAGAGATGGAGGAAGTGAACGAAGAGATGTTGGGGATGAAAGTAAACAAGAAGAGGAAGAGCGAGGCGAGAGATGAGGGGGTAATAAAAGGAAGGCTGAGGCATGAAGGCTGACATCGCATATAGGAACTCAGTGGGAGGTCCAAAGTGTTGTTTGTTTCTTACACCTGAAGTTGCTTTGTCTTGCAGTGAAGTGGATGTGTGTGTGTGTGTGTGTGTGTGTGTGTGTGTGTGTGTGTGTGTGTGTGTGTGTGTGTGATTGCTATCAGGCATGTTTCTAGCTTGTCTGCTGCTACGTTCACATTTGTGTGAAATACCTTTTGAGGGTGGCAAAACATGCACACGCCTGCTACATATGAATGAAATGCCATCTGTTTCTTGTTACAGCTAGAATGACTTGTTGTCATGGAGCGGTGGCTCAGACAAAGGGACACGCACGCACGCACACACACGTACACACATACACACACCTGCACACACACGAGTACAGGCGTGACCTCTCTTCATTATTTCCTGGACCTCTTTGGCCTCGTCCTCTCTGTGTCTTTCTCCCTCCATCTCTTCTTCCTTTTCAAACCGTCTTTACCACCAGCATCTTCTGTCTCCTTCTGCCTGCCTGCAACAAATTAGCTTAGTTTTTGCAGTCAGCACACAGTGGCATGTGCACACAGACACACAACATAAACAAGGATTTAATTTGTGTGTTTATGCAAAGCCAGCATTTGCTATTCAAACCAGCCGACCACAACCAATTACAACCAATCCAATTACTTTCTACATGCAACACTTGATATCAAGAAAAGGTCTGTGAAGACCTCAGTGCACAGCACAGTGATTCAAACAAGCACACAAGGATGGTTGTGTATGTGTGTGTGTGTGTGTGTGTGTGTGTGTGTGTGTGTGTGTGTGTGTGTGTGTGTGTGTGTGTGTGTGTGTGTTCGCTGACCTGTAGGTTATTCCCTGGTTGGCTCGTCATCATGTCTGATTGGCTGCCTGCCGGTTTCATCACATTGCACCAGAGACAGAAGCAGACCTTGTGGCCTTTAACCCACAGGTCTCTCATTCCTCTCTTTTGTGTGTGTGTGTATGTGTGTCTGTGTGTCAGTGCGACTGTGCCAAGCTAGGAGCCTGGTGTTGGCTGACTTTGGTGTTGTCTGGCAGGCGGAGCGGTAGGGAAGCAATTTGATTGAAGAGACAAAACAAAAGCTCACACTTTAAAGCAGCTGTCTTACTTGATGATAGTCTATCCCTCTCTCTCTCTCTCTCTCTCTCTCTCTGTCTCTCTCTCTCTCTCTCTCTCTCACACACACACACACACACAAAAACAAAGATAACAAACGTACATGCCAGTCACATCCACATGGATACTGTAATTGAATCAAAGACACACACACACACACACACACACACACACACACACACACACACTCTGGCTGGTGTCACAGCTGCTCCTGCACACTGGCCTGTCCTGTTTTGTGTGTGTGTGTGTGTGTGTCTATCTGCTCACCCATGTTAGCAAACATCCCTCCCTCTTCCCTCGGTTCTCTCCTTTCACACACTCATACGTGCGTGCACACACCATCTGCTTATCGTCCCTCCTCTAGCAGCTAATGTTGTGGCCACTAAAGCTTTACCTTCATTTGCTTCAGTTTTACACCGAACTGCAACAGCTTTCACTCTAATCTGCCCAATTCTGCAATGAGGGTACTTTTTTTTTTTTTTTAATGCCGACAACAGATGTGGCTGGAGGCATTATGACCATCTCATTGCAGGGAACATAATGTCTCAGTAATGCCTCAAGGGAACAATTGGCACAAATATTCACTTGGACTTAAAGATGAACCGCTTCATTTTTCTTCTCCTTCATCTTTTTGTTGTTGATCAAAGGTCACTATAACAGCACAAATCTTATTTGTTTCTTTGCCCTTAACTATAAATATAGTTCACACCCCATGTCTCACTGATACTTCATAGCATGAATCGATTAGGCAATGACATTTTATTGCTGAAAGGTCAAAGGTCACCTTCAGTTTGACATCTTAATGTTCTACCAAAATAAAACCCACATTTTTGCCCATTAATCAAAATAAACTCAGCATCACCTTTATGGAATGAATAAAAGTTCTTGTTCAGTTCTCCCTAGTATATGATGACAAAGGATGCATGTGAAGTATACATGTGAACTACGTGTGTGAACTACATGTATGAACACACGGTGAACTGCATGAAAGTGTTGATGAAAAACATCCCATTGGACATCAGCTCCACCTCCGCTAAAATAATCAAATGAAGATACAAAAAAAAAACATCAAAAATGTTAGGAATATATATCAAAAAAGCTAAAAATAAACGTGATGTGTGTGTGTATATATATATATATATATATATATATATATATATATATATACACACAAATAATAAAACATGGTGTATTACATTGATGTCCTTTTGAAATGTGTAAGACAGCAAGCTGTTGATTTGACTTTTAAGAAAATATCTGTTACAGAGATAAAATAGATTTTATACAGAAAAAGTGTAATTTATAATATTCTAACATTATTTTGATATCATTTCATAATTTTCTCTGTATTTTTGCCCTTCGTTGACAGCGACAGCGAGAAGGGTGAAATAAAGGTCCTGATGCCGTGCCTGTTGAGCACTCATGAACCTCTCAGCCACTTATCTGTATTGCAGCCGTAATGATCATGTTAACCGCATTACATTTATCATAATATTGATATGATATTGATTTATTGCCTAGTTCCAACTGCACATACGTAGAAAATTACCTGCACTAATGGCAGCCATCATCATTTCCTGTCTTGGGTTTCTGTTCTCCCTTGCATCTGTCGGCTTCTCTGACGAGGAACAAGAAGACATTCAGTGATGAGGACAAAAACGGGGGAAATTAGACAGATGTGGCAAAGTGAGAGAGAAAGAAACTCAAGGTCGCTGTAAGTTTACAACTCACCGCAAGTGTTTGGAAAGTGACTTGGCGTCGACTCTCAGATACAAACTTCAGTTCAGAGTTCAGACGAGCGGGCACCGCTGGCTGCTGCTGCTGCTGCCGCCGCCGTCGCCATTCACTCGCTGGTAATGATAAACATTACAGCAAACTAATAGTTGGGACGCTTCGGTCGCAGCAGCCTCTGATGTCACTTTATCTTCTCTCTTAACGCTCAAAACCAGATTGCCCGCAACCTCCGAGGCCTCAGACAGGAATGTGTGCTAAGCAAATCGCTGCTGCGTGTACCAACAATAAAGCTCAGGTTTGAATTTCAATCAGGCCGTGACTGGGAGGAGGGATGGAAAGATGGGGCCAGGCAGGCAGAAGGAGGGTGCTGATGAGAGGAGATAAAGGGAAGGAGGGGAGAGATGAAGGGGTCAGCGAAGTGAGATAAGCGAGGGCAGGGAATGAGAAATGGAGTATGAAAGTGAAAGCAGATGGAGATATTTTACATAAAGGCAGATAGATGGATGACAGGGGGTGCGACCAGGGGACAGGGCGGAGAGATAATTACTAAGATAGACAGGGAGGTAAACGACAGGAGAGAAAAAAGGGAGGAAGGATTACAACTTTACACCGCAGTGGATAACTGGCAGTGCCAGACAGAGAGAGAAAGAAGACGGGGGAGGGTACAGGAGACAAGAGCAACAGGTGATCAAACAGAAAGTGTGTTTAAAGGCGAGAAAGGACATTAGGCAGAGAGGAAGTCCTTGCCAGAGGGAATGAAAATGTCAAAAAGCAAAACGCTGCTGATTCATTTCTCTTGTGTCTTTTTATTTATTTTACTTTATGTGCGCCAACCAGCTACACACATCACCCCCCCCCCCAAAAAAAGCACAACAACATCCTCCAGAGACGTCTTAATATATACCTGATGCAGCTGAATTGAAGTGCTGTTAACAAAGTGTCTCTGTTAAAAGAGGTCCACGGCGGCCGAGGTGAGCAGGCGGCACATGTGGTTTCAAAATATATTTAAAATGGCAAACCAGATGGCAGCAGAGTGCCGGCGGCAGTCCCACAACGTTGCCATACTCACATTTTGGCAGAATCCACTAGCACAGATTTCTGGTGCCACCAAGGCGGATTTCCTCCAAGCCTGGAAGTCAAATTCAGCGTTCAGCCATAAATAACGGCAGAATTTTAAGTCATAATGATAATAATAAAAAAAAGGTGAACACCTGGGTTAGAAATGTGTAGGTCTTGTGTAGGTCATAAAAAGGATAAATATGAAGAAGTTGCTAAATATTTATGACCCTTTTGCTAAACAAAGAGCTTCCATGAAGATAACTCAATTATTCATTCATATTTGAATCCTGAACTAAAACAGATGTTTTTAATATTTTTGTTTTAGCCCTTTATCACTCCATCTTTGAGGACGTGTACACAGTAGATATCGAGAAGCGTATTCCTAATAGGGAGCAAATGAAGTACGAATCATAGCGCTCGAGAAAAAACATGGACGTAACAGTGTATATCTGTTCATTTTCGGATTCTGGGCGAAAAGCATTTTCATTTGCAATTGCACCGAGCCCATTCTACTATTAAATGATCCAGGACACTGTGTTTACATGTGTAGGAAATGTCATTTTGCAGCGAAGAGAATCTTTTCTGCAACAGGCAGTCCTTCCAAATTTACCGCTGTGCACAAAAAGTGAATTATTGCTCCTGCTGCTATAGAGCTTTGCAACAAAGATTGAATTTCTCCAACTTTCGCCCTCTGCTGTGAAGGTGAAAACAAGGTGGCGCTTGGAAAGTCCTGCAGAGTGCATGAATGTATTTTATCCAATTCCTATTTTTCCCCCCTCGTTCTTCTAAATGAAATAAGAGCTTTTCACCGAGCAGAATGAGTTTGTAGACGGCAGGTGTGAACTGTGAGAGCGGCGGCAATTAACAGATCGATGCTGCCTGTACCTGTGCAGACAAGTTTTGGGGGTTAGAGGAGGGATGAGGCAGGAAGGGGGGCCTGGAGGAGTCAAAGAGATTAGATAAAGATGAAACCCGTCTTGTAGCTGTCCTGTTTGCGTGTGCTCCTGTCGCTGTCTGCATGGATGATAGAATGTGACGCTGACTTAGTGTCAGACTCCTCGCTGACACATACTGTAGTTAGGAAGAGATTACAGAGATGTGAGAGAAAGGAGGGGAGGGGTATGAGGAGAGAGGGAAGGAGAAGAAGAGATGCAAAAAAGAAAGATAGATGTTTGTCCGTTGCGCACCGACTTCTAGTCTGCTTCGTCTTCTTTTGCCCACAGCTTTTGTCTTCTTCTTCTTCATGTGTTGATCCCTCTCTCCTTTGCTATTAGCTGTGTTAACAAGTTCTTCAATTCTACATTATTTGTCACCCTCTGCAGCGAGAGTTGGCCATTGCCTGATTTACTGTCACTGTGACTTTGTGTCCCTCTCCTCCTCTGGCTGAGTCTCATATTAAACTTTAATTCCCTGCAGTGGAAGGACAGAGAGTCCACTTTTGACAGAGACTGACAGAGGTGAGGTGAAGAAAATATAGCGCGAGAGGCGGCTTAGGGGGCCGTGTGTGTTTGTGTTTGTGTGCGTGTGTCTGTGAGATACAGAGAGGAACAAAGACATATGTTGATGTTTCTCTGTGTGAAGTTGCACTGTTATTATGCGACAGCTGTTTGTAATGTATTTAGATTAGGACGAGACATTTGAAGTGAGCAAATGTACACAAATGTCAGCGTGTGTTTGCGCACACACGCCTTTGTCTGTTATTGCATGCGCACTGTCAGCAGAAAGTTGGCACAGAAACTGATAAACCATTATGCACGATGTGGGAGTGCATGTTTATGTGCCTCTTTGTGCGTGTGTGCGTGTGTGTGTGTGTGCGCGAGCCTGGGTGTGTTAGGTTTAATGATCTTTTTTGATGGTGTGGTGTAGCGGATATTGAGATGGATGGTCCATATGCTCTTTATGGTCCATGCATATTTCATATTTCAACAGCAGAGCAGAGCAGGAATCCCTTATATGGGCAGGATGTTGCACTGGGACGTGGGCTGATTTTATGAGAGCTCATATACACATCCCACTGCTTTGTCCCCTTTGAATAAATGCCCGATAAATACAACGCATTTCATAACTCTTTGGGAAAGACACCTACATAACCATAAACCTTAATGTGACACATAGAATATCAGATCTTAAATGGACTCATGTGGCCACCTGCTTTATGATTCAGTAGTGAATGTTTGCATGTCACACATCACAAAGGAGAGTAGCTGAGTTCAAGTAATAACCTATCGTCAGTATCTTCATATAAATAAATGACAAATATGCCGCTTTTCATTTCCGTTCATAAAACACAGTCACTACTCAAACTGTAGCTTTTTTTTTTAATTTCCTGTCCTCGAGAAATACCCCCAGGCCTGAAAATAAGGGATGTCAAAACGCTTCTAGCAGCAGCAGCAGCAGTTGTAGTTTGTTTAGGATAAACAGATGAAAACCTAAGTAGGCGGAGTGAAACTTATAGGAGGAAACTCATCAGAGGAAAGTGCAATGAAGCAGGCATCACTCGTGTGATTCCAATTTAATGAAGTCATCATCAGAAAACAATAACAATTTAAAATAGAAACTGCAAGCACACTCAAACCTTCTCCAAGGTCCATGTAACATTTTCTCAGACCTAAATTCAAATGTCAATAGGCAAGAGCCGGTGCATGTTTATTAATTTTATGAAAATGACCGTATCGCGACCCGCTGTTTGGCTGACATGTCAGGGTTAGCATGTGCTCTGTTGTAAATGAGAGCAGCAGTAATGTCCTCTTACGCAGTAGGTAGACGTGTGTGAAATAATCTGGTTCACCATTAACACAAGTTACAACAGCAGTTAAACAAAGAGAAACATCAGTCAAGTGTTGGTTTTAAACAATACATCAGAGAAACTGTCTCATGGTGCGTTTAGGCAGCTGGGAATTGTGAACTTCCCCATTTGGGAGTGTTCACACGCTGACAACACACAGGCAACGTGGCCACCTCCAGGGAATCTGCTCTTCGTCTGCTATAAGAACAGCGACTCATTCATAGGTGGCACCAACTCAGGGAGCAAATGAAACTCAGGAGGTCAATATTTCAACCTGACAATGTGCTAAATTAGCCAGAAAGCTAAAACTACATTTAGTTTTGCAAAACCCAGCTACGTAACAAATGCAAATACATTTAAATAAACTGTAGATTATCATTTCATATCATGAGCTAATGAGTGCAAGCTCAATTAACTGTGATAGTTTCGCCGGGAGCAAGCAAGTTGATTTGTTTATGCAGTCGAGATTATAAACTTGGAGGGTTGAAACTTTACCAAGTTGCTGACGAACACAGGACTAAGCCTGTACACCTGGGATTAAAATGCATTTTTGGTGATCAGATTGCATTCAGATAATGCTTGTTTGATTGTGATCTCATCAGGGAGGCATTGCTCAAGTGTAAACACATTTGTCTTCAATCCAAATATACCAGAGGGTTAAAAAAAAAAAAAGTAAGAAGTAATTTTTCTCTTTGATGGCCCAAAAATTTTAATAGTTTCTCGGCCAAATTTGGGGAAAATTGGCCTAATATATTTATTTTTTTGTGTAATCCTGAACAAACACCAGAGAAAACACCACCTCTTTGGCAGAGAAAACAATTTACTTGGGTTGAAATACATAACCTTGCGCATTCCGTTTGTTAGAGATGGCTCCTCCAACAACACTAACAAGCACAACAAAAGTCCACACAGCAGCACAGCATCTTTGTTCTCGCCGTCTGCATGGATTAGTACATAAATTACGTCAAGAAGTCAAGGTAAAGCTGGAGTGTGTGTACAGTCACATGCACCCACACAAACACAGACAACACACAGAAATGCAGTTAACAAAGTGAAAACAAATCCATACGTCTGATATCTTATTTAACAAACACACTCACACACACACACACTCACTCACTCACTCACTCACTCACGCTATCAAATTTACTCATAGAAGCCCTCCTCACAGGTAAACACACACAAGGTCCACATGAAAGCACATTTTGCTGACATGTATGTCATATGATGACTGACAGGTCGCCACTACATGGAGAGGCGTATTGACTTCATGAGAGAGTGAGCAAGAAAGAGAGAGAGAGAGAGAGGGTGGGGCTGACGGATTGACAGGCCAGTAGAGGAAGACAGAAAGGGAGGAAGAGGTGTCGTCGTCAGAGGAGGAGAAGGAACGAGAGGACATCAACAAGATTGAACCTGAAATAAAAAATTGAACGAGAGACGGATGGAAGGACACTGATAAGGATGGAGAGACAGAGGAGGAGAGCGAGTGAAAGGGGCGGGGAGGGGAAAGAGAGAGATAGAGGGGAGGGAAACAGGAGAGGGATGTTCCACTGATGGACTGTCGAGTCTGACGGCTTCTGCTCATGTTCTGTGGAGAGAGGCCGCCACGTCAGAAAATACTGAAAACAACACACACACACTCTCTCTCTCTCTCTCACGCACACACACACTCTCTCTCTCTCTCTCTCTCTCTCTCTCTCACACACACACAGACAAATATACACACAGGATTTACAGATAACTGTGTGTATAGTAGAAATGCATCTAAGTATTCACAGTTTAATTGTCTTGTGAGGAAACAGCATGTGTGCTGTTTATCTGTATTCTGCTTGTTTATTTTCTCAAAATATTCAGTTTTTTATCATTTTTCTTTCCTGTTGTTCATGTGGAGTCACAGGCTTTGCAGAGTTGTGTGTTTCTTGAGTTTAAGGGAAGTTTTGTGCAACCGTGCTAACATTTCTCAGACCTGAGTAGGAGTGTTGAACATCCATACTAGGATTGTCAGTTTTCTTTAATAGGCTTTCGGCTACTGTGAGCTTGAAGTGTGTGTGTGTGTGTGTGTGTGTGTTAGTGTGTGTGTGTGTGTGTGTGTGTGTGTGTGTGTGTGTGTGTGTGACCTCTCTAAATAATTACCAGAGTGAAAACTGTAGTTCTCATGGGCACCTCCTACTTGTGTCATTTCGTAGGGTCTCTGGCGTGCATGTTGACATCCCGTTTGTTTTAGAAGTGAGTGAAAGAAGGACGCGGCCCTCTTCTCCACTCGCGAGTCCACAGGAAGAGGTCAAGGTATTCGAGAAAGAAGGGCGCATCGCAATGAGTAATTGTATCGTGATTATGTAAGATTGGCAACTAACTGGCGATGATGATGAAACGTAGTGTAACAAGTTTTTTAGTTCTGTTTCATGTCCAAGTACACCGGGTCTGTCCACAGTGTGTAACATGCATGTACAGACAGGCATTGCAGTCAATAATCAATGTAATCTATTACAACAACCTTTCATCCTAATCGCGTAATGATGCGGCCCTCTGGACACTTTAAATGAGAGAATCGCCATAGAAACGGGGTTGTTTGTGCTCCCGTAACGCATCACGCACACCTCCCGTGTGTATCACAGCAAGTCAAGTGAAAGCCTCATTCGTGCCAACTTTAATTATGACATCCACTTCATATTTTTGGCTCATTCCGCTGAAATTTCTTTTGTTTCAGTCCTCATTTGGCTCTCACCCTGAGGAAGGTTCTGAACCTGAAACATTGTTCCTGAGCTTGACTTTTATGTTCTGCTTTCATAACAACTAAAAATGAAAAACTCTTGAGGTGAAGAGAGTCTGAACATTGCTTTTTGGAGTGGAGAACTTTTCTTTGTCACTCCGTTGATTCCTCACATCAAAATTAATTGGGTGATTAAGCAGTATTGCTTTAAATTTAATTGTGTCTCAATGTACATGTTCTCATTTCAGGCCATCACAACCAAGTGTACAGTCTATGAATACATTTGATTTACATTCCATGTCACAGTTCATTTATAGAACACCTACACTGCTTAAAATGTGTTCAACCAGTGTCAAAAGAACCTGCACGCTCATCCGACGAATCTCCCCGTCTTGTAAGTGTGTATGCGAATGTGTGTGTTTATCTAAATTTGAGAGTGTCTCCTTCAGTTTTGTCTTGATGCAACCAGAAAGGTTTGAGGAACCGTGGTATTGAGACAAAACCCTTTAAATTGCAACGGTATCGTCTGGAATTTTCATTTTCAGTCCTTCTTTCCACTTTACATGTCTACATGAAGGTCCACAGCTTGTTGGATATAACCAACTTGAATTTTGCTTGCAGCCCTTAGTAACCCACCCCCTGCTCTCCCACTCTGCTTTTAGCCTTCTATTCTTCATTCATTTTGCAGCCAAACTGAGATGTAAAAAGTAAGTCTCCCCTGGAAAATGGCATGAAACATAATTTGCCACAGTAATAGCTGGTGATTTGTGGTAATGTAGAAAGGTAATAAGTGGCACTTAATTAGCCATTAGCAAGACAGAGGAGAGATGTGGATAAAGAGGGGATAGATGGGTTTGAGCACCGAGCAATAAACCCCTGTAGTACCCCCCTCATTTTTTTTGACTACAATAGCTCCATAGCTGGGGCTACTTTGGTCGTCATGGAGACTAATGTTGAAAGCCAGCTGTGGTTTTGTCTTGGAAGCCCATTAAGCTGGGGTGCAGTTGGCACTCCTGTCTGTCTGGCTTTTCTTGTTGGCTTCGCTTCCCCGGACTAACAATGGTGAAAATATCCTATCCATGTCGAACTTGCCTTTGATATCAGACTTGGGTCATGTAATAGTTCCAAATGATCCCCAGTCTTTGTTTTACCCTGTTGGAAGCTTGATATGGGTTGGGGTTTGTTTTTGTTTTTTTGTCGTTTCCTTACAGTCGTGCCACAGTGGCCACACACAGCTGACGCAGTTCATTTTGAGCTAGTGACCTGCGTTTGCTATGGGCGATTTGAGCAACGTCCAACACTTCTTTTGTCAATGCAAACTTAGGTCATGCGGTTAAGAACCTGGGACAGATGCAGTTAACTCAAAGGCGAGGCTTTGTGTGTCACTTTGAGTGGACAGCTAATATGCTTAACCCTCTGAACAAGAACACACTCCTAGATAAGTCTCATTGGTTGTGCCACTGAACCATCTGAGGAGACGCTTTCAAAACCGTTACGTAGCAGGTAACTGGATGAACAATCTCTCTCACCGTCGATCGAGGGTTATGACTCCATAACGAAAACACATTTTCCATCAAGGAAAGCATTCGTTTCATCCATTTTTTCCCCAACGTCCTTTTTTTTTTTTTTTTTTTAAAGGAATAAATACTCACCAGTTCTGATGTAACTGAGCATTATCTACGCTGACCTCATCAGGTGGTTGCTGTGAAGGATCAGTCGCTTCTTGCTGTTTCATAGTCAAATTGCCTCAAAGGAAATTATCCAACCCATCTTGTCAGACGTATCGCGATGCCGGTTGATCCTCTCGTATATGGAATCAAACTAAGGTTGAAAGAGGTGTTACACACGGATGAGAAGCAATTTGAATCTCAAAAAGTTTCCTGTTGCGGACATCTTTGCGTGACAGAGCCCTACCATCTTGCAGTTTAAGTAGGTAAAAACAAGTGCAAGCTGATAAAGAATGATTTGCAAATACCGTCTGACCCAGGTCTGCTTGACGGATGGCGCTAGTTCTCATTCCACATGGTCCCTCTGCCTGGCAAACACTGTTTTTTGCCCCGGATCCCTTATTAAATGTGTCTCAGGAGACGGATCTTGATAATGTTGTTGTTGTTGTTGAGAATCCCAGCGCTTGAGCTCTTTTCCCCGCAGCCCTGATATTCAAGCCTCCAGACCCTGACCCAAACATATCAGTCAGCAGGACATAGTGCCATCCGACTGGGCCAGGAAGTGGGTTGAGAGCGATTGTTATGCAGCAGTTCGATCAGGTTTCACAGGACGCCACTGAACTATCAATCTGCTGGACCGTACACACGTGGTTGTGTATGTGTGTACGTGTGTGTTGCTTTTTTTTTTTTTTCTGCAACAGGCAGGGTCAGGACTTGTGTGTTTGGGGCAGCGAATGCAAGAATCAATAGCTGGGTCAGAGGGTAATGTCTCACTGAGTGCTGAGTCTATACACAGCCATCAGGCAGGATCACTATCAATCATAGGAGAGCTCAGGGAGCGCACACTCATTCTCTCTGCTGGGATCACTGTTGCTCGTGTCAGGGCTTTGGGAACCCAGTGAGAGAGAAGGAACCACAGAGGCCCGGGGTGGACTGACAGGAGCGAAAGTGGTTCATAATATGTGGTGAATGACACTTTGGTTTTTGAAAAATGGAAGAAGCACTTAAGTGTTAAAACTCTGTCTGTTTGTAAAATGGATAATAAATTAAAGTTGAAAAGAAAATCAATAAACAAGCAAATTAAGGTCAGGTCCACTAGTCCAAGTCCCTACTCACAGGTCCAGACACTTTTCTTCATTGGAGAGTTTTGCATTCCTGTTCTTCTCTTTCATTCTTTTGTCTACCTGCATCACTTGCTTCTCTTTGTCCTTTTTTTTCCCTGCGTGCGTTGCGGCCCCTCTGCCATCTGTTGTTTCATGCGCTTGTTCATTTTAATTTCCTCTCTTTTAATCACTCCCTCATCACCAGTGTCCATCTGTGTCGTGTGTGTTTTGGGTAACACCCACCAAATAAAGCGTGTGTGATTGATTACGAAAACACGCGTGTGCAGGGGCGAACGCGCTGGTACGCATAATGGTGATCGGGAGCGCGGCCCTTATGAGAAAGTCAGACTGCTCAGTTCAAAGGGACAATAACATCTGCCATTAGGTTTCGTTGCTGCAGGAACATTCGCTCTCACACCCACATAGTCAATATCCTCAGGCAAAGAGAGGAAGAGAGAGACAGGATGATGGATGGAGGAAGGTGAGGAGGACAGGAAGCAGTGACGATGAGGAGAAAGGAGGGCTGGAGAGGACAAGAGAGGTGAGAGAAAAGATGAGAATGAAGCAAACAAAGGAGGAGTTTTAAGAATCAGAGAGTGTGAGGCTCCTGTCATGGGATCATGTCAGCCCGCGGTGTTAGGTCACTCGACAGGACCCTTGGTTAAGCTCAAATACTCTGATCAATTACCCACAACGAACCAGAACAGGACTGTGTGTGTGTGTGTGTGGTGGGGGGGGGGGGGGGGGTTGAGTATGTGTGTATTGGCCTTGAGAGAAGGCAGCATATTCCAGTTGGTTGTACACACTCTAGACAGGTATTGATTTCTATGGGGAGAATTTAGAACCTGCTCAACCACTACACCCCCCACCCCTCTCTCTCTCTCTCTCTCTCTTTCACACACACACACACACACTCACACACACGCATGTTCCTCCAGCGGTCCAGGGAGATATAATGCACAGGCAAAGAAGAAAGGCAAGGGACCACAGGATGCTAACACTGAAAGATTCTTATTCACTAGAAGTCACGCTAATCAATACTTTCAGTGTCAACCAATATTGAATTAGATGACATCACTAAGAGGTGCACATACACACAAGTTCTAACACTTGTCTGCTTGCTCTCCCTCCCTCTCTCTCTCTCTCTCTCTCCCTCACTCTCTCTCTCTCTGATGTAATAGCCAAACGTAGACAGAAACGGAGTGAACGAATGAAAGGAGACAAAAGAAAGGCAGAGCTGTGGCAGAAAGGATACAGTTGGAAGAGTCCCGTCTGTGTTTGATCAGGTCCTCATTGATGCTACACATCTCTGGGAGTCTCTATTCAGCAGGGGAGCCATTCGATTATACCTACCGCTCTGCCGGCTGATTGGAGTCCTTCCATAACAATGTTAGCATCTCTGTACTAACGTGAGATGGGATTAAGGGTTCTAACCTCAGGAGGCAGAGTGGCTTTTCATTCCTGATTGGCAATCATTTGTAACGGCGCTGGACAAGATTTAATCCAGCTCAACCTTGTGGCCATCACTGTTGTCTCTTTTGATTTCTTCACCTTGTTTTATCTCGGCAAATATGGCCGTTGATTAGTACTCGCACAATCAGCCACCTGAGTTTGCACTTGGGAAGTAGAAAGAATTAAAAAAATAAATAAACGCCTAAATTCCAGTGTGTGTGTGTTCGGTGTGTGATCCCCCCATTCAAACTATGAGAGTCACATCTTGATGACGCACCAGGCCATCATACCATCAGCTCGCAGTGGAAGTGCGAGGCCTCTTGCTAACTTTTCATTGAGGTGATCGTCCTGTTCTGCGTTGGCCATGAACTCTAACTGACGCGCGCTCATTCAGTGGTGGAGATCGTTACTGCTGGGAGGCAGCAGGTGACAAGCTTCTATACACCTGAAAAAGTCTAAAACACAATGTCCTCACCTGTGTTCCGCACAGAAACCTGACAGTAACACATTTGACTTTCATGTTTCAGGTGATTTTGTCACATTGTGAAACAACTGAAGCCTGAACTTACGGCAACAAGTTGTAAAGACAGTAGAAAAATTAAGTTTTGCTCTTCGCTTGTCTTTTTGGCTTCATTTTACAAGAGCTCCACATTACATGTCATTACCTGGTTTGCGGCTCGGCCAGGCACAGACCTGGACCGTGGAGGGGGTTGCTTATGTGAACTGTGCATTGCACAAACACTGATATCTGCCCCCAAGGTTACCATGATTATGGGGCCGCTGGATTGAATTTCTTCTTTTTTCTTTTGGGAAACCAGAATCAGTGACAGCCCCAGATAATGACCACTGCTGCCTTAGTAACTCCATGGAGCTCAAGATGGGCTTGGGACACAGCTATCCCATCAGTCTGTACCACCGTGGCCTCATCTGACTGAAATCACGCCGTGGATACGCCCACTCTTCTTATGTCTCGCCTCTCTATCCTGTTTGAACTGGGACATCAAGATAGAGCAATTAAACAAAGAAGTGAACATATTCAGCTGAATAAGAACAGACACCTTTTGCTTCATGCATTTGTTTTCCTCTCACTGCTTTGTTCAAGGAATGAATAAACATTCATGCGTCAGGCACCGAAGGATTAAAGCTTTAGGAGGAGGCTAAAGGAGGAAGAGCAAGCTCGCCTCTCTGTATCAAACAGGAATCTTAAAAAGCACATCACCCACTTGCCGTACACGGCGGCTTGATTGTTGTCAGCCAGCAGTAAGTGATATTTAAATGTGTCATTGAGTGCTGATTTACTACTAAGATTAGTAATCAACAGTATGAAGTCCCCGGCAGCTGTAGCAGTGTGACAGTGAGCCGGTGCAACCCTGAGTCTTGAAGCAGCTAAATGGAATTCACTCATTATTCACGTCATTAATCTTCCAGCTGTCTAAATATTTTCAATGAAAAATCCTAATATTAATGGAATTCTGTAAAGGCACAGACTCTCCCAGCTTGCAATGAGTTTTTGTTTTTTTTTTGCAAATGCAGATTCTTTTTTAGGCTAATTTTAGCTAGTTACACTTCTAATTCAGCCATTAGCAGTCGAGCTAATGCCCTCAACGTTCAGCTGTTGCATTGTGCTTCGTTATTCTCTTTATCATCTGGTTCCCATGGCGATTTTCAAGGCCAACGTTAAGAATTGCTCATAAAAGGTCTTAGGGTTGCTAACGTGACTCGAGGAAAAGGTTCAAGAAACGGCGTGCAAAAATATGATGGTTTACATATGAGCATAGACTGAAAGCACAACACTGGAGGGTAATCGGGTAATTGTTAAATGTGATCGTGTAAATAATAATAATTGTCAGAGCGCTTTATCGTCACGATGTTGCAGTCCCAGCAGAATCGGAGCATGCAATCAGTGTAGAACCAGGATGTAGCGGTAAAAGTACACCTAGCTCAATCCCCCTGTCCCTCCCCTCGTGTCTACCGTCTTACCAGCTAAGCACAGCAGCCGGTCCCCCAATCTCCTGTTACAAAAGGAATGATTACTGTGACTCTCCAAGTGTTGTATTGATGTACAGCAGGCCTGTGATAATAGGCTGACAGGGGGCAACTGTGACATTATGTTGCCTTACCACTCATTTTATATGGGCAGCCTCTCTCTGTCTCTCTCTGTCTCTCTCTCTCTCTCTGTCTCTCTCTGTCTCTCTCTCTCTCTCTGTCTCTCTCTCTCTCTCTCTCTCTCTCTCTCTCTCTCTGATGTGATTTTTACAGTAGTGACATTGATCCAGGCCCACTTTGATCTTGCTCGTAGCTGTTGCTCCTCCATACTCCCTCCCGCGATTACCCTTCACTCCCCGGTGGCCAGACTCTGCTGCTTTTAACCCCAACTACCCCTCGTCTCATCCTGTAAATCTTTCGCATCGCTCCCTCCATCCGTCCATCTCTCCATCCCCCCTCTATATGAAAGCGTTCTTTGGCTCTTCGGGTCCTGTGTTGCTGATGAGACGTCCCTCCGCTCTCGCTGCTTATCAGCATCAACAAGGCAGGCATCACTTACAGGAGAGGAAATTAGCAGCGATCCAACACAAAATGAAAAAGGGAGCAATGTGAGGAGAGCAGAAGCGAGCAACATGTCGTGACTTCTAGCTACTCTACTCCTCTGAATTCTTCCATGAGCATTATTATCTTACTTACCAAAGCGTGGAGGAAAACAGCAAAGGCGAGAAAAGTGGACATTTTTTTTCATCTGGACAGTAAGAATGCATATTAATTTCACTCTAGCCCCAAGAGAAGGGAAACCAACTTTTCAAACTTAAAAACTCACTACAGAAATAATATAATGTTGGTTTGGGAATGTCACATCATCAACGTTGCATAAAAACACACACTTCCAAACACACACCTCCTATCCAGCAGTCTATAACGTTCATGCATCTTTCTACAGAACATCCAAGGGTGTAATTAATTCTGTAGTTGTAACTGAAGTTAAGGAATAAAACATTAAAAAAGAAGATAAAAACAAATGCCACATAAATACAGTGCAATAATTCCCATAATATGAGCTGCTGCCCCCTGGTGGGCCTGGAAGGTACTGCAGGTAGGCTGCAAGGTCGTTTGCAATGAATGAAACAAGTTTTATTTTTGTAATTAAGTTTGACATCACCATAAAATAATTGTGCTTAGATAATAAAACAAAATTGTATATAATGGGTTTTTTTGCTTCCCATATTGTCGCATTTATGTTCACGGATTATTCATTTTCACTGCAGTAGGCCCACGTTCCCATCAAATGGAACAGAAAAATATCCAGGTGAATGCTTCATCTCAGTCTAGTGTGTTTGATCAGAATTGTGATTTTAGCTTTGATTCAAATGCAGATGATTTTCAGATCCCCGACTGGAGCCGCGACACTCGAACTTTATAATCTAGTAAAAACAAACAGACAGAATGTCCCCACCAATCATCAGGTATTACACTTCTGTGTGGGAGGGCTGAATTTTCAAGTGCACTTCATCGAATCGGACTTTACTGTTGTGTTTTAATCCACTGAAACAACGTAAGCAGTCACTTTTTACAGGGACTACCCTGTATGTGACTCCCAATAAGACAAAACTACTATCAGTAGCTGAGAAATTTGAAGATTATTTCTACCCTTTTTACTTTTTTTCCTCCCTATAAAAATTCACCGTCATCACAGTGGCTCTATTTCTAGTTTAAACATGAAATAATTCAGATTCTAAACAAATAAGAACCTTAACATGAATTATTAATCATTGAAAACATTCATAGACCAACATTCATTTGGGGCTGTTAGAAATGTAAATCTCAGTGTTTTTTGCATTTACAGCTTTTTTTTCGTAGTTGACGTTGACCTGTTGCATCTGGACATCCGTCAGAAAAGAGCGGGACACGTACTTCAAGCGAGATGTCGATAAAAATCGCCACTATGTAATAAACACATCTGTAACACTTTCATAAGGATCGTACATAATGTCAACGTGTGCACTTTGCAAACGGTGTGAAGTTATAGATGCACTGATTAAGGTCAGTTAAGGTTTCGTTTGTTTAATACGTGTGTTCAAATGCAGCAGGGTTGTGGTTACGGAGAAGTTACACTGCAGAAGTATCATTAAGAATCATGGATTTAATTTAATACCTTTAATCCTGCAGCCTTGCTGCCAAAAAACACCAACTCCACACTCACAAACTCACTCTGCATTTGGCTGTGGATATTTTCCATCCTCATATTGTATTAAGGCAGATTATTGTAATGTAAAATGGCTCTGATGTCAGGTTTCCTGTTATTGTCGTACAGTTAAATCACATTTTACACAAAAGCCCAATTCCTGTGCGTGTGTGTGTGTGTGTGTGTGTGTGTGTGCGTGTGTACGTACAAGTATTTAAATCAGAGACACACCTCTTAAAGATGTCAAACACATAAAAGGTTGGCAGATTAAATGAATATGCTTTGATGTCACAAAGAAACGCTTATTCAGACCCAAAAACCAGGTGCACACACACACACACACACACACACACACACACACACACACTCACTCACTCACTCAGTGGGAATCCTAAAACCAGCTTTTATCTTAGAGAAGGGATTTGCTTCCAGATTACTAAAGATGCTCCAATCTGATCTCCCTCCGTTTTTCCTCTTTCTTTTCTCCCATTACTCCATAATTTTCTTTGGTAGCTTAAAACTCTTCTTGTGCTTTTCTTTTCTATTTTTTATTTAAACGTCTGCTACATTCTGGCTCTGACTACTTGATTTGCATGCACGCCTCCCCAGTGGACCCAGGCTCATCCCTGACTCTCCCTCTCCATCTCTCCCTCCCTCTCCTTCTCTCTCTCTCTCCCTCTCTCTCTTCATTACAAATATAGTTCTCTTGAAGCATTTTGCACTTTTTGTACCACTAATACCACAAAAAGTAAATCTCTTCTGCGGGCTAAATGAGGAGAGGAAAGGAGAGGAGAGAGGATGGATGCTGAACAGTTAATTTTCTCCTCATGTTCATCTGCAAGAAAAAAAAAGATGAGAGGAATGGTGAGTTAGGGAGAAAAAGAAATGTTCAGGGAGGTTTTGAAAAAAGAGCAGTGAGAAGTGATGGAGAGAGGAAGACATGGGGAACAGTGTTTCGATCTTCATTTAATAATTGAATAATAATCTCCCTGGAGACATGACCCAGAACTGGCAAAGAGGGAGAGAGAGCAAGAGAGGGAGAGAGAGAGAAGGGGGCATCTTCAGACTGAGGATGACACACTGCTGCCCCCTTGTGAATTTTTGATATCACTACTTTAATGTCTGAATGAGCTGTGCAGGTGTGTTTAGGTCTGAGTGAGGGACACATTCAAGACCCTGGACCAGTTTAATTGGGGCCAGAATGTCACTAAAATGCTGATTTTGGGTTAGTGGATCCAGAATGTTTAGGCTAAGATGGTTACAGCTAGTCTATGCAAATGTTCGTACAGTGTGTGTATGTGTGTGTGTGTGTTTGTGTGAAGGTTGGCATGTTCATCGACGTGTGTATGATTTACAACAGCAACCTGCCTCTGTCACACAGATATGGGCCCATGTCGGTGATGGGAAGCAAAAGAGGGCTTTTGGATGTCAGGAAAGAATATATTTCACTTTGTCTCTCTCTCTCTCCCACACCCACACACACACACACACACGGGCAGACACAGAATCAGACCTTATCTTCCTGTCAAGCTGAGTCTTTTTTAGGCTTGACACTGATATATGAGCTTTGGGGGTGGAGAAACGTGGCCTGGACGTTGACGGCTGACGTGAGCGCAACGTTGCACTCAGGTTGATGTACGAGCATTGGGGTTAGGGGACAACGCTGCGCTGACACCAGGAGAAGGAGCTGTAGCCCTGGGGCCCTGAGTCCATACTGAAGAGCCAGCTCCGCATTCTCTGCATGCAGCAGCCCCGCAGCCACAAATACACATTCACTCACACACACAGACACACACACACACACACCTGCTTTGTGTTATTAAGAACTCAATAAATCTCTTACTCAGATCTGCATGATCATTTCAAAATGTTTTGAAATGAGATTTTAGTTGAGTGCTTCAAACGAGGTTCTGATTGTACGTTCCGATTCCCGGTTACAAACTACCGCACTTTGGGATTCACCCGAATTTATACTCACATTAACTGCAAGAAGGACAACAATACTAGTTTTTGTCCTCGTGTTATGCATCGTAAAGTTGTTGCTTGCAGTTTTCTTTGTTTGTGCTCTGAAAGATTAAATGCTGAGTTTTAATAGCAACATCCTAGTTACGATTTAATGTTTGTCTAAAATTACTTGCAGAATCTGAAATACTTCCTAAAAACATTCAAATGTGTGTCCAACCTCTTCTCATGATGCATCCGCTTTGTCTCCTTCCAGTCTGCGCAGGGAGGGCTACACGATGCAGGTGAACGTCAACGACTACCTGGACATCTACTGCCCACATTACAATGACAGCCAGCGCATGGTTGGCACCAGCGAGCAGTATATCCTCTACATGGTCAGTTACCGCGGTTACAGGAGCTGCGATCCTCAGCTGGGCTTCAAGAGATGGGAGTGTAACCGACCCCACGCCCCCCACGCCCCCATCAAGTTCTCTGAGAAGTTCCAACGTTACAGCGCCTTCTCGCTGGGCTACGAGTTCCACGTCGGGCAGGAGTACTACTACATCTGTGAGTAGAGCTGCAAGAGTTGTGAATAGATAATCATGATATTACAGTAAAATCTTGCTATTTTTAATTGCTGCATGAATCTGCTGAACACTTCCAAAAAAAAAAACTCTCTGGGAAAACAAATTGCAGTTTCACATCTAATCTCAACACCCCGGAGCAAAGCAGCCTCTTCCGTTTTTGTTGATTGCTGTTCAATTAATGTGCAACACCTGAAGCCAAACTGGCCTTGTATGAATAATGCACTCTTAGCTTGCTGCTACAGCTGTTTAAAGACAAATATTTCCAAACCAAAGATAAACGTGTCATGCAATAAATTGCTGTATTATTGAGTGCATTCCTCATTTAACCTACATCATTTGATAGCAGATGTCTCTAGAAGGTGGTTTGGTTCTTCATCAGAAAGCGCCCCGGCGCCCCGTTACAATGAAACACTTCCTGGTGTTGTTTCGGTTCCATGCAGGCTGACAAGACTTCAAAAATACCTTCCAACTATCAAATCAAAGTGATGTCAGTGTGAAACACGGCCGCATTTGCTTTGCTATGTTTTTACTTTAATGCTCCATAGCTGTATTGTTTTGTTTTTTTTTCCACAACAGGAATTTGTCCAGTTATAGTGGTTGACTGATAGTTATCAATGGCTTTGTTCAGTAATTCATGGCAGCGTTAATTCAGTGAGCCCGAATCAACAACAGCAGAGCCCTGAGAGCAGCGTGATGTGATAGAAGATGTCCCCTTGAAGTAAAGACCCCAAAAAGTGATGGAAAACTCGTTTTATTCTCACGAATGTAAAGGTTGCTTCAGGATGCAGGTGCTCCTCCCACAAGGAGGGAAACTGTGGAGGTCAACCCTGGTAGCCAAGGTTTGGAGTGGGGGTCATTTCCATGGTAAAGCCCCCCCACCCTGTGTCTTTCTTCTGGGGCATGGAGGTTGAATTAAGTCTGAATTTGCCATAATGAGCAAATGCAATCGATGAACACACACAGAAAATACCCCCAGAAACAATAAGATATCATATTCTGTAATTATAGGGATGTTTTTTTAATCAAAGACAAATCATTTAAAAAAATATCATGCTGCAAAAGGAGTAGGAAGAATTATTTTAGTCCTTCCAATTCTCCAATAATCACAATATCTCGATATTAACGTCCTATTTCCTCTCCATAGTATATATAATTCATATAAACGTACAGATGTAAAATGTAGTCCTAACAAATGAATGCAATGAACACACATTGGCCAACTTTACCTTATTTGGGGGAGTAAACTGAAAACTTAACTAAAATTCTCTCGTTTTCATCCCCAAATAGTCTTTCAGGTCTATTCCTAACACGTTTCAGGTGTGACTTTGTCATCCATAAATTCTGTGCACAAATGCACTCTCACCACATTTCACCTTTTACAAATATTTGATTTGATACATATATTAGCAGGATTTTTATAAAGTTACCCTGGTTATAAATGTAGTTTTTAATTTGTTTGGAAGAATACTCTGTCAGGAACCATTAAGTCTCTTTATTTATGTGCGCTTTTAGATAATATTCATCAAATCCTCCACATTTAATTGCTCTGTATTTTCTCTCGGTGTAGGGAAACTGAAGGCTAGATTGTATTTGATATATTTCATTCACTGATGTAGCAACTCCCAGATGGGAACGTTCATCCCGCCGTTCATTACAGGCGTATGTTCTGGTTTTACTTCATGTGAACAATTGTAGTTCAACTGTTTGAAATATCAGAATCATGTTAAACCATCTCAGCCAGCTGATAATCAGTTAACAGGTCAGCCAGAGCTGATACCACTCAAATGTGACCCACATATCAGACACATCTGGGCCTGACCTGGGACACGTCTGGCAGTTGTGGCTCAGCTTAGTCCCACAAAGTTCTGTGTGGGCCGAACGTCGCCCAAATGTAATGAAGCAGGCTGACGTGGGTCAAATGTGGACCTGCGGCTGAGTCCAGTCGCAGGCACAGAAGAACCCGTGATGTCGGCCAAATTTTTGGTCAAGCGTTCACATCTATCTGGGGACTTTGGTCAGATTTTTGAGTCAAAAAAAAATGTCCAGGACATGAATAAACTTCAGATGGATGCTGATCTTTTGTGCAATTTCTATTTTTGCAGCCACGCCCACTCATCATCACGGCCGCAGCTGTCTGAGACTACGAGTGTACGTCTGCTGCTCCACGGGTGAGTCGCCCACATCGTGTGTGTGCGTATGTTTGTTTGTGTGTGTGGGTGGCATATGACCTGTAATGCGATGCTTGAAAATGCATCTGGAACCATCTGGCCACAGGGACTGGACTCCCCCCACCACCACCACACACACACACGCGCACGCACACACACACACACACACACACACATTGCTGCATACAGTTGCACACACTGTCTAAACAGTCTAAAGCAGGTAGAGCTGTTAATACTCCTACTGAGTTTCCCCTGCAGCCCTTTCACTCACTACTCTTGCTTCTTTTCCCCCTTCATTCTTTTCTCTATTTTTCTCTCTTCCCTCGATTCTTCTCCAGCAACAGAGCAGCCACATCATCTTTAAAGACTACCCCCCCCAACTCCCCTCTACCCTCCTTCCCTCCCCTCCTCCCTGCTCTCCTGCTCTTTCACCCCTCCTTCTTCGCTCCCTGTCAGAATCCATTTATTGCCATGTGCGGTCAGTGGGTGGCTATGTATATGTAGTGTTAACCTCTCTCACTTGCTCTCGATGCCATCCTTCAGTCTCTCTACCCTCACACACACACACGCACACACACACACACACACATGCACACACGCGCGCACACACACACACGCACGCACTCTCACACACGCTGGTATATACACAGACTTTGATCCCTGGCCTGTCCGGTCCTTTTAACTTCCACAGCCCTGTAGTATTAACCTCTCCTCCCTCTTTCACCCCCTGAGTCCATTGCACTCCATCCCTTTTCACACAGTGCCTCTCCTCAGTTTGATCTGCCTCCCTTCACCCTTCTCTCCCCTCTCTCTCTCTCTCTTTCTCTCTATCTCTCTGGTTTCTTTCTCGGGGCTTCTGGTGATGTTATGGCTTGTCAGTCTGTCTGCTTATGGGCCCTTTTTTTTTTTAGCCCCTTCCCCCTTTCCTCACGTTTCTGTCAAGATTTCTAGTTGGATGTAATTAAAATCCCTCGAGTTGGGGCAATAATTTAACCTCCACTCCCTCATTTTTACTCAATCTCTCCCTCCCTCCCTCTCCCTCTTTTAGCTTCCGATGTGGATGATGAGCCAGAGCCAACAGAGCCAGATTACACGCTTAGACCAGGCCTCAAAATCGATGATATTGGTGAGTCATATACACACTCACTTAAAGCTTACACACACACACGTGCGCGCGCGTAAGCGTGGTGAACGTCTGTCGGGCCCATCTGTATGTGAGCGAGTTTTGAGAATAGGAACGTAAAGGGGGCTTGTAGGTTGTGCCAGCAACAGCGAGCGCTTAGACCTCTATCAAAGTATGTGTGATATCGCCAGATGAATTAATGAAGCTGTCTGGTACTGCACCAAATTTTTATGGTGATGCTCTGCCCTCCACTAACTTTCCCGAAAATGTTTGCATAATCTTGTCAATGCTCACCAAAGCAATGAAAACATAACCTTGTTGGCAGCAATAATAGGATAATAAAGCTTATCACTAGCTTCATCTTTTTAATAGTGACAGCAGATTGATCAGACAGATAATTGATGTCTGATTGCCGAGTGACCAGATCAACCCTGTCACGCAATGACAAAAGTGGCCGTTTTCAAAAGAGACCTTCAGCACAGTTAACTTCAAAGCGCCAGCTGGCTTGGCAAGCTGCTGATCCCGCGAAACAACTACATGCATATTCATTTCACACTCGCTGTTTTCAGCAGAGAACACATAGTTTCATGGTTGATCTCCAAAATGTTAAAAAAAAAAAAAATTTCATTCAGAAAAGTAAGGTTCGTGCAGATTTCATGGCTGAATGCTGGCGAGTTCTTCCTGTGTGTCCATATGTTGCCGGTCGGGGTTACAAACAACTGGTGAAAATCATGGGAATCAAGTATATCATGCTAAATCTGTTAGCACTGGAATGACATTTGGCAGCAATTTCAAGAGGAAGTGGAGCAGTAAATCACTAAGTGGCAGACTGAATCATAATTATCTCTGGCTCCTCAGTATTGTGGCAACAATATTGTTGCCACACAAAAACAACATGGAAACATAGCATGGCTCAGCTAGCAGCAAACCGTTACACAACCGGGCTCATTGTCATTAGTCTTTGTCCTGCCCTGCTTTTCCAAGGTAACTTATAAAATATGGTTGTTGTTAATCTGTGTGTGTGTGTGTGTGTGTGTGTGTGTGTGTGTGTGTGTGTGTGTGTGTGTGTGTGTGTGTGTGTGTGTGTGCGCGCGTGTGCGCGCGCATTCTGGAACATGTGCCCTTATGTAATAAATCAGTCTGTTCACATAACTGTCATAAGAAAACTCATCACTGATGTAGCGGATGGCTGCAGGTGGTGTGAGCTGGTCGAGCTACCTCTCCTTTGCTTCGTTTTCCTCTCTCCGTCATTCTTTCATCTCATTTTCTCTCACTGCATCTCCTTTCTGCACGATCCTCAAGCCCTTTAATTCCCATCCTCCGTTCTTCCCAGAGCACCAGTCAGAATGCACTAGAGGGGAAAGCCACCAAAACCCAGTTTATTCACCTTTTGATGTGTGAAATTGAGTTTTTTTTCCCCCTTTATTTTTTAAACTATATTAATCTTTGGATTTATGGAATGTATTAATTTTCCCTCACTGATGTAAGCTATATTGAAGTAGAAAAAACATTGTACTTCAAATCTATTTTGACTCGTGGTTTTTGACCTTCTTACTGAATGTAATGACAGATTGAAGTAACTAATACTTGAGTTTGTCACCACACAACTCAGTAAAACCTTCCCAGTCCATGTCCTCATTTATTCCTTGAAAGCAAAAGTGACAGATATTTATTCTACTATGAAGCTCTCGCTTGAACCCAAATCGAGAAGTACCCTCTAAATTAAAGTCTACACAGAGTAACCGACTGAAAAGGGTGCAATATTGTAACCATAAATCAGTGGGATTATCCTATTTTAGAAGAACAGGTTATATATTCCAATAACAATAAATGTCACCTTCCCAAAAAAGCTAATTTTATTTTCACCAAGGAATGGCTACATATGATGGAGGGCTACACAGTTGATCAAAATGTTATCAAAACTCAATGGGAATTGATCACAGTTTTCACACCACTGGCAGGCTGTTTCTTAAAGGCTAATTATGTGACAAAATACCCACTTGAATTACATATTGTGTCGCTAAGGAGATGTCCTGCCTGCACGTCACATTCTACAGACTATAAATAAAAACACGTTTGTTTACATCAGATTCACACACACACAAAAAAAAGACACCATTCTCATTTTAATGGGTTTCTCAGTGAAAACGGGAATAATGATATAAAATTCGACATTCCTTCTAATATTGCAGTTACGGTAATATCAGGGATTGAATATCAGTCAGAATTAATGCTATCAGATATGTTTTCAAAATCGTGCAGCCATATTAGGATGTAGTGAAAGGATATGGAATGTAGATCACGTGAAATCGCTGTCAGTGTTTGGCGAAGGGCTGACACGGTAGCAGAGCACAGATTAGTCCAGCTCCTGGGGGTCATTTTCACCTGTTGTACTGTGTTGCCGATCAAATTAATATGATCGTCCAAATGGTGTTGGAGGAGTCGAGGAAATCAGCAGGGAGCTGTGAAAACAAAGATGCAGCACACTTGACAGTTCCCCTCCTTTGTTCTCATGACTGCCGACGACACTTGTCACATCCTCGTTTCAATTATTTCACATTGATACATTCAGGAGAACACGAGATCTGATCCCGTCTGATTGCCGCGTCTGAAAACATTGAACTAAAGCTGAACGTTGCAGACTGGTGTCATCTCGTTCCCCCTCACTGCTCACAGTTTATTTCCTGGGCGCTGCCCCTTTCAATCTGTGTCTTCAGCTGCACACTAACTCCCTCCTGAATACGGCCTCTAGTATTAGATTTCATTTAGATCTCATTTACATCACAGATGGAATGGCGCTAGCAGCTCCCAGTGCAACCATGTGATTACTGATGCTTTCAGTGGAAGGACACTCGCTCACTTACCCACCCTGTCGGCTCAGGTTACTGCATCTGATGATCAGCTCCGGCCATTAGCCGAGAAATCAGAAGCTTTTTCTTTAATGGGCTTTATTGTAGCAATTACCACTGCTTTAAGTGACAGTGTGTTTGGCTGCCGTTGCCGGTAACATCAGGTTGGATGTCAGGGATCAGAGTACACCGCAAACTATTACGCACTCATTTGAATATCACGTCTGCTTGAATCACGGCCTGCCTGTAAATCTCACAGGGCATCATGTTTTTACACACATACGTCGATACACTTTTGCCACACCTTACAAATATAAGCTGTTAACAGTCAGAACCACATTCTTCTCAGAAGTGTAACACTGCATCATTTGGCTCAGTATCTCAAGATCAAAGACTGTATAAACTGGACGATCCCTCTGGGTCTGAGGAGTGTAGCATCATAAGCCTGCAGTTTCTCGTGACCAGAAGGGGGCGATATCTGGGATTGTTTAAAAGTGTACAAGACATTAGTGAGTCTTTTTCAATGCAGCATGGTGTTTTTAATTTTTTACTTTATAGTCTCATTTAGAGGAAAATAGACAATTAAGGGTGGGTATTAGCTGCCCGTAGCTGAAATAATCAACTTCTGTTCTCCATTTCGTCTGACCTGGTATGAACCTAGCAGTTATCTCACACCAGCTGAATCAGGACTACTTTTCCCCCCTGGGGTTAACACTGAAATTGGCTTAACTTTAGCCACTTTGGAGCTCAGATGTAGAACATAATGCTTGATCTGATCTGATCTGAGACACTAATCTTACACTGTCGTTTCCAGCAATTAATTTTTTGTATCATCAGCTGATTTATTAATGTTTTCATCATCTTCTTTTTTTTAATGGTTTTTTTTTTTTTTTTTTTTTTTTGCAGACTTTACCTTTCAATTTTGGACTTTGGTTGTTCTATACTGGAGATGTAATGTCAAGACAAATTTGTATTGAGGTCATGGCTACCTTGTTACTGTGTCAATCGCTCCTCTTCAGTACCCCCGGCTGATCCATCAACTATAAAAACAGATGTTATTACATCTGGCTGTATTTTTTATTCTATAGAAACCTCTAATGATAACTGCTAACCAAACACATCTTCATGAACACAACTGAGACCAAACCATCTTCTCAGAGCCTCTTTGTGTCTTGCTTTCCTCAATATGGCAGAATCTACAGGCTTTTCTGCTTTCAAAATGTCAAAATGTCACATTGCACAGTGTCTTCCTATAATTACGTGTTTATACTCGACAGCCACGAGAGGCGGTGGGTATTTGTGTGAGGCGATTTGTAGAGCCGGACTTTTGGAGCCAGTTGTGTGAGATGCAGTGCAGAGTGCTGTTTGTGTCTTCAGAAGCACATTCCTCTGTCAGTCAACACCAAAGTAACACAGTGTCCTGACCCCTCCGCTGCATGCTCGGTTATGGAATGGTCAAAGCATTTAACCTGAGCCCCACTGCTGCGTAGACCTCATTAGACCAGCCAGCAGAGCATACCAGAGGAGTCCATCTCTAAAACCAGGTGTCTGCCAGTCATTACTCTGCTGTCTGACCCAGACAGCAGCTGGAAATATTCCGAAGCGCCAAAAAGACTGGAAACACTCCACTTGTCAATATGATGCCATCAAAACATTGAATACAGGACAGTCCTAACCAGCCTGACACGTCTGGTGCAGAGACAGAGACGTGCTTCTGTTGAGGCTCCCGTCTCATTAATGAAGTGACTCATGAGGGTGTGTCTGGCTACAGGTGCGTTTCCTAAGTGCAGACGTGCAAGGAACTGTCGAGTGGCTTGTGGTTTCTGTACGACTAGACAGCGCTTACTGTGTGTAGCCTGCAACAAAAGACTACTATTTTTAGGACATCCCCAGGTGTATGTGTGTGTTTGAAGAGGTTTGTACTGTGTGTCTGAGTGGGATCTGTGTGTGTGTGTGTGTGTGTGTGTGTGTGTGTGTGTGTGTGTGTGTGTGAGTGTGTTGTAGGAGTGTGTCACTTTAGAACAATAAACGCTCTCTGATAACAGCTGCAGTCTGCAGTGGTTCTGCTGTTCTGTCTTTGAAGTGACTAACCAAGTTGCATTCCTGCAGTCTGGTTGCTTCATTTTTAAAATTTTGGTCATGCTTTACTAAAAGTTGGGCCTTGTAAGCAGAATATCACACATTTAGCACAGTAACTTTGAAGCTGGAAAGCCCTCATACAGATCTAGATGATTTCTAGAAGCTGAACCATTTCTCTTTCATGGAATTTGATTGACAATTGCCACGTTAAGAAAAACACCGCTAATAGCTCAATCCTGCCTGTGGCCTAGAAAAGTCCCACTGCCTATAATAATAATGAATTACTTGTTCAATATTTCCACCAAATTCCCCTGAAATCTGTTTCTGCAACATCCTGTGAACAAACAGACACACTGGGTGGAGGTAATAATATATTTAAATTCGTTAGACACAAAAAAACGTCCCTGCGTTAACTTAGAATAAACTAATATTAAAAAGAAGACGTCATGCTCGTAAGATGACCTTTTAGCAGCTGGAATTTCAGTGCTGGAGGCCTGAGCGAGAGGTGAGAGCGGGATCAACCAGGTGTTTATTTCATCCACAGACGTGGTTCTCAATACAAATTCTGTGGTGAACAAACAGCAGCAGCTTTATTGAGTGCGTTTGGTGTTGCCTTCATTCAGACTTGAAGATTGACACCTCAACATATACTCTACTGCTTTGTCTTAACACAATAGCTCCTAAGTCCTGAAATAGAAGGGGAGGAAGCCTAAGGAATGTAATGGCTAGGCTAGGCTAGGCTAAGCTAGGTTGACCTTGCTAACATCAATGCTTGCTCCACCAAAACAGTACTTGAAGCCCTGGAGCTGATGGTTTTTAACGTCACAACTGGCCAAACAGTTCCTGCTTCTCCTATCATTGTGTAGTTTTAACATTTTATCCAAATTTAAGCAAGTTAAGTGAATATTGGGCCCTAGAGGTCTTTATATTTACTGACCCAGGTAGACATGGAGGGGGAGAGGACCTGCCCACAGCCCTACTCTGACTCTGATTGAATAGTTTAGGCATGAAAAGTGAAATCCAATGATAAGAGAGGGGTCTTCATAGAAGACAAGTGGGGACAACATATAATAAAAAATACTAAATTTGTATCCATTTATTAATTTTTCTAGCATACCATACCCCTGACATAAGTGTGCGTACCTCAGTTTTGAATGCTTGTCTTAAAGGGACAGTTAACTTATCAGTTTTCAAATGAATAATTAAAAAAAAAATGACAAAGCCGGTTTTTGTAATGAAGAAGACCTTCTTTATACTCTTCCTCTTTCCTCTCTGTTTCTCCAGATGAATATAACCCCTTCGTTCCCAAGCTGGAGAAGAGTGTCAGCGGAAGCAGCCCATCCAGGGATCGCCTCCTCCTCACAGTGATGATGCTCCTTCTGGCTGCTCTCTTCATCTCCTAGCAACGGCCATCCCATCAGCGTCACCATGCCAACTAGCCTTTGGAGGGTGTACGGTATCAGCGGGTGGGACAGTGAGGAGGAGAAGGAGAGTTAAGATATCACAAATATAGCAAAAGGCAAGGGGAGCAAGAAATTAGAGTTTTCAAGCATCAGTGTGTGTGTGTGTGTGTGTGTGTGTGTGTGTGTGTGTGTGTGTGTGTGTGTGTGTGTGTGTATGGGGGAGTGTACTGTAGTGAAGTTGAATGGCCTTTAGGCGCTCGGGGACACAGACTGAACCATGTATTGCATTAAACAGCCTGTGCACAGGTGTGTGCGTGTGTGTTTGTTTGTGTGTGTATGTGTGAGTGTGTGTGTGTGTGTGTGTGTGTGTGTGTGTGTGTGTGTGTGTGTGTGTGTGTGCTTGGTGAATCATGCACGCCACACAAAGCATTTATACAACTGGAAAGGCAGGCTGAAATCCTACTAAAGAGGAAAAAAATCATCAAATCCACCCTCCCAATTGAAACCATTCTAAGACTTTTCTCCTGGATCTGATTGGCTGTAACACTTCCTTAGGGCTAGTTGCCATAGTTTCTTGCAACAACACCAACTGAACTCAAATGAACTGATAGAAAACGATCTCAGCAGAAGTGAACTGAAATTGCCTTTTGTTGTTGTCGGTGCTCTTGACGGGGACCTCCCGTCCTTGGTGGAGGATCAAGGAGCCAGCTCCCGAACTGAGTACGAGACTCGTCAAAGTAGCTGATAGTTCGTCAAAACACATCCTGGGACTCCAGATGCCAGTGTTTTATTTTGTCATTCTGTGTTCACCTTAAGTCTCCAGCACGTCTTTTGATGAAAGCAGAAGGACCGGGGCAGAGTCGAGGGGAAATACAGAGCATTTAAACAATGAATTAATCACTACTTTTTCTGTCATGTCTTTGAAGTCAACTTGGTTAGTCGTCTGTCATCTCCGAGGTTAACGAAGCACACAGCGGCTACACAGCAGCCATAGATACACTCAGCAATACTGCCCTCCTCTCTCAGCTGCTGGGATAGACCAACTGGAGGCTGCACCGGGGGGGTGGGGGGTGGGGGGGGGGGGGTGAGAGAGGAGGAGGAGCAGAGAGGAGGGAAGAACAAGGAGGATGGATGAAGCGATCTGGTCCGGACAATAAGATCTCTATTGGTTCCCCGTTGATTTAGCGCCTGCTCCACAAATCATTGTAAACCAATTTGTCAGATGCCACATGTAGACAGTTTCTGTTACTGTATGCCTGTGCGTGTGTGTGTGCGTGCGTGCGTGCGTGCGTGCGTGTCTGTGCTCGGATGAGAGACCCAATGAGTGTGCGCCTATGTGGATTTTGGAGAGTGAATTTTAAATGGTACTAACAGCCTGAAAACACATCCACATACTGTACATGTTCTAAGTATGAAAATGCAAAATACATTTAAAAAAATCAAAACACAACTAAAGCAGCAAGTAATACATAAAAACTAAGTGCTTTGGTGGGGGAGGTACGGCAATTCAAAAGTCAAACTATTGTACCAATCGGTTGCTTCAGAATAGCGTTTCCATAGCAACTAGCACCTTATTCACCATGGATACCCTACTCTGCCAACAATGGACTCAAGTGGGGCATGGCTTACCATAGTAGCTGATAACAGTGATGAAGGTGATGACGATTGCAATGATGACGATGATGATGGACTGCCAGCCAGGTCACATACAGCAGCCCACCCACCGGCATGTGAGACATTCAAGTACTCGTGTAAATGTCGTAACAGACAAAGAATGGAATTTAAATGTTTTGCCGAGGTGAAATGTGATATATGCGTTTTTTTCTTTTTTATAAACTTGAAACTCAGTGTACATTTTTTTTAATCTTTTGTTTTATTTTGCTGTGACGTGTATTTGGTTTTCATGATGAAAAAGATGGTGATGTAATGGATTGAGCCATATGTAAACTTGGGCTGACCTCTCGGAGTCCCTAAGCCAAGTTGAACATCAATCATTTGAAAAGAAAAAAAAACCTGGAAAAACAAATAGGAAATCTGAAATAGTTAACCTGATTTTTCCTTTTTGTTTTGTGGTTTGGAACCACTTATCTATAATATAGGATATAAATCTAAGGAAATCATTTTATATATATACAGAAAATATGTGCTTTTAGTTGCTGTATTTTTCCTTCAAAGGTGTGTGACAGTGAGCTTTTTTCTCAACTGAACCTCACAACCACCTTTGAAAAGCCCTTGTGTATTAAAAGCACAATATTTTTTTAGATTTAAATAATGCAATTACTCTTTTCATAGAACCAGAGACAATTCTGAAAGAAGGATCAAGGATAAAGAAGGATCCTGTAGAGTTCAGTTGAGTCCAGGTATATATATGGCTGTTGGTGGGAGGGTTGAAGAGCTGTGGAAGAGGGTAAATCATTCTTCAAGAAGTTGCACTTAAGAATTTTGGTGTGCGTGTGTGTGTAGGTGTGTGTGTGTGTGTGTGTGTGTGTGTCATCTCTGTCGATCACTTCACGGCCATGTGCAGGAGCTTTAGCATGAGATGCCGTCCATCTTTGTGTTTAGTGGTGTCAGCGTGTGTGCGTGTGTGTGTGTAATTGAGTCTTGGTTTCTGCTCTTTGTGTGTGTGTGTGCGTGTGTGTGTGTGTGTGTGCGTGTGTGTGTATATGTGTGAGAGCGAGAGAGTTTATCCGAACAAAAGCATTTAATAGTGTTGGAAACAACAATTACAATCATGTTTACCTTCGACTGGAATGACTTTAAATGAACTTGAAAATAAACTGTAAACTGAACAAAAACCATAACAGAGGTTATAACAAGATCATAACAAAATAATAAGCTTACAAATCTTACTTTTAACAAGATGTGTTTGTCTCTTTATTTGCCCCCCCCCCTCTCTCTCTCTCTCACCTTTTCTCTCTTTCTCTAATCCAACCCAAAACAACAGATGGAGGGCTGGCAGGAACCGATAAATTCACTTCTCTCTGCAGATAATGTTCTTCAGGTGCTCACAGATATGATTTCTCACATCAGGGTTGGTTAGGCGACGATGCTCCCTCTGCAGTAATACCTTTGCATGCTCTGATTAGGAGAGATAAGCGCTTCAATCAGCGGCTCAACATCTGAATGACAAAGGGACAGGCCAGCGGTGTGTAACTGTGGCTGTCTGATGGCGGCAGATAAAACCACTCATGATGTCAGAGAGCGGCCACGCTTACTGTCTGAGATGTTACGCAACAGGTTTTTTTGTCGTACAGGTGGCTGAGTGACAGGAGAGCACAGGGAAGATGGACAGATTATGGAAGACGGAGTGAAATTGATCCATGATGCGAGCGTGAAGGGCAAAACTTGGTGGATGGAAGAGTAATAGTCAAAACCCTCAAGTAAAGTTATTCAAAGTGGGGCTTTGAAATGGTTTTTCATTATCAGGCTAATTTTTCAAGCAAACTCAATTATTTGTGAAAGCTTCTACATTGTGTGGATGTGTTGCCATTATTTTGGTTAAATTTGCAACATTGAACAAATTAAGTTTCCTCCCTTTTTAATGGGAATGTAAAGATAAAGGAAAAATGACCTGGAGATGAATCAACATTATATTTCTCACTTGGCTGGGTTTTAAAGTGTTTGTGGCAAAAGTTAACTTTCATGTCATTTCAGAACCACTAAAGGATTGAGATGCTGTTTCTGTGAGGCCAGGTGTGGGCGCAGAACAATTACAAATCCTACCATAAATACATCTTCATTGATAAAATAAATACTCAAAAGGCAAAGTACATAGTGAATCGTGAACTTTAGCTTAACGGGGGTTGGGTTGAGATATATTTTAAGACCAAAAAAAAACAGAAACTAATGCGCTGTGAAACTACAACCGTTAAGTCTAAAGTAGAAATTCATGATTCCGTAACGTTCACTTGTTTTGACATTACTTCCTCAGGGCTGACGCGTTGATCCTGTTGAATATTTCATGTTGTGTTGTTTTGGAGGGTTGATGTTACACAGGGGTGGTTATTATTTCGATGATCTAAGACGGGTCAGATGGGTCATCAGCCCGAGGGAAGAGCATCCAGGCAGTGATTCAAACCTTGTCTGTGATTAAGTAGTGAACCTGAGAGGGCGAATAATATCTGACACCAGAAAAAAACATATTCTGGAAATATAATTTTCTGGTAATTACCCTGACTCACTTTAGAGTGACATCAAACTTCTTGACAGTTTTATTGAATTTGTGGAACATTCTGTGACTGAGTTGAATTATAAAAGAGAAAGAAAGAAAGGAAAAAAACATCCAGGATTAACACATTAATGCAAATATAAGGTTTGAATAGTGACTAAAGCTTAGTCAGATTTAAGCGAAGTCTTTCGCAAAGCGGTGAATAACCATTGTATGGGAGCATTACATTGTGTGCGTCATAAACCAGCCCCCTTCATGCGGCAGTACCCCAGGATGACCACTGAGCGCTGCTGTTCCGTCACAGCTCTGGTGAAAAGAGGTCACGCTCTCCAGTGCCCCCTTCCTTGTAATCCTTTATCTGAATACATAAATCCATTAAAGCCACAATAGGTATTGTGTAACTGGAGTCATTGGGATTAAACAGGCAGATTTATATTACTGTTATGATATAACACTGCATGGTGGAGCAGGTGAGATCATAGTCAGGGTCCCTGATGGTGAGAAGGTGGCTGTGGAGGCCAAGGATGAGTGCTCTCACGTAAAGCTACAAACAAAGCAAGACTATCCATCCGAAGCTTTGGCAAATAACTCAAGGTCTTCCAGTCCCAGACGCGGGAAGCCTGTGTGTCTGCATTCAGTTATTACAATGAACCCGACAGAAGAGAAAGAATTCTGCGCTCGCTGATTGTGTTTGTTTTAGCGAGAAAGCAATGTTATGCATGGACAAGCCTGTAAATATAAAGCTGTTTACAATAGGTTTGTTCCATCAGTATCTAAAATGCTCACACAATTGCTTTTGTGAGGAGCTCCGACATGACAATGAAGCCAACCTGATGGCGCTGCACACTGGTGTTTCAACTAAACTGTTGTTATAGACTCCATCTTAACATCAATACAAAATCTAATATAATCTTGGACCACAATGACTTGAGTTTGCCAGAACTCCCATAGTTGTGATATCTAGAATTCATAGTGTTTTCGCCCAGCTGCTAAAACAAGTAAGGAACACTTTACACTTCATTTATAGTCAGAGAGTGTTAGAAAGTTAGAATCGTCCATGTAAATGAGCACTGCTGAACATTCAGTCCTTGTTTTTGCAGTTAAACGCCTGAGATACTTTAATGTTTTGTTGTATGAAATCAAATATATCAGTCGAAATTGAACTTGTGAATTTCAGAACTTTCATGTGTCTACCAAATGGAGTTTGCTAACAGGTTGCTAAACGGAACAACGAACGTAATTTCACCAAAAGCCGAAGAAGTGTGTAGCAAGTTGTGGTGAAATCTGCTCAGTAGAGTGTTCATGGCATACGTAATGTTGGCTTTGCATTGCTAACACTTAATTAGCAATTATGCTTCAACAATCATATAAGTGGTGTTAATTTGTGAAGAGAATCATGCAGAAGAATAAGTGCAAGTCTGAAAAACTTTAGTTAACCACAAAGCCACAAATCAGTCCTAAATTTTTTGTATATAAGAAAACCCCGTTGGTTTTTGGCAAAGGGAACAAACTAACATATAAATGGGCCCACAAGTATGTGTTGTCTCTGCAGCACTCCATAGCATACGGCACAAATGCATGTAGCCAGTATTGCTAAACTGCCGGTGAGTGTCTCAGACGTTCATCAAGTCAAATTTATTCATAAAAAACACATTTTATGTTTTAGGTTCATTACTGTCAGAGTTCCTGACCAAGACATTTGCAGGAAGACCTGGAGTTGGTCCCTGAACACCTCACATGGCTGCTCGCTGCTCTGTAGATGTACCGTAACAATAAAGATTCTTTTTCTGTATCCCAGATGACTCAAACTTGCCTTGAAAAGGTTTGTAGTCTGAACATGTGATATCATCTATCCTCATGTTTTTTTTAAACTTGTTACATTATTAAAACTTTATTGTAAAATTGTAAAACTGTGTCCCAAACCACTGCAACAACACTAAAACCTGTCTCAACACACAAAAGTGGGCATCTTCCAGGATAGGAGCAAGCCGACAGTTTTCCCTGCTTTACGTCCACATACATGATATGTCAAATGAGAGCAAAACTATCAACGCTGTGACCTTTTATCACAAGTCAAATACATTTTGATTAGAAATGTATTGATGTCAATCCAAAAGTTTGAGTTTTGCAGGAACAGCTTGTGCTGAAAGATGTAACACGCATCTCTATTAGCCAATCTTAAACCTAGCACTCATCACTGGCCTATAGAAACATGTCGAATGAATGATGGCAGTGATGATGATGATGATGATGATGATGATGATGATGATCAGGCAGTAATAATTGCTGCCTTTTGTGGAGCAGTTATAGATAAGTGTGAGCAGCTTCCTTTCATCTGTGGCTCTACAATCTATGTTATCTAAATTAATTTCAAATTGCAGAGACTGTCTTTTTTTCCTACTCTCTATCTAATTGTTCCTCCTACAGAATTTTTGCTGGCATGACGCACAAAATCAATGAACACTTGGTACATACTAAGTCTCAGGAGTGTAACTTGTGGTTGGTTTCGATCGTTAAACACCCATTACAAGCATGAAACTGGCAGGTTTTATTTTCTAAACGAGGTGTACAAGTTCAGCAGTGATGGTGAGTCAAACACGTGCTGGGAAGTTTGCTGTGGTGTTGGCAGGCCGACACACAACCAGGTCTCTGCTGGGTATTTGTAGTGATTAAAGGGGTATCTCCCAGGGACAAGACATCGTTGTTTTTTTCCATCTTTCTCATTTGCAGTGGTCAGAACTAGCTTGCGTGTACGTCTAGTTTTGATTAACCTCTCATGACATGGAGTTTTAATTTAACATACAGTTTTAATGATTTAACCTCCCACACCCAGTTAGCTACAACACACCCATCCACAAGACTGCATCATGTATGAATTAGTGTGTTGTAACACACACGCCCCGCTCCTCATGCTTCGTCAGTCACGCCTGTGCAGCGATGACCCGTGACTACCGCCGTGACGAGACAAGGGAAGCCCCCCTTCTTTGCTCTATGGTTCCTTTTTTTTGAAAAACTTGCTCCTGGCTAGGGGAGCACACCTTTCTGTCTGCATGATAGTTCAGCTGATAAGCCTGAATACACTCTTCCTCAATCCACTGAACATAAGGTAGACTGAGTCAACATGTATGCATGTTTCCTGGTGCTCATGTTTTTTTGACAGGCATTGAACATGCGTGTGTAAATGTGTGAGGGTGGAAGTCTAACAAAGGATGAGTGATGCAGCATCTTTCCAGAGACGCAGACGGTGAAAGCTGGCTGATTCACTGGTTATGTTGCACAGCACCTGGGGACAAAGTCAGAAAACCTCACCCACCTTCTTAATCATCAACAAATGGACGTCGCCAGCTTGACATCATTCATCTGGTTTGAAAGCCTAGAGATCTGGTTTATTTAGAGCCACGGCCATATTTGGAAAATGGGGTTGAGCTGAGAACAGCGCTGCTGAACCCCGCAGTGTGCTAAGCTGCACGTGTACCCATTGATTTTCTGTTCCAGTCAGACAGACTGAAGAAAAATTACACAAAGACGTTGAAGTTATTTTAAAAACTTAAGCGATTCTGGTCTTTTGAGAGAGCATTTGTGCCGGAGTCCCAGAATCCCCCTCTGCCTCACTCCTGACCTCAATATAGTGGTAATAAATCAAACAAGATACAGGGTCATTTTTTCAGACTTTTTTTTCTAATAGTCGCCCCCTGCTGCCTGCTAAGTAGAATGCATGTGTAAGGCTCATTGCCTTCACTATCAAAACTGGGAAGCCACGTCCACTTGTTTGAATCAGTCTACAGTCTACACAGCAAGACTGCAAGGTCAGTGATACTGTAAAGTGTCTGAAGCTGTTCTAAGACTTATCTGTGTAATAATGAATAGTTAATATTTAATTTGACGCAACATTTTTCTCTCTGCATTCAAATCAATGTCAAACATTTGTTCAAATGTTTTCTTCTCGACTAGTTTGTCGTATTTGTTTAATGTTTCACAACCATCCTCATATGTACACAGGACCTATAATTCCCAGTGACAGTCCTATCTGGTTTTGTCTCAGTTGTGCTTTTGGTTTTCAAAAATGCAATTTCATCAAAGATCACTTACGCAGTCTTTCTATTTCTCAAAGCCCACGGTTTCAAGAAGATTGAAGAAATTATTAGTGGCAGAGATATGTTTCTGATTTGAGGTTCTGTATTAGCAGGGAAAAAAACATTACAGTTGTATCCCTACGCCGCGTGCGCCAGTGACAACAACCTTGACCTTGACCTCTAGGTTTTTTCAGGACATCCTTGTGTCCCAGTTGATGTTTGCACAATATTTGAAAAAACAAATCCTCACTGTCACATCCTCCTGTGATGTGACAGTGACCTTTCTTTTCAGGTCATCCTCAAGTCCCAGTACACACCATATACCATCCTGGCATATATAAATGACCAATGACCATCCATACATCCATACATCCATTTTCTGTACTGCTTATCCGTTAAGGGTTGCAGGGGGCTGGAGCCTATCCCTGCTGATATTGAGAGGTGGGGTTCACCCTGGACGGGTCGCCAGTCCATCACAGGGCCATCAGGAGCAATTAGGGACTCAGTATCTTGCTCAAGGATACTTGGTCATGGTCACTGGGGAAAGTGACGATTGAACCAGGGATGCTTTGGTTGCTTGACAGCCACCCTGCCACTGAGCCATGCTGCCCCTATATATATATTTGTGTGTGTGTGTGTGTGTTTTGCATTAATTCAGGCTTATCCCTGTCCTGAACATGAAGCACACACTGAAAAGATGCTGCTGCTAAATCTAAAAACTTCTCTTCTTTTTCAGATTTTTCACACTCTGTGATTCACAATGATTTATGGGTATTACATTTTGCAGACATTTTTGGATATGTGGTCATGTGTGGTGGCCAGACCCAGGAGGGTGAGAGTGATGGTGGTGGTGGTGGTGGTGGTGGTGGTGGTGTGTGTGTGTGTGGGGGGGGGGGGGGGGGGGGGAGTGTTGTTAAATAATGTGTTTACAAAAATATTGACCAGTGTTCATGTGATAAGGAGAGCAAACTTGCCACAGCAAGCAACAGTAGCAGTGGTTTTTACACTCAAACAGATACTGACCACATTGCTTTATTACACGCTGGATATTTTTATATATTAGCTTTGATCTCATGCTACAGCAGCACTGAATCTCTCTTTATTCCCTTCATCGCTCTCTCTATCTTCATTATTTGTACATTTCCCTTCTCTCGGTTCCTTCATCCCTCTCACGGACGGACATCTTTACACTGCCTATTTTATTGTCAAGCCTTTTCTTTTTCATCCTCCCTCCCAGTGGCTGCTCTGACGCTGTCAGTCGCCCCCAGATTTATGCTTTCGGTATTAGTCACTGCCTGGTTTTTCCCCTCGTCCTCTCATCACATGCCCCGCTCCTCTCTAAGTTTAGCACTAATCCTCTATTTCTGAGACAGCATCTGTACAGCACTAATAGTTGGGAGGGTTCTATTTATTCATTCTGTCTGACACACACACAACCATGTAGGGTACAATGAAGTTTAACATTGCCATTCAATGCAAATATATGACTGTAACTCAGTAAGACTCTCCAATTGATTGTTTAGCTCCTCCCACTGGGGGGTTTGTCATTTCATGTAGGTGTCTTTTTTTTTTTTTTTAGTTTTCTGGGGAGAATTGTAATCATTCAGAGAATGAAAGTGTATATTTGAACATTTTTGTCCATTTTATCCTGTAGTGAAGTCTTTGCATGTCATATCCTGGGACAAGAAAAGGTATTAAGGGAAGACAGACAAGTGATCAGATAGACTTAATGGATTTACATCATCTGATTGATTATTCAGAGTAGTGGAGCGACGTGGTTTAACTGTATCTCTAATCCCCAGATCTGAAGATTTCCGGAGTGGTGGCCTCTGGAAATCTCTTGAAGATTTGTGGATTGAAGGCCTCTTCTGTCTGAAGCTTGTGTGTCTGTGATGAGGTGTTGTTCTGTCAGTCCAGGCAACACAAACGAGGAACAGGTCACTTCACGTTGTCAAAAACGTAATGACTTGAGTGACTGAGATCAAATGAACCGCACAGGTAAGCGGTCAATCTTGTAAAAAGTGGAGGAAAAAAAATGGACGGCATGGCTTTAAAGGAGGAGTGGCCATTTAGTAATCATAGGGTTGCTGGTTTGAGCCCGTGTTCCTTTGGAGAGGTTGATTGTGTGTCCATGAGCAAGGAATTGAACCCCTAATGAGTCCTTGCACCCACCAATAAGTTACTGCAAGCATAATTTATGCCAGTATAATGAAAGCCAATAAGAGGATGAGATGGAGTAAACTATACCCCAGACATGTAACATGGTAGACCTTCTCATTCCAGTCACACAGAAAGACCCAGTGAGTTTCAACACTTAAACACCCATCCTTTTAACCATCTCGCCACTTCTTATTTTCATTGAGTTCCATATAGTGCTTCGCATTTTACTGACTCCCATTCTTGTTACACACCTCCACTTAGAACACACACGAACACATGTGCGCGCTCATTTCAGATGCCAGCAGCTCGGACATTATGCATTTTACGTTTTCATACAAGGTCATGAGAGGGTGATAGATTCTATCATGTGAGCTGCACGTGTGCTTACAGTACATAGAGTAGAACCACACAGCTCCCAGTGTGACTGTAATTCATGCATTTATTCAGAACACGTGTGAGAAATTCCCTCACATATTAAATGTCAGATCAGAACTGAGAATGCAGAAATATGTCGGGGTGATCGACGGCACGCGGATAGGATGAGTCTATCTGATTAAAAGCAGTTTGAGGGCTTTGAGTTCAGATGGTTCTCAGATCCGCCCCACTGCACAATTTCTACTTTTCAACACTCCCCCTATGTGGACATAAAAAGTGCCTGTCCTCATTTGAGGAAAAGTAGTTGTGGTCAGCTTGTAAATTCAGTGAATGTGACAAATGATGGTGATTAGTATTCAAAATATTTATTGAAATGTCTGTAACGCTCATAAAATATTGCAATTACATTGCCTCGGCTCCATCATCTGAGCGCTGACTAAGAATTTTCCCCACTCATTTACTCTCATTTACATTTACATCCATAAACCAAGCTGTAAAAGGACTGAAACCTGTATATGACACATCATTTTCTCAATGAATTACAGTGACTCCACAATGGCTTGTTGACCAGTGTTGACGCAGTAATTCATCTGTTAGTGAGGAACAAAATAAAAGGCTTAATTCCATACTTAACTTGCTTGGCTAAGTTGAGCTTCAAAAATCCATGGCGTGGACGTAAGTGCACCCTGGGCTGAAGTGGTGGATAATGGGTCATGCGGCATATGGTGTGTTGTCTAGCTATTGTTTTGTCCTTAGATTTCCCCTTAATCTCTCATGCGTCTCGTTTCAACTTCTTTTCTATCCGGCATTAAAAAAAATTTGTAAGGGTCTTCTTCATTTTTTTTTCTTGCTTGAAAAGTCACGTTTCCACTTTTATCCACACACATCGCTTGAACAGCTGAGCTGCCTGGCTGACACACACACACACACACACACACACAGACACGCTGTAGCTGTGAGCATGTTGCAACTTGCTGAGTACTGCTTGAACCAAATACAGGAATTTATGAGGAAATAAATAACAGCCTGTTCTAGTGGGACACAGTGACAATGTGTCTGTGTGATACAGAATCGAGTGATACAGTGACCAATGTAGATTGTGTCGTGACACAGACTAACAAACCACTGAGGGCCAGTAAAGGCAATAATTTAGAAACAATGGTCTGTAAAGGCTTGCAGAGTTATCAGTGGGCTATTTTTTGGCATTTCATTGACTGTCCAGTCAATTATTCTTTGTAAAAACATTTTCATTAATGACAATTTTTAGTAATTAAAAGAAACAATATACAGTTTTTTTTTTTAAGTGTTAGAGATGGAGACATGGCATTTGTTGTGCAAACTACCGAATATGTGGCTACACATGACAAAATCTGGGTGACAAAGAAGCTAGCCATTTGTATTGAGCTTGAAGCTAATACACATACAACCCTGGCCAAAAATGGTACACAGACTGGCAAAATTGTCCAATAATATCTGTGTACAAAATCTCTGTTGGGTATAATCCATATCTTTTTTTCTAGCCATATGGTCGACAATATTTGAGCGAGCAAGCAGGCTGGTTTAACTGAATCCACCAGGTGGTTGTGCTCAGAGCTACTGCTAATGAACACCGAAAGTGAACGGTTAGCCTACACTTAGTTTACAGCCCACATTTTTGGGAGGTTGTGTGGTAACTGAGCACACGGCTGGAAAAGGAAAACGTGGATTATACCAGAGAAAACACTTGAGAGTTTCTAAATGGACATTTTTACAACAGTTTCACTATCAGTAGTAGTTGAGTGGGAGGGTCACTGTTAGTTTCAAGCTAAATGTATGTGTCTGGCTCTTTCAGCATTCTGGAATCACAAAGAAGTGATGCAGCGATGAGAATACGTCTATGCAATCACTCCTATTTGTGAGTAACTGAAAGGCACAATGGCAAATCTGACAAAAACAACCACACAAAAACATTAATTTGCTATGCTAAATATCCTAATTAGCATGGATCACGTCACCGAGGTTGTTTTGCTCTGACTTTATTCCTGTGACCTTTGGGTACATCACCTGAATTGTTTGAATTCATAGTCTATTTTTGGCAAAGTTTATATGGCTCTAAATGACACTGCAGGTCGGGGGGGGGGGGGGGGGACCTGTTAAACAAGGAGCCGACCATGAAAAATGTCATTAATTAAGGTTGGTGTTTTCCTGGGAGACTGAAAGTGCTGTCATATTACTATTGCAACGTTTTAAAGGAACTCCAGGTCTCATGAGTTAATTAAAAAACCTTATCAATGTGGAGCAAGGAGTCATTTAAGTGCATAAGCTCTGCTTCTTTCAACGTGTTATCACCAGCACACACTCTACTCTACCACTCTCTTTCATACAGCCTTAATTTAATCTGGTAAAACTCTTTCAGGTGTTTGTCAGTTCGGTTTTAGGAAGAAAATGCAGACGATCCTGTCGTTCTGCCAATTCCAATTTTCTACTCTTGTATTCTTCATTTGTCTCTTTAAACTGCTCATCGTTGGTCCAGATTGTTCAACTGCAATGATGATAATGCAGAAACCAAAGCCCGGAGGTTAAATCTGTCTGAGCTGAACTGCTTTCTCACACTAAAACACACACACACACTTACACACACACACATAAACTGATTATGGAACACTTTTGGAGCTATGACTTATAGCGACATAACATTTTAGGTGACAAACCGAGCAACAAATAACATTCCACCGTGGCATGTATGTGTGTTTTCACGGTTAATCGCACGTGCACTTGCTAGCACATGCGAGAGGGAACGAGAGAAACATTCCCCCGTGACTGCGATGTTCTGAACAGACAGCGCTGTAGCCTAAGCTTGTAAAATGAGTGTCTCATCCCGTGCCCCCTGGAACCCAAATAACCTCTCTCATTTAGTCAAGACATGCTCTAAACCTCCACTCATCTTCTTATCTCATGTAATTACAAATCAACACTGGCTCAGTGTTGCAGTGGCTTCATGTTGAGTTTCTCAAAGCTGTTCCTCTTGTGTCCCAGGCTGCCTCAAAAGTTACCTCGCATCAACCGCGAGTTCTAAATTTAAAATCTCTTTAGGACTTTACTGAGCTGTATCACACTTCATCTGTGGCCCTTGTTCATTCTGATATACAGTTCTGCTATTACGGGTGAGAATCTATGTCACGAACCGAGAATTGACAAAACAGAGAGTGTTGCGGAATATTTCTGCAGACATTTAAACACATTTTCTAATGATCTCTGTAAATCTGAAGTCATTTCTCCATAATGGGATTTTGTCTGAGCCTGTTTCTCGATCTGCCCCAGTGGTTTCATAACTGTGAGGTTTTTCCCTGATCTGGCCCGACTCCCGACCTTCACATCAGTCAGATGTCAGAAACGCACCGACTGTTTTGATCATGAAAATGAGATGTGAGGTATTATGGCTACTATTGTATAACACTTTGACTGTGATTATTGTTAGGAATCTGTGCGTCCGTACAGCTGATATGACCCCCTCAGCTACAGGGTGCATCCAGGTCACGACATTTCATAATATAGTTGGAGCTCATTAAAGCAGTGTGCTGGCTGCAGTATACTACAACAATATATATAATACACACTCAAAGGTATTAGTGGCATTATAGTCTGCAAAAACGTATGAGCAATGAATTGCATCGTACACTAACGCACAGATATCTTTTCTATCTGTGCGTTAGTGTTGTAAATGTAGCCTACATCCTCACAAAGTCCCTTTATGTTTAACCTGATTTTATCTTAATTGCAGTTCATTAAATCAGTCGAGTGTATTTTTCCATCTCCGCAAATGTGAAATTTAGCACTGATGCAAGATGTAAGATTCATAATTCTTTTTTTTCCCATGTGGGCTGTTTGTTGCTCTGTGCCGCCGTGAGCTGTCTCCTAAACAATGCTCGCTATGCTCACAAAAGCAGCTATTAGATTCATATCTCGTGTTTTAGATCAAAACAAACTTCTGCAGTTTCTTTCTGTTTTGGGGCTTTAGGGCCCTGTTTTCATGCTGGTCGCAAACTAAACACGGCAGCTTTGCTCGTCAGTAAGGTGGCAAATGGTGTGCGAAGCAAAAAGCAGGACATCGTTTTTACAGTAGGGATGTCAGTATGTTCCATTTCACGATCAGATCTCAGATCAGATCTCGTAAATAATTCACAAACAATCCACATTACAATTTCAATTCCCTTAAATTGCTGAGTAACTTTCACAATCAATAAAATTTCAGCCGTGTTTTATAAGTTAAGACTGTAGCTTTACTTTTGATCAGAAGCTCTCAAACTTTTGAATATTTTGGACCCTCAAGTTGACCCTCACATTTGGGTACTGGGTATGTGAGGTGTGAAAGGGTTAACAGAGTCAAACAGTTAATAACACTGACATTCTGCAGTGCATCTGGAAGTATTTATGGTATAATGTATTTCTCAATTGTACAATTATCCTGGGAGAATGTACAGCCCACCTCTAGCTGCTCCACACAGTAGCAGCAGTTGTTCTTACAGAATAAATTCTCAAATGCATAGAAACGTCTGTTCTCTGTGTCTTGCCTGTCAAAGCCTCACATGGCAATGAAAAAACACCAGTGGATTTTAACGCATTTCAAGTGTTACTTCATCCTTTCTAACTAAACCAGACCCACCGAGGACTAAGCTCCATCTCCTTTAGCGCATGACGATAGAGATGGCACACATGGTCGTAGTTTCTAAAATCTATTCACACTTTAATTATAGACAACTTCTTTATATATGTGACTTACAGTAATGCACCAGAATAGATTTGATCTCATGTTCTCTCTCAGGGATTTACTAAAGATGAACATAGTAGTTTGGGTAATATTCTCTCTCTCTCTCTCTCTCTCTTTCTCTCTCTCTCTGTCCCACACACACACACACACACACATTATATAAAGTACATTAGTATGAATACAATCACCTCATTAACAAATATCCTGCAGGCTGCCTTCGCTTCATTTCAGCATCAGTGGCATATTAACACACTCTTGGAGACGTGTGTGTGTGTGTGTGTGTGTGTGTGTGTGTGTGTGTGTGTGTGTGTGTGTGTGTGTGTGTGTAAGATGGGGGGGGGCAGGGTCTATTCTACTTTACAGGCTATAAATACATACATGTCCTTGACAGAAGAGTGGATGTCCAAAAATACCATCAGTATCAGGAAAAAGATTAAGCAGAAAGAATGATGGACACACAAATACATAATAAAGACTTGAGCGAGGGAGAGAGGGGAGATAAATGGTAGGGATTACACGCATCAACAGCAGTAAGCCAGTGGGCCAGGACAGGAGGCCAAGGATGATGGTTGAGAAATGGAAGGATAGATGAGGAAAATAATAATCTGGGAACATCTGGACATACCAGCATAGAGGTGGTGTCTTAAACCCACAAACTTGTGGTCATATAAACACAGTCCAACTCACAATCCCTCTTTTTATCCTCGTACAGATAATAAATTACTTTTATTGCATGACCTCCAGAGGCAGTGTCAGGTTTTACTTGTCCTCCTTTAACTCAGTTCTCATCAGCTGTTTTTATAAGGTAGAACAAGTCTTCTCATGTGGGATTTTGCTGTATCTTTCAAGAAACTGTCACATTCGTGCTCGGCAAATAATTATCATTTGGCCACCTTTTACTTGAAAATCACACCAAAAAGTCATGAAAGTAGAAGTAGAGGAATTAAACACCGCTTTTGCAGTTTTGTCCCATTTTCCATATTAGCGCTTCCATATTATCATTATTTCGGAAAATAATTTGCACTCCAATCACTCCATTGTTTCTGCTTTTCATCTTTTTTTTTCTCTGTTCCTTGACATCAAAAGCTGCAGACGCGTAAGAAAAGGAAGTGCTAATAGCTGTGGCCACAGTTCATTTGATGGTGATACAGTTGGATCTTGGTATAATCAGTTCCATGTACAACGGAGTACATATTTGTAATAAAAGGTGGCAATTTGTGTGTGCGTGTGTGTGTGTGTTTGTTTCCATATTTATTGTGTCAACAAGCAAAGGTTTCATCCTCATTAAGCCCAAACAAACTCTCCTTTTTCAGTCTTGATACTCCTTTTCTTCTCCCACATGAATCAAAAATATTCTCTATTCTCCAGGTTTCTTTCATGTTTGGCCTGTCTCTATCATAATAAATGGTCGGTTAATGAGTTTGTTCTACGACAGCCTTGAATACTGGCATTTCTCACATTGGTATACACGCGCACACACACACACACACACACACACACACACACACACACACACACAACGCTAACTCATGCTCACACACGCACACTAATCTAATTGTTTCCCTTTGGACACAAACAGAATTGTGTTCGGCTCCACCACTGAGCAGAAACAAACAGTTTTGACAGAGAGCTCTGTGGTACGAGGAAACGGAGATTGGGTGATTGATGGGAGCGTGAAATGATGGGTAAGACGACGAGGAGACCAGAACACTCCTAGATCTCCTCTGACCCACATCTGAGAGCTGGGCCACACTGGTTCTTGTAGTGTCAAACTTACTGTGTAGCTATTTATTTTTATCCTAACAGTCCAAAAAGAAAACAAATTTGGTGTATTTTGATATAATTTTAGTTTCTGCTTCACTGAAATAACCCACAACAAATGTTTTCAGTCATATGTTTATAGGCAGGGTTCTCTTTTTGTGGAATTTCCAAGCATTTTTACAGGCAAAACACTTTTTGGAGTGAGTTGCATAAAAAGAATGACCACTATCATGTCTGTAAACTAGACGTGAAACGGCCAGTGACGTTAGCTTAGCATACAGTGAAACATGTTAGTCTATTAGTATTTGTCATCTATCTTTATTATTACTAGAAAAGCTAATACTTAACTATTGTTTCATGAAAGTAAGTAAGTAATCCAGCAAATCTGCTTCAAATGACCATACAAATTTTTGTCCTGAAGATTTGTCCATCTAGCTAACAAGCATAGGATGCTAATAGCTAGCTAGCACAGACTTTTCGCAGCGAGCAGGAATGCTAACAGAATTGTTAACGAACTTACACCCACAGCTCGATGAGTCCAAATGTAACAGAACCTGCCAACACAAAAATTCAAAAGCTCCACAAACAATTTACTGCTACATCAATTTATTTTTAAAGATTTACTCAATTTATTCAATTTGTACAAAAATTGAACCATAAAGATCAGCTTTACCCCTTTATGAATTACATATTTCTTAGTCTGAGCCAGTTACTGTACTCTTAAAAGTCACTGGTCCCAATGTATAAAAAGCTTTACATAAATAATACTACATGTAATTAAACTGTTCTGATGATAAGCGCAGAAGGAAGTCATTTTCTGGAGCTCTGTGTATTATATCACAAGGATCAAATTTGATAAAAAATTCTCTCTCCAAATCTGTTCCTCCACACTCATTTCCTGGACACGTAATCTGCACAGATTTACTGAAAGTCACTGTTTATGTGGCGCAGTCTACTTGTCTCCTGAAACAAAGCTGAACCTCCAATAACAAAGTCCGAGCCAACAAGAGCAGACAAGCTACAATTAGCAGGTGCACGGGAGTGTCAGCTCCAGTGGTAATGCTAAACGTGTGCAAGGTCTTGTGTTTCAGTGCCTGGAATAATGCTGACTGCACCGTGCCATCATGCATGAGCCAACTCTGCTGCACATTAACGGTGAGTCAGAAGAGAGAACAAAGAGCAAGTGGTGAGGTAAACAGGCGTCATGTTTCTCGATATTGTAAATAGTGTAGTATCAGAAGCCAAACCCATATTATCCACAGGCATGATGTCACTTTATTTATTTGCGCGATAAGACAAAGGACCTCTTAGTAAGTTTGTTCTTCAGAAACAGCTGGCCAACAAGGTGCCACCCTCCCTGAGGCATAAAAACGATGCAAAGAAATCCTAATATTTGTAAATATGTGCGTTTGAAACATGGAATATATGAAAAATATGATAATACACATTCCTTTCGCTCGTCATGTGGTATCTTTACAGCTATAATTTGACCAAGACACCACATGAAGAAGGTCTGTGTAGCAGTTTAGCTAAAGACATGCTGAAATCTTGATAAGGACCAGTGCAGCGCCAAAGTAACTGCATTTTGAAGTACTCCATACTGCTATTGGACATTGTAGTAGTTTGCACAAAACTAATGGGTTTTAGCAACAGAGAAAATAAGCTGGAGGACTGTAAGCAACATTACCAAACATGATTTGACCGTAATCTGAAGCTTTTGTGTGCTGATGAACTGATTCTCATGGTTGCCTTTACGCAGAACGTTGTAATGCACATCTCCATTGGTCAGTCACCAGCTATGTTGTTACCCATCAGAACAGAGAGCAAAGTGCAAACTAAACCTTTGGATTTGCAAAGAAAAGTTTTACAGGATTAAAGTTTGAATAATACATTTTCTTTCAGTGACAAACTTATTTGACCTGCAATAAAACATTGTTTTGTTTGCAATGACAATAGTTTTGCTCTCATACCAGTTTTCTGAGTGCAAACCTACTCTATTTGATTATACAGTACAATAAAGATAAAAAATGAACTCCATTCAGCCTCCATAATACTCAGGCTGACACTCAGCTTAATTTTTACTTTTCTTTATGTTCTACTAAAGAAGGAACGATACACAGCCGTAACAACCAAGCAAATATTGCCTACTGTCTTTGTTTTTAAGCAAATCCCCTGCTCTACATTAGCCTGCGTCTCAAGACTGTCTCGTTTCGCCTCTGCTGTGTTTTCCTCATCAGCACTTTAGTTTTTGCAGGAGTTTACTGTCTCTTCACCTCAGAGCAATGGACGCCCACACTTCTGCCCACTCAAGAGTGGAACGCAAAGACTTACACCATTATTGCATTCTTCGACCTAACAAGATCCGTAGAGGAATCTTAACAAATCAACATTTTATGGAATTCATCTGTGTGGATGATGAAATAGAATGCCCTAATGGGTTTGTCAAAGGGGGTTATTTACTGCGTTATTTCCTTTCATTTTTAATAAAATTATTCTTTTATTTTTTTTAACAATAATGTGTTTTTGATACCTTTCATGTTTGTTTGCAATAAATCATTTTGGCTGTTTGCTGATGGGATCGTGTGTCATTGCTTGAAAAATGTTCCGCCAGCCACCAGTGTTAGTCTTCCTTTGTTCACTTCAAAGCGTGTCTTTTTTTGAGTCTACCAACTGCGAAATCCATGAGCTTACTCTCCTAAAACATACTGTCATACCATCATGCATGCATGCTTCTGTTTGATTAAATACTTTCCACACACGAATGCACAAGGCAATAACTGTGCATAAATGCATGCATGCACAAACAGCCACTAGTGTTGTGATGGAGAGACAATAGTGTCAGTGTGAGGCGTATGTGCGCCGCTGTGCCTGTCTCTGTGGGAGTTTAATGGATTCCACTTCAGCCAGATCCAGCAGGGGAAGGAGTTTAGAGAGTCCACTTTGTCTGTTCAGCCAAAACAACCTAAGTTCTAGTCTGCTCTTGAGTAACGGTGAACTTTGCACGTACACTTGTCAGATAAAAGTTTTATTGGGTTATGATAACAAATACGATACACTGTTTTATATCTCTCTCTCTCGCTCTCTGAGTTTCTTATCTGTTATGGAACAAGGTGCACACACACACACACACACACACACACACAGACTCACTCGCACTCATGACTAATAGCTTTCACAAATACAGAGTTCCCCATGACCCATTGCACGTACACTCAACTATAGCAAGACCACATGGATCAGGTTAAAATAAACACGTGTAAGGCGATTAGACATCAGGCCGGCAATATCGTATTCAGGACAAAACCTTTTATGTATATAACCTGTGCAATGTGGAAAAAAATGACCTGTTCTGCATCCCGTAATACCACCCAGCTGTGTCCACTGTTGCCAAGGTAACCCAACTGACTGGCCAGTTGTTCTGTTCTCCTCTCCTTCTCAGCCTTCTTTCTACCCCTGCATCCGTCCTTGCCTTCCCTTTCATCTCTCCTCGCTTAACAGAAACAAGAAAATGCGGCTTTTTTAGTAGATTTGTGAGACAGAGTGCTTACTGTCTGATCTGTCTCGGTCAATTAAATTCCCTCTGTCCGAATCTGTCTGATCCTGCTGACCCTGTGAGACCGCACAGTCCAGTTCAGATTTTGACTGCTCAAGCCAGTCCTTAATTTGTGGAGACTTACAGTGGACCGGACCATGCATTAAGGACACAGGGATCAGGGATGTGCTTATTGTGAAAAAAAAAAAAAAAAGCCCCAAATATAGCTGGTCATCTGACCATCTTTCTGCTTAATTCACGCAAGCAAAGCAGAGCCTTCATTTTCTCTGCCAGCTGTAACAGCACTGTACTAATGGCGCTGGGCGAGGATCTTTTAAGCTGCAGTAGGTGTCTGTAATGTTGTGCGTAAGTAGGGCTTAGCCTACTGTTAGCTGTCTGAAACTATGGACAGTAAGATGTAGGTCATGGGCAGTGGATGGACATTGGTAAGTTTGACATGCTGTGTGCGTGTGCTTGTTTTTCATTCAGTCTGCTCTTTGAGCCAGACAGAAACGATCTGAATGTCCACACATTAAGTCAGTCTCCCCAGAGAAGTCAGCACCAATCCCAATAAAACACTGTGAGCGCCAACAAGCACACAGACATAAGTCAACAAGAGTAAAAGGAAAACTGTGGCTCAACCCCAAAGCGTGTATTCATGCACCTCACCCAAACACTTCGAAATACTCCGCCTAGGCTCCAGAGACTAAGAGCTTCCATGAAAGCGGTGCACACTGAGTGTACGCCTCAAAAAACAATGATTTCATATACTTGACATGTTGATTTGACATTACCTCTCTGTACATGTAATTTTGATTTGTGTTTTTCTTGCTTTCCTCAGGATTTATGTTGTTTCCAGCATTCCCCAACAGCAGCAGCTGCAATCGCTGGAGATGAATTTGACTGTCTGACCTCTTCAGGCAATCTGGCAAATTATCTGTCATTCATTCATGAATCCATCCTTAATATAATAAGATTTTCTTTTCCGCCGAGCCCAGTCAGCGCTCTATGACAGTAATGGACTCCTCTTCTCCTCAGGCCTGTACTTCTGCGTAGTGACACGGAGCTGTTTCTGTAACCCTCCAAAATAAATTTGGCTTTATCAGGACAGAGATCAGGTTACCTCCTCTTCACCCTCATCCCACCCCTCTTCTCTGCTCTCTCTTTTTGGCCTCCATCTTTCTCTGTGTCATGTTTAAAGTCTCCACATTTACTTGCGTGTAAACATTTCCTCTCTTACCTTTTTTTCAGCCATTTTATGTCTTTCTTAAACTGTTCCTTACACTCATTTCCTGGAGTCTCTAGTTCCCTTGTGGTGGTGCAGTAAAAACGAATGGCATAATTAGAATCACACACTCTTAATTGGTTCTTTCTCGGCTCCGTTCATAATACGTCTATTTAAAATCACACACTTCTCAGGATGCACGTGTAACTGGAGGCAAAACTGTGAAATCAAGCTCACCAGAATGCAGTAAAGCCTGAACTCTGGACACTGTGTGTGTGTACTGGTGTGTGTGTGTGTACTGGTGTATGTGTGTGAGTGCTCTCATTAGCCCATGTCCTCTAATGAGAGTCACGGGAGGTTTAACACCTATAGACGGGCCTCGGCCATGCCAGGCTGAATCCCGCCTGCTTGTAATTATAGTCAGTCAGAACAGACCACAGCGCATTAACAGCCTTCTCTCTGCTCTGTCCTCCTCTGTAATTAGAAATGTCTGAGCTGACCTATTGTGTATCTTTGGCCAGCCCTGCTTCTACAGAGACATACAAGAAAAACAGCTGGAGGGATTTGAACCGGCAACCTTGCTGGCAGTTTGTAGTCAAGGGATTATTTCCAGTGCGGTCACGATGGAGTGGAGGCCAGCAGAGAGGTGATAGAAAACTACAGGGTTTGTTCCCATGAGCACGGCTGTGTGTGTAACAGAAAGAGCGAGTGGTGTGAGCACACGAGCACGACTCTGAACCACAGTGAGCTCACCACAATGAAGAACTGCAATTAAGATTATTCCGAGAATAGTGAAAATATAGCAGAGAAAACAGTCAACTTCTACACTGACCATACGTCTCATTATACAGACGCACATCACAGTGTGGACTTGCTGCTACAATCCGTCTCTTTCAGCGACGGACAAAAAAAAAATCCACATCAAACGTGTCTGCAACTGCAAAGGAGGTTTACTATTGACTTGCTTATCAGCAAACACGCACACACACACACACACACACACACACACACACACACACCTTCCTGAATATGACAACCTTGAGAAAACTGAGCTTTCTTCGAGCCGCTAGGGTTCACGGATTAATTTAGGATTCATATCATCCACCAAGCTTACTTTAATGAAATTTTCAAGTTTGCTACATTTTATTTCTCACAATTTTCCACTCATAAAATACAGAGAGTGAAGTGGAGGAGGACAAATTAATTTCTAAAGTTGACATTTTATTGAAATCCATATCAGCGCTACCTGGTACATTGTGTGAATGCCAAAGTAACAGCGGTTCTCAATGATTTGGAAATCCTCCATCTGAGGAGCAATAAACTCTTATATCCTGCAGTGAAGAAGGATCATTTTACTTCTTATAAGAGAGGAAAAATGCCTCATAATGGAGATTAAAATGACTTCTTCACACGAGCACACGACCAGATGCAAAAATAGGTAATAAACCGAGATCATGATAGGGTGTTGTACATGTAACCTAAAAGTTCTGAAAATTGAAGAAAAAAAAAACTGAGTGGAAGAAGTCAATGACATTGGTGTGTTTATTGGATAAACATTCACCTGATACAAGTACAGATACAGGTTTTTAAGGGTGGAGGGCGACACACAGCCCTGCTGACAACGGCCGTAACCTCTTAACGTTATATTGCATAGTGAAGGCATGTTTCAAAACTACACGGTGGCACCATGGAAACAATTAATCTATGAATCACTTAGGATCGACTGGGATTAATGATGACATCATGACGCGAAAAAATGTAAGAAAGAAGGTGGTGGTAGGCAGGTGAGGGTGGTGACTGAGCCACAAACACTGGACTTTAAAAGATGGGACGTCTTGAGTAAAGTTTACAACACCGTCTTTCACAACTTTTGAGATTGATTTTTTTTTTTTTTAATTCAATGTATGAGGACAACATCATTTTCCAACACTGAAGGTCATGTCGAGGAACTGCTGAGAGAGTCACTGTAAAATAAGTTTTTCTAAACAACACAACATTAAAAGCTTATACTTTGACAAAGCATTTAAATCCTGTCACAACGCTGTTTTTCAAAACTTTTAAATACATTTTTCAACATTTTATGACTGATCAATTAGCGCTTCATTTTTTAATGTTAAGGTTCATATCAGGAAAAAGTTATCAGAAAGTAATGATAAAAAGTTTTATAAACTGTAATTCAACATTAACCGCTGCCTGAAAAGTTCTGTTTTTCATCTACAACTTCTGTGTGTCCACCACGAAAAACAGATTCATGTCTTTACCACAAAATTGCTTTCTATTGGCATTGTTTCCATGGGGAAGGCACGTAATTTTGACCCACAATCGAGCCACCACAGCGGTGGGAGAGAGGTTGTAGTAATTTTCATGGTTATTTCACATGCTTGTGTTTTGATGTGAGGTAAATGAGGGTGTAAGTTAGCGTTTCATTTGCTGTCCTAATCTGGCATCTTTCCTAGACCGATGTACATTCTGCAGTGTTTTCACTCTTTGGCGGGGTCAGCTAAATGTACACACACAAACACGCACCGCTGTGATAGCCACCGCCAAATGACATTAACCCCCTTAAGTATAATATCCAATAATGGGATTAGCTCTTTTATTCCATTGACGGAGAGGAGTGAAGTAAAGAGAGGAGGGGTCCAGGGTGTACTGGGACAATCGTAAAAAAAAATCGACGCTCATAAGTCTTCTAAATATTTCTTGTTCCCTCTCTGAGTCCACAGATATAAGATTTCAGAAGAGAAGTGAGCTGCTGTGGATTTGGATGACAAATATTGAGAGTTGAGATGATCCGTATAGTGCTTTGAAGCTTATACAGCCCTGAACCGTAAGCCTGTTATAACCAGACTTAGCCCGCCTGCCCTTCATACCGTATCCCCCCTTTGGCTGTAATGCGATTGGTTTTAATCGAATGAAAGTCACAATAGAGACTTTGAGGAGCTAAGTAATCCTGTCCAGTACTGTTCTTTGACTGTTCTTTGTATAACCCTATGACCTGCCCTTTAAGTGTATCCACTCTAACCTGACCTCCGGCTAGTAGGTGGTATTGGATTACATGCTTCCACTGTAGACATTGTTGCCCAGAAGGAAGAAAAGACTTTAAATGTTGCCCACGTGTTTTTTACGATAAGGTCAGCATGTACAGTAAAAACTTGTTATCTATGCTCTCGGGCCAGTTTTACACCTGAACCTTGGACGTGTTTAAAAACTTTACAAAACAGGTTTGTCTTGTTAGCCAGCACCAATGGCAGCGATCAAAGCCAAAAATCTTCCTTTTGTTTGCACGCAAACACGTAGTTTAGATTTTATTCTGCTCTCACTTCCATACCTTGCTGTCTTTGACGAGATCAACTATGACCACAGGATGTGTCAACTGAGAAATGCCTTGGATTGCATCATATTCATTTTTTTAGGGTGTACGCATCCAACAGATACGAACACATCTCGGCTGTGAGCTTGACTTTCCAATCAGAGCCCGTATTAGTGAGAGAACATTTTATTTGAATGAGGAGATTCCTTGGAGAAAAGACTCATCCAGGAGAACCTCCCTTTCAAAGCATGATTAAAAAAGCATCCTTCAGATCCCCCAAAAGCCTCTTTCCCTGCAAGACCAGTGTGTGCATGTGTCCAAATGAATCAGGGTACTTTATTCCAATAGGTCACTCTGGTAGAGGACACCATCTGTTAGGAGTTTAAGAGCTTGGGAGGAGACCACCACCCTAACTGAACTTTCTCTCACTGCCTGTTTTAACTCTCCCTATAACCTCCAATATCTGACCTGACCTTCTTTAAACTCATCACCTGCTGTCATTAGAAAACTGGACGCACAACCTGTCTGCGCTGAGGCCACTTGGATCATTTCAGGGCCTGCATGTCAATAAATCACTCAAGTGAAGTGTGTGTGGATGACCCTCTGCTGATCAGGTTTGACAGGATGGTGGAAAATCCCACAGGAACATGTTGTGCATGTATCCATCTGCTAAGGATAAAGTATTCAGACCTCCCAGCAAGTGCTTCTGTGTTGTCTGCACACTTATCAAGACTGACTAGATCGCTCACTGATCTAACGAAGGACATTCTGACTAGTCCTTTTACTACTAAATGAGACTGAGATAAGAGGGATTAGACATGTTGACAGAATTAACTGATTAACATTAGTGGTCAAAGGACTGTTTTTGTTTTATGCTGATATTTTTCTAACCAGTTAAAGCAGCATCATATTAGGAGAGGTTGTAATCTGACTTGAAGTGATGACAAGATGTAATTTGATGACTTGAAAACCGTCTTGGTTTTGATTGGATTATGTGCTTCGACTATGGACCCACAGCAGCTGCCGTTAACAATGCTACAGGCTAGCCCTACACTACCTGAGTGACTAGCTGTTGGATACTCTTCTTCTTACTCTCCTTTGTTAAAATCCTCTTCCTACTCTTTTTGCCTCGACCATGATTTCTGTAATGGGAAGTCTAAGCTAGCGTCAAGGTAGCGAAGCTACTCAAAGCTGGCATACAGACCTCAGGAGGGATAGAAGAGGAACCGCACAAGTCAGTGCACCATTAAAATGACACTGAATCTGATGACTGAAACATTCAGTTGGAGGCGGCGTCACAAGACAACAAAATACAGTAATGAAGGCAACATCACGTTGTTGAAAAGAAAGCTTGATTTTAATGCCACCACCATATTAGGGAGGAGAGGACAATGGCCATGAGATGTTGCTGACCACCTGTCACCTGGGAGTTAGCATTACTATAAAAATATCTAACCATTTTAATCTCATCTCTGTTTTCCCTAATGTCCTCAAGGTTCTCATCTATACTCTAATTTTGAATGTATCCTTTAATGGCTTTTTTCACAGCGTGATCTTGAGCACCTTTTTCAAAAGTCCAACTAATCGGCATGCAAAAACCTAACAAAAAGCGTATCAGATCTTGCAGAGAGGAGCATAATAATCGTAGGTGTGTGGCTGAGAGGTTGAGTGTGGGTGGATCTGGCTATGTTGTATTGCTCTCTGTAATTGCATCTACAGACACTTTTCCAGTGGCACATTTGTACTGTTCCACACGTCTGCTCAATAGTAGAAAAGAACAGAAGCTGGGGTGATTGCTGAGATGAAGACAATCGATTTTATGCTTGTGTGTGTGTGTGTGTGTGTGTGTGTGTGTGTGTGTGTGTGTGTGTGTGTGTGTGTGTACGTGTTACATGTGGATGGGAACAGGGGGCAGCTCCTGACATGCGAAGTGCTAGACTGAGCTTTCTTGATAATTAAGCTACTGCACAATTATGCAACAAGCGTGACCGTGCCAATGATAGACAAAGGGAAAAAAAAAAAACAGAGAGAACAGGAGGCTGAGAGAACAGCAGTGTACCAGAGATGGACACATTCCTACGAAAGAAAGAAAGAAAGGAAGATAACCTTGAATAAAAAGAGAGGTTTTAAAAACAACAAGAGGTGTTTGGTTGCTCTAAGTTGGAAACTTTGTTAATGGTGTGTAAATTGTGATTTATGCAACCAGTGAGCATGCTGTAAACTAAATTTAGTTGGGGTCAAGTAATGTGTGTATGTATTTAAAGAATGCTAACGTATCCATGACATACATACATGCACTCTAGCCTTGCACCTGTAACTTTGCAATCCTAGCAGTGTGAGTGTGTGTGTGTGTGAGAGAGAGAGAGAGAGAGAGAGAGAGAGGTTTAGGTTGTAACTTCTTGCCTTCTTGATGTGTTGATCTGTTGAATCTATCCATAGAAACATTTAGCATAGCATGCATGTTTGTGGGTTACTACACTGATACAGTCAATGACGTGCATACATATATTTACGTACACAATTAAAGCATGGCTAAAAGTATGTAGACACCCCAACTGTGCACACTCGGAACCCTGTAGATAGGACCAGGGTCACCGTCAGTGTTCTAGTTCATTCCAAAGGTGTGTGATGAGGTTGAGGTCAGGGTCTCTGCAGGCCTGTCAAATGCCTCCAAACCAAACTTGGAAAACCTTTTCTTTGGATCTGGCTTTGTGTGTATATTGAGCATGTTTAAGGCCTTCCCCAAATGAATACAAAGTCAGAGGCACAACATTGTCTAAAATGTTGGAGCTTTAAGGTTTTATTTAACTGGACCTTAACACAAACCACGCAAGACAAGGCTAGAAGAAATCCCCAAATTATGGGATCCAATGTGTCAACATAGTTTTGGCTACCTTTTGAAGTTACATTTAAGTGATGGCCTGCAAGCAAAAGTAAATAAGACAATTCATGCGAGGATCAGCTGTAGATCACATGGTTTTGCAGTGTTATTGCAGCCATTAGCTGTAAAAACAAGCCGTTATTTTTTTTTTAAATTCCTCAGGTGTTCCCATGTGATGGTAATGATGTTCCGCTGATCCCACAGTTACGGTTGTAAAATGGTAAATTGGCTCCATTTACCCTGCACTTTTTCCTATCTGATCCATATTAACTGAAAAGGTGATCGTGTGTCTGTGTTATTCTTATTAACTTGAGGCCTTTAAAATACATTTTTAAACCTGTATCTGTCAAGATGTTTTTATTTAATGCGATGAAAACAAAAGTGCTTCACAACATAGAACAAAAAAAAAAAAACAGGAAATAAAAAAAGAATAAGCAGTTGCCTGCTGTAAGTGCTTTGACCTGAAATGTTTAAACTTCTGATTTGTTGTCATTGAGCTGGAGGTTTGCAGCCACAGAGGATTCTCTCTCTCGGGCAGTTGTTGTTGTTGTAGTTATCAGGCTCCAGGTTGAGGATCACAATCCATCCTTAATGGTTGCATTCAAATCTGGACATTCATCTGATCAGGCGCTATATGAATGTAATCCAAGCAGAAACACATTTTTATGCCGGGTCTAAATGAGGAGTATGTGTCATCCGCATAACAGTGAAAAAAAGAGGTCATGTCTTTGAATAATTTTAATCAGATCTTGTAACGTGATCTTGCTAAACAAGCTGCCTTGGAAGATAAGAATAATGTGGCCTGGCAAGAACACAGAGAAGAGTATTAGGCCAAGTATAGAACCTTGGGGGACACTAAGAAACACAGAGAGACTTCTTGGATAAATATGAAGAGATCTGTAATGTTTCATCTGCTTTCATGTGGTTTTGTCGTTACGGCGCAGGAGCAAGTGTCTTTACGAAAAAAACCTTCATGAATTAAAACCTTTCTTAGTAGCAAACCAATCAACCCACTTGTTGGCTTTCTGCAAAAAAAAAAAGGGGGGGGTGTAATAGATGCATATTATCACCTCTGAGCAATCTACCGCTGGAAGACAAACTAGCAAAGGCTTCCTTGCCCAAAAGGCAAATATGAGCACATGTACCCACACATACACTCGTGTAACAGTCATGCACATATGTATACATGATTATGCACACATGTACCCTACAGCCCTGCATGCACATGCAGACACACAATCCACCCACGCACACTCTTGGAAGAAGCCACTCACACTTCGCCCCCATAGAGTACATGTCAGTCCATCTGGGATCATTAACACTATGGTAATGAATATAGGGCTGGGGCCAGGAGCATTTGAGGAGAGAGCAAGAGACAGAGAGAGATACTGAAAGAGATGGAGAGAAAGATAAAGGGGACTGAGGGTGGTTGGGAGAAGGCGGATTAAGGATTCTCCTCTAACAAATGCAACACCCAACGTAGTTGTGGGAGGTAAAAATGGGGATGTAAAAAGATTAGAAGTGAGAGGCAGCAACAAAAAGAAAACCTCGAGAAGAATAAAAAGCTGAATAATAAATGAATAGAGAAGCGCAAGAGAGTATGAACAGAAAACAAGTGAAAGTAAAGTAAAGAGAAGGATGTATGTTCTGGCCAGGGGCTGATGAGGGTTATGTGGAAATAACGCAACAGATGAACAGAAGTCAGCAAAGGAAGGGAAGACAGCAGAGACAACAGATGAGCTGAGAGAACAGGCAGCGAGACAGACGAGGAGATACAGTATGACAAATGATGGTAGGAGCAATGCAAGCTGAGCGGCGTGGTTAAATATTTCACCGGGCTTTGTTTGTGCTTTTGTGTGCTGGTGTGTGTGTGTGTGTGTGTGTGTGTGTGTGTGTGTGTGTGTGTGTGTGTGTGTGTGTGTGATGAAGGACAGAGTGCCAGGGAGAGAGTGATCAAGTGAAGTGTGTCTGTTGACTGGTCAAGTTAATGATTCCTGTGGTCTGAATAGTGAGACGGCGTTAGTCCATGAAGGTGGGGGGGGGGGGGGGCTCATTTACACCATATCTACACACACACGTGAAGGTTTTTGGTTTACGTGTGTGTGTGTGTGTGTGTGTGTGTGTGTGTGTGAAACCTCTTAAGCACATTTGGAAGCAACACCACGATGATTTTCGTCAGAGAAGAAATATTTGCGAGATCTTGTCATTGCAAGATCCCCTACAACCCCCTAAATATAGACAAATGGAGCACTATTAAGCATAAGTGTGCCTCCCAGTGAATGGAGGACCACCTGTATGCAGATGAATGGGGGTGAATGGGGGACAGAAGACATGCCTTTGTGGTGCCAGAGAAGGAGCAGCTTGTCGGAGTGTGCCGCTATGAGCCAGAGGGCCAAGTGCCGCAGGAGGCTGGGGATAAAGGGACAGAGGCCAGCGGGGTGACAAGCTGTCCATGTGTAGATGAAACAATGCCAAGTGTTAACAAGCCTGAGCTAGCCGTAGTGGCAGAGATAGCCTGAACAAAAGGCAACTATTTGAAATGCGGTCTTTGATCCATCAGAGTCAATACCAAACATATTACAGCCATTTAGCTCCTTTAAGCCTCTTTCATACCCTGTTCATTGTATCATAATGTTGATGACCTTTGTTCTAGTACAAGCTAAGGTTACTCTCAATGGGAGGGCGGGAGATGCACGTCAGCAGCTGTGGCAGAGGCTCGAGGGCAAGATGGGAGATGATGAAGTCAAGACAAAAAAAAAGAACGAGACATGATCAACAGGATAACATGTTGCTTTTTTATCATAGTAATAATAGAGACAGAGGAAAGGGATCAGCACTCCTACACATCTTTAAACTGCAATAAAAAGGTGTGCAAGCACACACACGTACTTCATCACTGTTTGCTACTTGTTATGTTTCGTTGTAGCTGACGGCCAATGTTTCCACGTATCTTTGATCAATAACTTCACTCCACCTTATATTGTTTAGTCTCCTTTATCAAGGGGTTCATGTCGTGCATGTGTGTTTCTAAATGTAATTAAGGAGTTGGAAATAGAACTAGTTGTGTGCTGTGTGTTTGTGTGTGTGTGTGTGTGTGTGTGTGTGTGTGTGTGTGTGTGTGTGTGTGTGTGTGTGTGTGTGTGTGTGTGTATGCGTGCATGTGTGTATGTTTGTGTGTATCAACTCTTGGGGCAAAGACGATGGGAGCGGAGAGGAAAAAGAGACACAAAGGTGAAAGTTTTACTCTCCTTTTAAAGGCGCGAGCGGATGATCAAGTGTTTTTAATAGCCGCCACCCACGTCCTTCACATGTGCCATCAAATCATTTAGTCGAAGTGAGCGCCACCACCACCTGCATTTTTTTATGTGCCTCTTCAGTTTCCAAAACACTTTCTGCTTCTGCAATTTGAAGCGTGCTGTCTTTTACATAATAATGCGAGTTATGCAATTGTGGGATTTCCATATTATGTTGAAAAACTCCTAGCTGATACTGTGCCAACTGGAGACAAGTCCCAAGAGAATAAACAGGTTGGTTTCAGGAAAGTTTTGTATGGCGGTTAGATCTTTATTTAATATGGCTCTAGGACTATAAAGTTTTTTAACATCTCCTTTTCCTTTCTTTTATTTCAGTCCGGTTTCATCCTGCTTTCCTGTAATTCAGGGAAAGCCTGGTTGTTCCCTGTCTTTTGTGTCTGCATGTGTTTGACTGTGGGAGGATTAAGTCCCAATCTGTGAGTTGGCTTTAGTTCCTAACGGCAAGAATTGTTTGCATGGGTGTTTTACAGCATGCAACTTGCGTGTACACATAATTTATATGTAAGTGATGGGAGATTCCCAGCATTTGATTCTTGGCTACAGCAGTCGAGAGGAGGTGTATTTGTGGGCTGCGAGTGTCTAATTTTATGTTTTTTCACTCCAGTTACACAGTTATGTGACGATGAGGAGGAGATCCCATGTTTGAACAGCGGAAGCTGGCTGGCATCAGGGGACAGTTTGACAGGAACTCCCACTGTTCTGTCGTGTCTGAGTGCTGAGGTATCCTGTTGCTAGTCTGAATCCTATGAATCACCAGCAAGTTCTGAAGATATTAGAACAAAATTTGCATTCATTCCTTTAAAAAAAAATTTTTTATATTGTATGCTTGAAGTGTATTTGCATTTCAAGCACTAAAAAATAGGTTTCTTGAGCTTGAAAGTTGACCCCCCCCCCCCCCGCTAGATTACATTTTTATGACTCCAGAATGAAGAAAGAGCCAGCCAGGAGTATTTATCTTGAAGGTAATGATGACCGACGGCTAACAACAGTTATATCAACAAAACAACAGAAAAATTGCAAGAAAACCTCAACAAACTCCGAAACACATCATCTGGTTTAATCCACGTCTTTATGGAGTGCATGTTCTGTAATCAAGACTTTTATTTGAGCTAAAAAGAAGGTAACAAAAACCTCATCCAATTCCAGGTTACAGTGAACGAGTGCAGACACAGGTTGGTTCAACTAAACACTCGGTAGCACCAAGAAGGGAAGGGTTATAGTTGGCTTTTAGATCAAATCAAAGTATTTTGGGATTATCCCGCATAAAACTGGATAAAAAAGGCATGGATTGTACTGGACAATGCACTTGAGAATTTGTAAAGAAACATTTTTGGACAGTTTTGCTGTTCAAACAGAAATGTGGCTGCTCTTCCTGCATTCTGTAGACTCAAAAGACGTGAAACACACTGAGCTCAAGGCACCTTTTTGTTGATACCTGAAAGGTAAAAACCCCTTTTCGGGTGAGGTTTTGCTTTAAGCAGTTTTTTAATTCCAGTAAGGCAAACATTACAAAACTTCAGGGATTGAGCTGTCATATTCATGCATCATTTCACTTTGTCTGTATTTTCCCTTCAATTTGGGGAGAAATAATAAAATGGAAAATCAGCCTCAGCCGTGATTAACCCCCACTGCTTACGGGATTGTGTGTGTGTGTGTGTGTGTGTGTGTGTGTGTGTGTGTGTGTGTGTGTGTGTGTGTGAGTGTGTGATACTCTGTATGAGCACCAGAACGTGCGTGTACTTGCCCAGCCAAGCCTAGGGACAGTCAGACACCCAGCTTGTCTACACCCCACAGACACACTCCTGGAACTGCATGCACAGACAATGCCCCCCTCCTGTTTCCCTCCAGCTTTGGAGCTCTGAACCAGCTAACCCTGACTGGGCTCCATCCCTGCCCGAGGGAAGACCCCTCCTGCTGGGGGCCACGATCCTGCTGGCACACCATAGTCTGGACTTTATCCACTCCATCTGTGGAGTTGTTTTCTACAGTTACCTGTCTGGGGACGTGGCTGAGTGGAGACCACATGATCAGACAGACAGATAAGACAGCAATAATTCTTGACTATCTGACCAGGAGTAATCAGTACACCATCATGCCTAGACAACAACAGCCCAGAAGAATACACACACACACACACACACACACACACACACACACACACACACACACAAATCTTTTTGTCAGGTCTCAGATGATTGAAACACAGCCAGTTTGACAATATCCCACAATACTAAAAATGCAGTTTGGCAAACAGCTGAACAGTGCAGTATGACACTCTAACACAGAACAATGAGAAACAAAAGCCCAGCAGTCTTACAACAGAACAAACACCACACTGCCAGAAAGAAAATCTCCTTCAATTATTATTCAAAATGTTCAGTTTCAAAACTTTCATTTGTAAGCCTTTTTTTAGTTTGTAAAATCTAATATTTTTCATCCATTTTACTCACAATTAAGTAGCTAATAAATAAGTTGTTTTGTCAGAGAATCCACCACCCTGCCATGAATGTGAAGACAAAAACTGCTCTTGTACTGTTGGCGTGCTGGTGCTGTAATAATAAATCATTTTTATTCATTTAAGGCTATAAATGATGTCTTCATTTTACATCAAGCACATTTTGTTGCCAATATTTTCATTTATCTCAGAGTATGACTCCTATTTTCAGTGGGATCTTTTTGGAATGTGAGTTTACTCCTCTCACTAAATACTTTACTATATACACATACATATAGAAGTATATATATTAACGTTTCATTGTGCGATGTCATAATAGCTTGTTTTTGTGTTTTTCTGAGATATGAAGAGGGAGCAGCTGGAGGGCGCGTCTCTGGTTGCTGTGGTGGGCGGGGCATTCATATCACCCGATTCCTATTGGCTGGTGGCACCCCCGGGGTGGAGCCCCGGCTACACAAAACAGACAAGTTGCGCTTGCTGAAGTCAGTCAAGTGTAGCGACAGTGTGGCGCGACACATCACTCCTATTTGTGTCGATTACTACAGAAATCTTCGTGTTGTTTTCGAATTGTATTCGATCATCTTTTACTGAGCGAAGGAAAAGACAGGCTATGGATTTGGTGTGCGTGCTTTGTTTGGTGCTGAGCATCAGTGCGTGGTTCGCCTCTGCAGAGAGACACAGCGTCTACTGGAACAGCTCCAACCCATAGTAAGTGTGCGTGCATGAGTTTGATGGACTAGTTGTTAAACATTCGAGTGCGCGTTTCGAGTGCTTGAAACTTTTCTTTTTCGCCAATTTCTTACAGTTCCACACCAGAAAAGTCTGTAAAGTTGAGTTCTCTGTTGTTTTCACTCATGTGACGATTAAAAGTCGGGGTGACGTTCGTGCTTGTGACTGTACACCAGCAGCAGTGTGTAAATACAGAGGATGCCCAGACAGATGGACAGATTCACCACTATATTTAACCGCAACAGACACACTCCAATAGTAATAAATAGCCTGGCTGTCTGCAGGCTCTGCACCTGTGTGTTTGTCATGCATTCATAAATATATTCGTGAAAACGAGTCTTGTAAATGCGTTTCAAATCGAGACGTACAGAGATGCGAGTGAGATTGAGGTGCATGCATGAGGTCAGAAATGCGATGCTATTCGAGCACTCAGCTGAATCGATAAAGCTTGACAGATGCGCGATTTATTGGGCTTTCAGCGCGCTGCGATGTCGACTCTATTTTATAAGCAAAGCTGAAATAAAAGCACCGCTCTTTGCCTCGATCGATTATAAAAACCCGCTACCGAGACGAAACAAGGACAAAAGCTTATTATGGCCTTTTAGTCCTGGCTTGATTACATTACTGGAGCTCTAATTGCCCTTTAACAATGACAATGGGGCTTAAAAAACTAAAAGTCCTGCAACATGGAAAACAGCTGTCCTGATAATTAGATGAGAAGTCAAATGGAAAGTACTGGCGTCATCAGTCGTGTTTTGGTCATGTGTGGGTGAGTCAGTGTCACCACCTGAGCTACACCTGACTCACCTCAGGAGGGAGTCAGGTGGAGACTGAGACAAGGATCTTCTCAAGACTTGCTGATACAGACAGGAGTGAGTGGGGGCGGTTCAACACTCGGACAGATTTTATGTCCCTAATCTCACTCTGAACTATTTTTGCTATCAAATGACAGTTGCGTAATCTCAAGAAGAAAAATCATACTAATCTCCTTTTTTGTGTGTGCCCCTTTTGCACAATGCCTAAACATAGACCCAGACGTGAAGGGATACACGCTTCACACATCAACAACTCCTCCATCTCTGTGAATGAATGTGGCTCTGCTACTTTGTCACTGTTGAGTCAAGGTCTGTTGTCAGTGTTGGAAGTTTCCTGGACAATAATAGCGCCTCCTCTTGTATCATTGTTTTTTTTGCCACACCTCTCTGTTTTATATCCCATAATCAATCCATCATAGATTCACCCTCTCATTCAGTTGTGTATCGGTTTTCCTCTTGCTCCCTTATTGATGCCCAACTAGCCAACTCTGTCCCTGGGGATCCATCAGTCACCTGGTCTGGGGATTCCATGGATCCATCAGCAGCCCTTGATGGCAGCAGGCTGTGGATAATTGATGCTAATTGATTCTTGCTCTGATTGTAAGCAAGTGATTTGTTTAAGGTGGAGGACAGTGGCCAGATGGCAGCAGTCTGCTCATTCATGAAGGGGAGTAAAGATACAAGCTTAGGTGTGTGTGTGAGAGAGAGAGAGAGAGAGAGAGAGAGAGAGAGTCCGAGCCCAACACAATTCTACACCTACTAATGATTGTAGCCAATTATAGGGTATTCATGTTGTGTGTTTCCATGACAGGTGTTGAGGTTTTTCTGAGTCAAGTCCCATCTTGTTTTGCTTCGTGTCTCAGCCTGTGTTTGTGTGTGTGTGTGTGGGGGGGGGGGGGGGGTGAGAGAGAGAGAGAGGGAATGAGAGTTTGAACTTGTCTTGCCCTCAGCCAGCTTTTAACGGGAAGAGATTTTATTTTTGCTATGGACTCAGGGTGATTGTATGTGTTAACGTCAGATAGGGAGTGGCAGACTTACCGACACATGATAGATATGTGACTCACATATACTCGCACTGGGGGGGCAAGAGGGAGTACTTGAATGTTAATATTAGCTACAGCAGGCATTCCCCCACCTCTGTTACTATACTCTGTCAGCTGTTTATGTATCTTCGTCTGTACCTGCCAGCACCTCACCCCACCGTCACTCCTCAGACTGGCCGCTGGAGTTGGATGCTGCCTCTTAATATCACTTATCACCTCCACAAGAGTGTGTTTATTTCTTATTTTTACACCATCTCTCATATCTTTATCAGTGTAAGGTAATATTCTGTTTATCTCCGTCTGCTTGCTTGTTATTGAAGCAGCTAGGCCTGTCTCAGCACGTAGTCTGGATCTTAGTTTGGGGTGATGGCTGTGGATGACACACACACATACACACTCCACCGCTGCCCCTTGCTTCATCTCATACATGTTATACATTTAGTTCTGTCTCTCTTATCCCTCATTATTTAGCCCTCCCCTCCCTCCAGCCTATGTCCCGTCTGGCTGTTGCCCTCTAATCTCAGCAGAATGAGAACACACACACTAACATAGATTATAAACGGCTTGTAATCTGACCATCTGACCCATAGACACACAATCATTACCATTCTGGCTTTATTCTATATATATAATATATACACACACACACACACACACACAGGCTTCTGTAATCCTGTGATGTAATTTAGGTTGTTATTCTATGTCTTCTCAAGTGTGTGTGTGTGTGTGTGTGTAGGGGGTAGGTGGAAGTTCACGGTGTTAACCTGTAGTGGTCACAGATGTTAGCCAACTTAATCCTCTTCAACAGAAAAATCAATTACAAGCACCACAGAACATCTTTATTTACTTTTATGAGTCTTTTCCTCATCAGAATTCATAGTGCCCCCTCCCATACTGTCCTTTTACCTATCACACACACACACACTTACAAATGTACTTGCATATAGTGTCACACTTGATAGCACATAGTAGCACCTGGGAATTACTGTGACTACTACAGTGTACACTCTGTGGTTTGTCCTCCTTCCCCTCTGCAAAATCACTCTGCTCTTCCTTTTGCTTCCTTATCTATGGTCCAGACTTCCTCCCCACCACCACCACCTCTCTCTCCCTTCACCCCCCTCTTTCTCACAGACCTTCCTCTGTTTTTTTGCACCAGTAGTTTTCCACTGAAGTCGGACAAAGCAGCTCTCAACCGAATCGAGGGGCCTGCTATTGCCCGGCATTATCGTAGTGTGAGTGTGTGTGTGTGTGTGTGTACACTGCTCATTCACAGCATTTCAGACGTACCTATCTTGATGTCCACTTGTAGCTCACTGTCGCCCCCTATAGAGCAGAATTAATAGAATAATTAAGGTTGGATGGCTCAAGTATTTGAAGTTGTTCTTTTCTGGATGGATTCAAATACATAAAAATGTATTGAATATAGTCAAATACTTGGATGTTACTGCCCCCCCCCCCCCCACACACACACACATACACAGCCACATCCCCTCTCTCTTTCTACACATACAGATTAGGTCTCCATGACCCCCCAACATATTAAACCAAGCATGGTAGCATTTTGTCTTTTTCTATTCATTGCATTCATTATGGAGAGATACAAAAAGAGGAACTGGGTGAAAAGATTTGGGGGTCAGAGAGGAGGAGTAGAGGTCTGGGTGCTGGGTGAGTGAGGGGTGAACTGGAAAAGAGAAAATTAGCCTGGATGAAGAGCTTTGGTATATTAAGTCAGCGTTAGGAGACAGGACAAAATAGAGGATAGGGAGAGGGGGGAGGATGGGTTCGTTTAGGGAGAATAAAGGAGATGCAGACAGAGGGAGGAGAGCTTGGACAGTGATGGATGAAGGGAGGAGAGAAGTTGGGAATTGAATAAGTGAGAAATAGCAGTGTTGACAAATTTAAACCTTCTCTTTCTACGCAGGCTAAAGAGATTCACACCTAACTCTATCATGCCAGCATATATAAGAAAAGGGAGTTGCAAATAGTGAAACAGAGTTGAGTGAAAAATTCCCTCTGGGTTTCATATTGCAAGAATGGAGGTAGATTACATTGGACACTAATATAGGAATAGGTTTCACTGTATTAGATTGGCTTAATAGAGTATCCCTCTCGTGAGAAGCTAAACCCATTAAAAGCACTGACAGCTCCTCAGCTTGTGTAAAAGGAGGTGTGAATCTGCCATACCACACAAAATTAATAGGGTATTAAATGTACACCTCGATGTTAAAGTGGGAATTTGATGAGAACGCCATATGAGGACGTACTAAACCATCCAAACCACAGCTCCCCCTCTGTAGTGACATTCCAGCATGTGCACACTTACTACTGATTACCTGTGGAGCAAATGGCTGGGGGTGTGTGTATAAGTTAAGTGTTTCAGTGGCACTGACTTGTGTGTGTGTGAAACAAATATCTTCACTGCTGACTCAGTTGTGTGTGAGAAGTTCCGACCCTGAACTCTTACCCCTTGACCTTGCTGCCAGTTTGAAACAGTACCCAGTGAAAGGCCGTGTTCCTGTGTCAGTTGTTTTGGCCGAAAGCAGCGAGAGCTCAAGGGACAAATGGAGGAACAAGAGGGTTGTCTGAGAGAAAGAGGGAGGGGGGTGAAGGATGGTAGGAAAAAAGAGAAGAAGATGAAGTGGCAGACCATTGCCAGGACAATGGTGACACTTCAAAGCTCCTGTGAGAAGTGGCGAACATCTCACATACTGTCATACCAGTGAGGCCTCTTAAATATTTTGTACCCTTACAGCACACCCAGGGAGCTCTGGAGAGGCCATAAGACAGGAAAAAAATCATTGAGAACAAAGATATACAACTTGTTCCCTCACTTTACTTATTTTAAGGCCACCACATACAATTTGTTCCCACAACTTGTTATAAATTGTGGCCTCAATATATTTATGTTTTCCGTTCTCTCTCTGCGGCCACCTCAGGGTGCTGTACACAATCCTGGCATGCAAAAAGCTCCAGTTAGTCATTAATGAGAACTGACCTGTATATTGGAGAAAGGAAGAGAGAGTACAGCGTGCTTTCAACCTTCAGCATTTCCCCACTCCTCCATCACACACTCAAACAGAATGAGCAGAGGCTCCAGTAGGCCTTGATAAACAGATGTGTTCATGAGCCTGGGGCATGAGACGCCCTGAATGAAGGTCTTCAGAGAATCCTTCTCCTCTGGAAACACATACAAGTGTGTTGAAATGAGGTTTGCGACAATGAGAGCACACACCTGGCTCCCGTTCTTACGTACAACACAGCTATCACGTTAATGTGACTCTCACTCTCATGAGAACTGTCAGTCAGAGGTGAGGGAAGACGCAGGAACACATAGACGTCTCCAGTCGTCGAAAGCTTTGATGAGGAGGAAGGAGGGAGAGGAAGAGTTAAATACAACACTGGATCTCTAGCGTGCGTTTGTGCCATGACATATTGAAGGGGAACTCAGTCCACAAGCAGAACAGTTATTCAAACTAATTGAAACAACTCTCAGGCTTTAGTGAAAACACTAAAAGGACACTCAGCATATATATTACACACATACAAGCTAGTCAGGCTAGTGAAAGCTCCATAGGGGGTGAGGTACAGGGGTTGAAGGGGCCCTGTCGCCTTCAGGCATGCTGTCTTCAGGGAGGGAAAGGGTATAATTACACCCCATTCATTCCTCCTCCCCTCCTTTTTTAGAGAACACATTGGCCCCAGACCCCTAACAGCTTTTAATTAGCCATACCAATAGAGGAGGGGGGAGACGAGAAGGATAAAAGGTTAGTTTTCTTAATGACCAAGCTCTGAATGAGATTAGCAACAGAATGTTTTGTTGGCTTTTGACAAGCGTGTGTTTTCATGTGGAGGTCAGCCAGGCCACTAACAAGGACACAGTGTGGGGGGTGGGGGGTGGGGGGTGCAGCCCATACAATTAAACTATTCTTCACATCACAGGGAAGCGCGAGAGATCTACCTCTCTTTTATTACAAGCTTTACAACAGCTGCAAGGACAAAGTTACGACTAGTTTGCAACAGATATCTTTGTGAGCAATACACATAAATACAAACAAACAAAGGTGTGCACACAAGGACGAATGTGTTTTTTGAGAGAGCGCATTGATTTTAAGTGGAGGGTGGTGATCAGTCTATTAGCTGTGAATAACAAGAGTAGAGCTGTGCAACGCTAACAAAGCATGTTTTGACAGGTAAGTTAGTGCTAACTTACACACACACACACACACACACACACACACACACACAAAGAGGCAGTGAGGAGGGGTTAGAGGCCCATGTTTGGAGCCAGTGTGTCTGTGACTTGGCCAGGGGGTCCTAACAGGAGCCACAACAACAGGAGGGAGGGGGTCAAAGCTAGCACGTCCTGCACTTTGATGCCGAAGTGCGCTCACAGACACACACATACATGCACACACACTTACAACACACACAAACAATAGCAGACACACAGGATGGTTCTGTTGTCACTTTCACTCTCAGCAGGACACTGATGGATACACACAAACACAAGCATCCACAAACAGTCCGTCAAATGAAGCAACGATATTAGTAGATGAGAGCCGGCTGCCTCCTGAGGATGTTGCGTGATCCACACCCTTGGCTTCATGTTGATCGCACAGAAACAGCAAAAACACCCACCAGACACATGTACCAGCATGATGATCACATGATTTAAAGACTTGGGAGAAAATGAAAGTTGAGTTGACAAATCTCCATTTTCAAATATGAGAAATGCCCATGTTCCAAAGTTCAATTAAGGGTGACAATTTCAGCTGGACTCCTGCTCAAACTCGCCATTCTTTCCATTTGTATGAAGTGTGACAGTGCAGGATTTCTATAGCTGTTCTCCATAAACATCATTGGGACAACAAGTAAAGGAAGCGAGGACAGTGGAGACTTGAAAAGAGTCGTAAAACTACATTCAGGATGAAGTTGAAAAGAATCAGTCAGACTGGCTCCACCCCCTCGGTCTTTGTTTGTTTTAGAGGAATCGAGAGAAGATAAAGACAACACATAAAAAAAATGAGTAGCCAATAGAGTAAGAAGTAGGACTGGTGTGGTGATGAGCTGTCATGTACAATCTTGTCTACTTGTTTGCTGAAGGCAAAACAAGGAGGTGTGTAAGAGTGATGATCGCGCTTTATGAGAGGTGTGTGTTTGTCATTTTAAAAAACAACAAGTGAACAAGACTAGCTTGATCAGGCTCTTTCTAATTCTGTCATGCTGGACTTGTTTGTACGAGTACGCCTCCCGTGTTAGCTTTTCCCTAGAGGTAAACATGCGTGTAAGTCTGCTACCGCGTGTGTCTATGCATGTGACTGGCCCTAATTGTTATTATTATTATTATTATTATTATTATAATAGAAGGATTAATTGTACGGGCAAGTTTTTGAGGGTGTGTGTTTAACACTTGAATAAAAACCTAGCAGACAAATGATATCCGCTTCATGTTCTTTAGGCTAAATGAAAACTTTTGACGGTGAAGGGCGAGAACATTAACCACCTCTTTCTTCCTGTCTCCCTGTAGCTTCCTGTGGGACGAGTACACAGTAGAAGTGCGTATTAATGACTATCTGGACATCATCTGCCCCCACTATGCCTTGGGCGAGGTGTCATCGCATGCAGCTGAGCGCTACGTGTTGTACATGGTGGAGAAGGAGGACTATGAGGTGTGTAAACCTCACTCCTTTGACCAGCTCCGTTGGGAGTGCTCCAGGCCGTTTGCTCCTCACGCTCCTGAAAAATTCTCTGAGAAGTTCCAGCGCTTCACACCCTTCACCCTGGGCAAAGAGTTCAGACAGGGAGAAAGTTACTACTACATCTGTAAGTATTTAATGAGATTGTTAATCAAAATTTGCCATTTATCTTGACTGTGAGGTTAATAAATGTTCCCACTTTCCAGCCAAGCCGATGCATCATCATGGTCAGGAGTGTCTACGGTTGAAAGTGGATGTTGTTGGGCATAAAGACTCTGGAAAAACTCATCAAGAAAAATCCAAGGCAGAAGAGACAGGGAAAGGCTTTGATGGAGGAAAGGGGAAGTTTCCAGCAGCAGGAGGAGCACACAACCCCTCCAACAGGCTCTTATCAGGTGACTATTCTTTTATTCTTGCATCTGATCTCAGCTGGGCCTGAATCATGAAACTAAATCCTCCTTCCCTGTATTTTCTCAGACGACCCTGTTGCGATGGAGCCAAACGTTCAGAGGAGTATCGGCAGTTCAGGAACACAGCTGATCATCTCTCTCTTCCTCACCGTGATCCCAGTCTTGTTATCGATGATGCTACACTGAGGCATGCTGGGAAAACCAGAACAGGAACATTGTTATAATCCAGATGCTGGTCGTTGGGATCATGAACACTCAGAGATCTTTTATACAGACTTTTTTTTTTATACAAGCATGGACAGTGTGTGTTTGATGTGTGTGCGTGTGTGTGTGTGTGTGTGTGTGTGTGTTGGCGTGAATGTGGAACGTGGATCGTTCCAAAGAAGAGGACCTCATACGTGTTTTTTTTAATGGATTTATTATGAGGATGGCAACTTGTTTTTGACCACTCAAGATAAAAAACTGCAAGCAGACTGATCTAAAACGCTAATATCAAACAGGAAATTCCAGAAAGATGGCACTAACCTCATTGTCATGTTTTGTCAAAGCATCGGTACAGCTTGAATCCCTCATCTCAGCCTCTCAGTACAGCTTTTCTTCCTCTGCATATGGAGGAGTTATCAATTCTGTGTCCATTTAATGTTGGCGGCTACTGTCAAAGTGGTTTCTGTAGGATTTTTGTGATGTTGTGTAGCACTCAGCTCTCTTCAAGTCTCCATTAAAGCACCACTCATACAAAACACACCATATATTTGGATTCAGGTACTGGTTTTTAAGCACACTAAAGAAAACTATCTGATGTTTGTTTGGTTTTCAGTTATGAAGCACAGTTAACGTGTGACACCATACCGGTTTTTAACCCTTTTCAATTATTTTTCGCTCATGACTTCATGGCTTCAGACTACATCAGGCACTGGGGAGTTTGTATGACATCGTGGGTGTCCCACTGACTTAGGAAGTGAACAGATCACCGACCACCATTAAACAATAAATGAGAAGAAGATGATCCAGGACCCCCCGACACAGACCCTTACCTCCTTATACTCACACACAAACAAATGGAAAAAAACAGATGGTGGTCTGTCTCTATCTTTGTCATCGATGTTGTGGTTCTCAGAATGTTGACTCTTGTTCTGGGTCCCTGCATTCCCAACTGTTTCAGCTAAAACCCCATTTGAGATGAATAAGAGAACTGCAGTGCCTGATCTGGTCTGAATGAAGCCTTAATGGGAAGAGTTTGTTACTTTTTACAGTTTGATGGTTAACTTGATTAGAAAATCGTCAACATAAACATACCATACCGTATTTAAATCCCCAAAAACAAGTTAAAGAAAAAATAATTCAGAGCTACTCACACTAGACAATAACTAACACTAAGTTAAGGAGCTGAGCTTCTTCATTGCTTATGGTTATTCGCTCATTTCTACTGTCTTGACAGTATTGTGGTACACTGGCTGATGTTTGCAGTTGTGATGCAACTTGCACATTGTCAAACCTCAAATTGAAGGGACTGTACAAAAACATTTATTGTACTTTTGTAGTTTTTTGTTGTTGTTGTTTTTCACAAATCTACTTGTCATTTTGTAAATATGTAAATTTGTACATACAGAAGACTATAAGAAATTGTTTTAAGATGTGAAAAAACTCCAGTCAAATAAAAAAAATTGTGATGTCATATAGATTTCTGTCTCTATTTCTTTTTTTATCCCCTCTGGTGAATTATATTTAGAACTATCATTCCTTAAATCCCACTGACATGCTTGGACATTTGATGACAAGAACAATATTTTGGTAATGCTATCCATCTCATCTACGATGAAATCTCTGCATTTCTACCCCCAGGTTTTTTCCCAACCTCTATTTTCTCACCATCTCTCCTCTGCCCTCTCAGTCTTTCATCCCTTGTGCTTCGGTTTGCTCTGGCTAAGATTTCACAGGCTGAAAACCAAACACGCGAGACTAGAGGGGGATGATGAAGGAGCGTGATAGCGGGATAGTGTAGAGAGAGAGGCCCACAAGCACACTAACAACTGGGTGCGAAGGTGTCACTCTCGCCTCCTCGCTCACACTGTCTCACTCTTCTTTTTTGCCGTTTCTTTTACAACTCCACGCATCCTCTTTGGAGTTTAGAGGGAAGGCTGAATATCTGCCTACACGGTGGAATGCTGGAATGACAAGAAGCACCGTCAACAAACCGTCAAACCTCAAAACTGACTGAAAACTGTCAAAAATGACTATCCTCTGTAAAACCACCCAACATATACATTCAAAACCCAAACATAAAAACGAGTTATTTATTTTTCCATAATCACGTCGTACCTTCAACTTTGCTGCAGATGATCTCACAGACTCAGAGATCGTGTGTTATGTGTAACACCCGTGTAGATGTACTGCAGTTTAAAGCACAGCAACCTTACGCTGGACCAGCAGAGCAAACACAACATACATGCATACATGTATTCTCTGCCTCAGTGATGTCTCAGTTGTAGATGATGTCATGTAACAAATATGCAATGATACCGTGTGAATACTCAAGTCTGATTCCAATTATAAGATGTACAAAAAAGCTATTAGGCACTATTTTTTTTTAAATATCTAAAAAAGTTGAAAAGCTGACTGAAGTCAATTTTCAGCTTGAATGAGGGAATGTCAGCTCTTGCAAAGTTACTGATTTAAAGAAATGGTTTCGATTGCTGATGCATGCATGATGTTTTTTTAAGGAAAACAAATCCTGCAGATGGGAGAAATTTCTATTTAAATGACCCCAAACATAGCATGCAAAGACTATCTTTCTCCAATGTATGGGCATTTTTTTATGCATTCACATACGTGTGACAAGTTTCCTCAGACTTAATATACAGTATGTATGTAATCATATGTATCTATGCATGTTTGTGTGTTTATATTTGTACATATGTTTATATAAAATAATAAACATGATTTCAAAATATCATATCACATAGAAAAACTGCAACGTGACGGATAATTTCATACAAAGAGCTTATTTCTTAATAGTTAAATTTTACGGAAATGTATAACAAACAAAAAATGGAAATTTCATAAAGGACAACTGAGAGAAAAGCTTCTACAGACACAAGAAATTCACACAAAGAAGTGGGGGGGGGGAAATCAAATAAAAAAGGATGCAAACTTCAAAAAGAACATGAAGGAAAGGAAAGGAGAAAATTATATACCAGAGACCGTTGTTAAAGGTCAGAGTTCAGTGCTTTTTCAGTGATTTCGAATGCATAAGGATCAGTGGGAGGAACTCAGCGGTGATTACGCTGCACAGCTGGACGACTCATCTACCCCTCACAGCTCTGATGCTTGGTCCTGACCGACGTCCTGACAGCTGCACGCAGCAGATGAAGTCTGCTGGTCAGAGGGTCCATGACGGTGGGAGAGGTGTTGGATGTAAGAAAATAAAGGTAATAAGGACTTTGTAGGTGATTCAAAGAATCATCTGAACTTTTCTAAATGGGAGTTTTCAATTTTAATTTTACAACTTGATCATGAAATATGAATCCTGATTTTAAAAGCTTGCTACAACATCTATGAAACTACCCGAAACCACGGCGACCCTCAGAGTTCAGCATGCTGCCATCTATGAAAAGACATGCACAAAAACAATGTGTTGTTAAGGAGATAAGGAGGCATGAGTTTTGTCTGTCTTTCCTTGAATTGCAGCCTGTGTGCTCTCAGGATCCCCTCGCAAACCAGAGGAATGCACTGATTGATAGATGTGGACTCAAATCAAACATGTTTGTGTTTGTGGTGGAATTTCAAATCTTTATTTAACACAAAAAAAATTATATTGTGACATTCAGCGTATAGGAACTTGATTGCAAGAAAGAAAAAGCTTCAATATTTCCACAATTGGTTAAAAACCTCTTTTCTGTTTTTTCTAAAAAAAAAAAAAAAAAATTCAGAGAAAGAAAAAAAGTTGATCTCAAATTAGATGTTCGGTCCAAACAACCAACTGTGGCTGTACGCATTCTATATCATACAAATGTCGTCTAAATTTTCACCTCCAATTTTTCTACTTTGAGAAACTCCACAACCACGAACCGTGCAGATGTACGGTATCAGACGCTGACTGACCCTGGACGTCAGTCAGTAGATTTACTGAGGGAGAATGAAGTCCATTGAAGAGCTGCTTGAGTTTGTTCGGACCACCCGCCTCATAAATTATCTTTCTTCCATCCGCCACATGAACCTTCCGTGAGCGTTTACGCGTTGTCGTCACACGCAACTCCTTATAGCGTATCCAATAGGCGCGCAGCTACCTCGAGGGCACTGTTTGCAAACACGGAAATACTCGGAGAGAAGAAGCTAGTGGGGCGTCAGCGTTGCTCCTTGCTATATACATCTGCAAGTCCGTTAGAAATCATAAAAAACAGACTTTGCACGCAATATACCAAACCGGGTATACTTATTTTTCACACCGTTTTATGGATTTGCTGTATCTTCTGTCATGGGCCTGCATCGTGTTTACAGTCGGGATGTTCTCGACTGGACTGTAAGTTGAATCGCCTCTCTGAGTGGCAGCCAGTGGCAGCTTTCCATCCTCACGTCCTCCTGTTTGGTTTAGAGACTTTATCTGGAGAGACAAATCAATCTATTCATGGTGAAGGTAAAAAAGAAAAGTAGTACTTACTGGTTTATAGTAATAACAACAGCAGTGATGGTAACTTGAAGTATGCGACTATAAATATCTATTTGTTGCTCCTTAAGTCAATTAGGTTTAATAATTTGTAAGTAACAGCAGCACACTAATAGTTTCTCCCATTGTGTGTGTGTGTGTGTGTGTGTGTGTGTGTGTGTGTGTGTGTGTGTGTGTGTGTGTGTGTGTCTATCTAGGACCGACCTAAAGAGGATGCAAGTATCCAAAAGTGCTGACAATATCCAGTTTCTACCTTTCCTCACCACGTGTCTTAAGTGAGTAAGGGTCGTTTCATATTTGTCTTGTTTGGTCCACACTTGTCAGTTTGATCAGAACTTAATGAACTTGTGAAACCTCTTCTGGACCATGTTCTGGAACTTAATGAACTCGTGAAACCTCTTCTGGACCATGTTCTGGAACTTAATGAACTCGTGAAACCTCTTCTGGACCATGTTCTGGAACTTAATGAACTCGTGAAACCTCTTCTGGACTGTGTTCTGGAATGTGGTTGGTCCAAACTATCAGGAATTGGTCCTCCTGGAAAGTTAAGATGTGTGAAAAAGTGAACCATGGGCGGTACCTGAGTCAGCCAGTATATTTGACCTGCTCTAGGGTCCAAACAGGGCGCAGCACCGTGTGAGTTGCCAATGGATGCTGAAGTCTGAGGAGAATCTACAGTGTCACAATTAATTGCATTAGGACATTAAAAAGCAGCAATAAAAGAGCCGAGGGAACACCAGAGCATTTAACATTTCTACTTGATCTTTTTGTAGTTTAATCTTTAGATCGTCTTAAATATTAGCAATAAAATTCTGTTATTACACTTTTGTTCAGAACAATGCAGTTGACAGTGATTTTTTTTTTTCCCCTTGCAAATTGTCGGTCTGAAAAACACTCCTATAAACCGCTACTACAATCTTTACTGTGGTTACGTGTACCGTCGAATGCTTCTTGTTTCCCCAGTAACCTGGGTTGGTTGTATTATGGGATTCTGAAGAGAGACCAGACGATTGTCCTGGTCAATGCCATTGGAGCTCTTCTGCAGATCCTCTATATCGTCTTCTACTTCCACTACACGAAACAAAAGGTCAGCATGCGGAGGGGGGGGGGCGCTCATGTGGGCTGGACTCGTCCGTTGCACGCGCACTTGTCTAATTGCGTGTTTCCAATGGTGTTTTGTGTTTTTAGAAGCAGGTGATGACTCAGACCTTCGCAGCAGCAACGGTTCTGACCTGTGGTTGGTTCTATTTTACCACCTTCCTTCCTCAGGGAGATGCTCAGCTAAACCAGTTAGGACTAACCTGTAGTGTGGTCACCGTCAGCATGTACCTGTCGCCGCTCACTGACCTGGTACGAAACACACACACACATATACGCACACACATACGCACAACAGTCAACACGGAGAGAGTCGAATACGCTCTCCTCACAATTAGCGTAGAGATGAATAAGTTTTCAAAATATAATATTCTCTTGTACTCAACACAACCAGTACTGTTGACAGATTGTAACAGAACCAAAAAAGCCAAACATTTACAGTTTCCACTGTATTATTTTTCTAAACATTGTATTCGTGTCACATCTCAGAGATGTCTGTTATTTTTCTGTAATTCAACATCCAAATTTGAATCGACGTTTTTTTAATACAACAACCCCAAAGCTCCTCCTGTTGTATTTCAAAATTATAACCCTGAAAGTTGTTGAAAAAGGAAAGCAGTGATTATTCTATTCATTCATATTGCTTCACTGGTTGTGGTGACTTCTCTGACAATCACAGTTTCGAAGAAACAGGTCGAGCTGGTTGCACTTCAAAGTGCAGCTCGTCCACTTCTTTGGCAGTATGGGATTTTATGTCCAGCGGCGTTGAAATTACGTGCAGCATATTTAACATTATAAATTAAAAAAGAACGAAATAAATGTTTATCAAGGTGAACTTAGCAGTGAGTAAACCTCCGCTCCACTTTTAAGAAACACTGAAGAGATGTTCCGGTTTAACCTCCTCGCTCGGCGCCTCCCGTGCCTGAGGTCACAACCTCAAGAAGAGCGCTTGCTAGTTATACATCGCAGGTTCCGCAAAAGTTCATTTATCCCAACATCAAACATTTTCATCGCTGTGAGCAAATAAATGCAGAACTTGCTCCGTCACGTCAGTCTCGCTTCCACCCAGCACAGTTCTTCCTCTCTGACTGTGTGCCCCCCCGAGCAGACAGCAGCACACATCTCCAACCCCTCAGTTTGCACGTGCAGCTATTTACCAGTAAACATTTGAACCTCCTGTTGTCTTCTCTCCCTTTTGTCTCTGTGTCATCTCCCTCCCGGCTCTGCCTACTATCCTGTTTGCCTCCTTCCCTCCATCTGCCCCTCAGTTCCCAAAGACCCCAGCCAGCTTCCTGCCATTCTTTTCCTCATCTGTACCTTCCTGTTATTCTCTATCGTTATCTGTTTGTACCCCCTTGGTCACGATTCCGTTTTCTTTTTACAGTTTACATGATAATATGTTGATAAGTCTCAGTTATTCAGAGATGGCAGTAAACGTCTCCATCTCTAACCTGCACTTGTGGTTCATCACAGGGTCGACTTACTCCGTACAACTTTAGCTGTTTTGACCATCAGTCCCATCGTCCAAATGCTGCTCAGAAAAGCCAAACAAAAAGAAATATGAGGAATCTGATTTCATGTTCTGCGCACGGTGTCGCAGTTTTCGATTTTCAGTCAATTTTTCGGTCATTTCTCTTTCTTAACCTGTTCCGTGGTGATGCGATCTCAGTAAGTGAGTGTATTGTTAAAATAACACATTGATTACAACAGAAGGTTTAATTTCAATTTGGATTGAAATTCAAGTGTAGTTGCTAAGGAAACACACCAACTCTGTGGGATATTTGGTTGTTTTTGTCCTCTCCAGTGCCAGACAAGAAGATTGATACCCTTTTCTGTGCGTGCGGAGATCCAGAGTTAGCTTCACACAATTAATGGTAGTGGATGGAAACTTTAGCGTAGCAACATCAAAAGTCATCAAATACACTTTTCTCCAAAAGGCTAATGTGCGTAACGTTCTTTATTAAACAATAATTTAAAATTATGGCAATGTTTTTCCCCGTCGTAACTTCAGCCAACAAAATAAAATGTTTGCTGATGACGAGATGAGCAACTAATCACGGCTGACTACGTAATAGCGGATGAGGAGGATTTGTTCCCACCAAATCAAGATTCCTGGACTTTAAAATTTTGGAACCAGAATACATATAAGAGGACGTAGGACATGGAAGCTGAGCTGGCATGACGAGGTATGCTAACATGCCCATCCGCTACATTCATTGCACTAAGCTAAGTAGCGATCAGCCAGTCTCTGCCGGTCTCCCTACTTATCCTCTTATCTTGCTCTGGTGGGAGATGGCACATTTGCATATTCCACAGAAAATGTAATGCAATTAACCAAATATGGCTGACTCCTCTCTTTTAGGTGGAGATCGTGCGTAGTGGTGACGTGCAGCGCCTGTCCTTCCCCTTGACTGTAGCCACTATCTTCACGTCCACCTCCTGGGTCCTCTACGGCCTCCAGCTGAACGACTACTACATTGTGGTACGACACAGACAGCCTGTTCAGCAAAATGTTGTTCTAAAAACAGCTTACGCATAAAATTGTTTTGAATTATTAATGCCTATTCTTCATCCTTGTTTGTGTGTGTGCGTGTGTGTGTGTTCATTGTAGGTTCCAAACACACCTGGAATCCTCACCAGCCTGATCAGATTTTATCTGTTTTGGAGATTTGCGTCTGTCAATCAGTCACCTTCCTATAAGTCTATGCAGATATGAAGATGTCGGAAGAAGAGTTATGAAATGGGGAGGGGGGGGATGGCAGAGCTGTCACCGCTCGTCTCGTGTTTTTAATCACACGGCAAGATGATGTTACACGGAGAGAAAGTGTCAACGGGGGCGACGCCACTCGTGAAGTGGAGATAATGTGTTTCATTTCAGTGAGGTATATCAAGGAGCACAATTATTCATTGCCTTCTGAATTTAATTGAATTCTAAATCTCTTTTTTTTCCTTGCATATATTTGTAAAACCTGTGGGTCCTCTTCATGTCCTTCAAGTGCCTTCTGATAGGTCGTCCGTGCCATTAAAGACAAGTGGCATTCTCTGATCTACGAGCATTTCTAAAGACTCGCTCTCTGTTCATGATCCAGTTTATTTGGATTGAATTGATGTAATCCAAAGATTTTGTGGAAATGCAACTTAACTGACTGCTATGGCTGCTTCGTTAACTGGTACTTGAGTTTCGTGTGGAGCAGCCGTGGAGAAGGTTTCATTTATCCTCCCCGTGCAACCTGGTAAAGCAGGGATGATTTTATATGTCCTCGGCTTGAACCCGTGCCTCTGTTCAGCATGTAGACATTCATCCATGTCAGTGGTTCGTTCCCGTTAATTTCATGTCAGATATATTTATGCTAAATGTGTATGTTGGCTTTTGTGCAACGTCAGGTATTGTGAATGCTATTTTTATACATTCCGTAATATGAGATTGAATGAAAAATGCGAATGAAATTATCATCAAAGACTTTGTTTACGATGACGCTCGTCTCTTGTTTTAATGCAGTTGTCCTGAGATCAAGAGATTGTTATTGCATTGTCTCAAGGTAACAAAGAGAGTTTTGAGACAGTGATTGAGAGTCAAGTCATCTGGAGATGTTGTGCTATTTTGAGAAAAGTGTCTCAGGCTGTCTCAGGATCATGGGTTAATTATCATAAGTGTTATCTGTTTTCTAAAGATGAGGAGATTTAAATAACCTGGTATGAGAAACAAGTTTTGTTACAATTAACTCACAATTTCAAGTCAAAAAAAAAATATATATATATATATAAAACCACTGCTGTTCTTGGTTTCTGTTTATTTCACCGCTAATTGAAACATTTGTACGAGATTTTTCATCTTAAAGGTGCCATGCCAATAAATTTCTATTTTAATGAATGAAGATTTTATTTGCTATGATTTTATTATTTTATTTCAGGATTTAAATGGGGATCCAACACTTTTTTTATCGCTATAATGAAACAGGAAAGCTGCAATTTAACCTTTTAGAAGTGGACAGATTTTTGTTACAGCTTTGGGTTTTGTTTTGAAAGCGGTAATGAGATTATGTGCAGATGTGTTGAGCTAAGTGTGTGTGAGTGTGTTGGTTGTACAAGAAGAGACAAAAGCCTGTTTGATGGTGAAGCAGTGCGAATGAGCTTGTTTGTGTGAGTGTGTTGATACAGGGAGGGCAGCGGTGGGAAAGGCCACACCAGAGGTTCTCATCCCAGAGTGTGTGTATGTGTGCGCGCTTGAGTGTGCTACATTAGTCTCTCTTCCTGAGCTCAAACAGCCTGACAGAACACACAGACTCAACACGGTATTGTGCTTCAATGGAGTGTTATGTAGGAGTAAAGATAAGCGTAGCGGATTGGAGGTGGGAGATAAATGAGCCGTGGTTGAAAGAGGGAAGGAGAAAGGGCAGAACGTGAACTGTAGATGATGTCGCAGTGCCACAGGTGCAGCAGACACCAAAGGAAGGGAATGAAAGGCATTGTGAGAGACATTTGTGGGCTAATTTGTTGTAACGTGATAAACTTTTCATAAAAGCAGATAAAAAGCAGCGCGAGTGCCTCTTAGACAGCTTTGCTTTGAGCTAAGTAGAAGTATGTTCATTATCTTAATTTAGCTAATTAGCACTAAACACTGACCGGGTTTATTTGAGGATCATAAGTAGTGGCCTGCAGGTGTTTTGGGCAATTAGACTAACATATATACCAGCATGTACGGACTTTAGATTATTCTGATTCCAGTATGTACTGTAAATGTTGCTCTTGATGCTGGTTAAATTAAAGAATAATAAGTATGTAAACATATATACCACATAATTCTTAGTTCTGAAAGGGGAACGTGCCATTTCCCAGTTAGTCCAGTCATCTCGAACTAAAATCATCTCGGCCCACTAGAATAAATTTCATCTTCACCAACTACATAGACGGTTCTGCTGTGCTTCCTCTATCAACTGCTGTTCTACAACAGCTTAGATTAATTTGTTTCTGGTCAAGTCAGGTCAGTCTTATTTGTCTAAAGCCAAATCACAACAAAAGTGATCTCATGAATCTTCACAAGTGGAGCAGGTCCAGCACCACAATCCTTCAATGAATTTACACCCAACAATTCTCCATTAGCAAGCACATCCTGCAACAGCGGCGACGGAAACCTTCCTTTTAACAGGCAGGACCGTGGAGCAGATCCAGGCTCAATGGGGACGGCCTTCTGCTTTGACCGGTTTGACGGAAAGAGAGCAGTGGCAGAGATGAAGACAGAAAATGGAGAAACACTGATATACAGAAGGAAAGAGAAGGACAGACATAAAGAGGAGAGAATGATGGACAGACGGGGACGTGAGCATGTGATGCTGAGGGTGGCAGCTTGAGCCTCTTTAGGTCTGTAGCCTCCTCCAGCAGCAGCATCAGTCAGGGATCTGGGAAGTGGGGAAGCCCAAAGGTTTCAGAAAAGAAGACGAGTTAAGTCTGGGGCATATGGGGCCAGGGTTATGCCTTCCAGGGTACCTATCTCATTAGATAGGGTGTATCTAAGGTGTTTTGGGCCCAGCACAATAACTTCAGTTTTATCAGAGTTTAATAAAAGAAAATTGTGGGTCAACCATGTTTTTATTTCCTTTAGACAGGCCTCCAGTTTAGTCAGCTGATTTGTTTCATGTGGATGCATTGATAAGTACAGCTTCTTATCATCTGCATAACAGTGAAAATGTTTCCTCATAATGTGACCTGGAGGAGGCAGGTATAGTGTGAAGAGGACTGGTCCAAGCACAGACCCTTGTGGAACACCATAACTGACTGTAGGGGTTTCAGAAGAATTATTGTTAGCAAGTACAAACTGAGATTGACCGAATCAATTTGACCTAAACCAGTCCAGTGTGGTTTCTTTAATGCCGATGACATGCTCCAGTCTCTTCAGAAGGATATGGTGGTCAATGGTATCAAACGCTGCACTCAGATCTAATAAGACCAGCACAGAGACCAGTCCCTCATCTGATGCTAGTAGGAGGTCATTGGTAACTTTGACTAGTGCTGTTTCTGTGCTATGATGAACCCTGAAACATGACTGGAAATCCTGTAATAGGCTGTTGCTGTGGAGAAAGTCACAGAGCTGTTCAGCAACTGCTTTCTCCAGAATTTTGGAGAGAAAAGGAAGATCTGATATTGGTCTGTAGTTGGCCAAAACTTCTGGATCCAGGGCTGCTTTTTTGAGAAGAGTTTTAATTACTGCTACTTTAAAGGACTGTGGCACGTAACCAGATAACAGTGACACATTGATCATATCTAAGAGAGAGGGGCTGACTAGGGCTAGAGAGTCTTTAAGCAGCTTAGTTGGGATGGGGTCTAGAAGACAGGTGGATTGTTGAAAAAAATCATTGTACCAGGTATATCCAGGTATATGTCTGGGCCTACAGCTGCCTCGAAGGCTTCTGAGATTATAGATGACTGTGGTGTGAAACAGTAGTTGAATGGAGCTGGTGAAATGTCAGCAACTTGATCATGCCTTACATGGTAAAATCCAAATATAAAACGATATCTGAGGTGGTGGATTAAAAGGCAAATGTCCAAGTTAAAGATAAAACAGTGTTCTAAGACTTCATGGTGCGCGTGTGTGTTTGTTCATGTTTTACAACCTGAGCCAGTTCACACAACAATCTTGACATCAATACAGATTTCATGTAAATGCGTTCAAAACCACAAAGGTGAAACTCATTGTGACGCTAGAAGAATGAATGTGCAAACTTTAAAGTACTCAAACCTTTTTCGGTCCTTTTAATGAGGAGGTAAAGTCACTACACTTGCTCGTACATATTCATTCAACATAAATGTGAAAATTCCATTCATGTTTACATCTAGGGAGGCATGGTGGTGCAGTGGTCAGCACTGTCGCCTCACAGCAAGAAGGTTCCAGGTTTGAGTCCCGGCTCCATCACAGGATCTTTCTGTGTGAGTCTCCATGTTCTCCCTGTTCCTGTGTGGGTTCTCTCTGGTACTCCAGCTTCCTCCCACAGTCCAAAGACATCAAGAGGGGACGAGGCTGATTGATACTCTAAATTGACTGTAGGTGTGACTGTGAGTGTGAATGGTTGTCTGTCTCTATGTGTTGGCCCTGTGATGGACTGGTGACCTGTCCAGGGTGAACCCCGCCTCTCGCCCAAAGCCATTGGGATAAGCTCCAGCCCCCCGCGACCCTTAACAGGATAAGCGGAAGAAAATGGAAATAGAAATGTTTACATCTGTCAATCTGGACCAGTGTGAAGATCTTGACTCCCATTACCAACTCTGCAGCTACACTGCAGGCTAAAAAAATCAATTAAAAAAACTTGATACCGGATAGTAGAAGAAATGTAGGCCAGTATGTTCTGATAAACAACCCAGTTTCAGTCAGTGAAAAGGCTCAAATTGAGTCATTAAGGAGGAAAAGAACATTCTGTGTGTGTGTGTGGGGGGGGGGGGGGGGGGTGTGTGGCAGTGTTGCAGCTGTAAGAAAAATGAGTAAGTGATGAGTCGTGGTGAAGATGAGGGAGGATTGGGTGTTATCCGTTCTTCTGGTGAAGGGAGACAGACATCAATAAGGTTCGGAGGAACAATACGTGGAGTCAGACTGGCTGGACGCACCCCTCATTAGAAGCCCCTGCTTGTATTGTGAAGAGACAAACGTGCTAAGTGTTGGACAGGAAAATCAAAGTCCTTACGCTGATTTGTACAATTCTTTGGTCCACAGCCAAATAGTAACATGAGGCCTGTGTTTTGTGTACGAGTGTGTGAGTAGAGTTGATGATGGGGGGGCAGCTGAACAATGAATTCAACTCACAAACAGGATCCCTCTGTTTCCTGGCGTAGAGTCTCCCTCCTTAAACAGCACACATGCGTGCTGACTTTTAAAATCACAGGCATATGCTGAGTGTGTGTGTGTGTGTGTGTGTACTTAGTGCTGTCTCTTACAAACACATACTCCCACAATTCCACCTCCCAAAACACCATGTGTGGATTCAGATGTCTATTTTTATCATTATGGGCAAATTCTGAACTATGGGTTTTGTTACCCCGTAATTACACACAACAAAGTCTCTGCTAACGTGCAGTGTGCTGCCAGAGTAGTGTGCACACTCAGCGTATAAACACACACACACACACACACACACACACACACACACACACACACGCTCCACCATCAGTAAAAGCACACCTGTCCCAGCTGCTGTTTTGAAGAGAACAAGAGGGAAAGAAGGAATGTGCTTCTCTCAGTTTTCCTGTCGGCCCTTCACCCTCTCCAGACGCCTCTAGTGTCCACCTCCCTCGTTCATCTCATTATGGTCATTATGGTCATTATTCTTCCTCCTCTTCTTCTTTTCCATGTCTAACTCTTCTCTTCTCTTCTATTTGTATCATTTCCAAAATCTTGTCCTTAAATCTTCTTCCATCTCACTCGCAGTTGAAAAGGTTAACAGTCCTTATAGCAGCCCATACCATGATAGCTACTCTTTTCTCTTCAATTTTCAATGTAATGATAGCTGATAATAGAATAAACGAAACATATTTATGAATCAATAATAAAACAGTTTAATTTGTTCATACATTGTTAGCTGGCTGCATTATTGGCTGGGTAAAGACGCAGTGGATGACAACATAATCTTTTTTTCTGTTTTTGTTAAAATCTTGATTCAATTATAGTTAAAAATGTAATGAGTAACCAAAAGTTATGAACCTAAATCATGATATTAAGGAGTCAATTATGTATTAAGGGATTATTGGTGAGGAAAAAAACCTAGCTGCCAATAGCTGCCGTGTTTCAGGCCCTCGGTGATCACCATATCTGTGAAACTGAAACTTCCAAGATTTACACAGATTTTATTTCCAGTGAACAGAGGAGTGCAGACGCTTCGTCACCCACAGACACACCCAGTGCTTTTTCATATGCAGCTGATTTCTGATTGGCAGAACTCATAAAAATCAGCAGTCATACTGAAGCTTCCTGTCCAAGCTTTTTATTGCTGCACATGTAAACACGTGCATTCCCTTGTTCGTGCGAGAGGTCCATGCTGCAGGCATTTACGGGCGACCTTTTGCGGAGAGTAGCAAGTGGCATTCTATTCCAGTTTTACCAGTTTCTCCACCTTAGTTTTGGTTTGTAATCAGCATTTTTCTCCACGTGGGTCTGCACAGCTGAGTAGCAAACACACCAACTTAATGCATGCACCGTAGGTGACACACAATGGCCCCACACACACACATACACACAAGCAAAAATGTGATTCTTCAGCTTTTTCACGCTCTCCAGTTGGCGCCGTGAGACCTTTTCTCAACTCTTCTGCCATGGAAATAGATTAGCAGGCAGAACCTCCAGAGTGCCCTCAGGGTTTGAGAGAGTGTGTGCTGCTTCACCCTCCTTGCGGATTGTTTTACTCTCTCATGATTCCTCCTCATCCTCTTCTTCCTCGGCACTCTGCTTCTGCTGCTGCCCTTCAAAATGGGAACAGTGAGACAAGTGATATGCGGACAGCTACTCATTAGGCTGTCATAGGGCAGTCTTCAGAGCAAAACACTGTCAGCATGGATGAATACACACATTTCATCTTTAATATAAATCATTTGTCAGGTATCTCACTGACAACACAGCATGCAACAAAAGCAGCTTTTGCACAAAACTCATTTCAATAAAGTTGCATCTGTGTTTGCTAGCAGGATGATTTATTTAAATAATTGCCTTTAACTCGGTTTATTCACGGTGTTCTACATATTTTCACTTGTGCAGTGCAGCAGATGATGTGACAAACACATTTAAGAGAGAAACAGGTGGTGCAATAAGGATTTTATGGAGAGCTAATGTTTTTCCAGACAAAAAAAATGACACACACGCAGACATCTTTGGTCCTGTCGTAGCATGCTTGTTCACCCAGGCATTCATGCAACACACACAAACACACACACTCAACAGATCTGTGTGCATGTCAGTGTGGACTTAGAAGTGGTTTTGAATAACCTTATAAAGTGTCTATGTGTTTGATTTTGTGTGTGTGTGTGTGTGTGTGTGTGTGTGCGTGTGTGAGAGAGAGATTTGATGCAGTGACAGACAAAAATGTTTTCTGTTCACAAACCTCTGCCTGCGGCGCAGATCCATTTTGCTTGACAGCTTTACTGATTCCCTTTTTTTTCTGTGGGAAGAAGTATTGAGCACATTTTGAACACGTAGAGTTACTCAGGGGTTGTTATTTTGGGGAAGAATGTGTTTGTGTGTGCGCGTGTGTGTGTGGGACATACACCACTGCTGTGATGTGCAGAGGTACTGGGGAACGACAGGAGAAACAGCTGTTCAGGCTGTGCTTGCAGCAGCAAAACATTTCTGCAGCTTCTTGCACTGTTTGCACATTTGAGGCTGCATGTGAAATTTACTCTGCATGGCACTTTATCTTCAGCCAACTCAACACAAAACCGACTTTTATTAGCTTTCAAACGCTTTCATCAAACACAAACATAGGGATGCGTGATAATATCATCACATCATTGGTATCTGCATATATTTGTCTTTCTCATATATTGGCCCAGTTTTGCTCAAGTCCTTTGCTCATCATCTGTTTTTTATTATGAGGAAACAATGTTTGCAAATGTTTTACAAATAAATTGCAAGTATATTGCTTCTACCCACTGAAGAGTTATATCTACATTATAATGACTCATTATCCAAAAATCCTTTTGTGTTTATACATGGATATATTTGGTCAAAAATAACATTTTATCACCCAGACCCACTGCGGGGGAATATGTTTCGTCTTTCACAGTTCCAGTAGAACGTGTTCCAAAGAACACAGCCAAATTCAACATTCCTACAGACGTATATATTAGGTTCCACTCGTGTATTATTACTACTCCTGTTTTTGTGGGTGTGTTATGCCACCTTTGTATGTTTGCTAAGAATGCAGGTGTGTTCTCTCAGACAGATGAAAATGAGTCAACCATTTCTGTTTGAGCCGTGGAAGGATATTGTGACACAATGAAAAGACTGTTTGAGAACAAACAATCTGAAGCTAAAAGCTGTGGAACTGTAATATCTGACATGTCACCGCAGATTTGTTAGTCAGCGTTGACTCGAGGTGCACCTGTTGCTGAATCCTTTCACAGGACGGAGCAAATCTGGAACCAAGAGGCAATGTCGCCTCCTAGTGGTGGATTTGTAATGTTGTACAGCAGGACACAGTTACAAAGAGCTGCCTATTCACATGATAAGACAAATATTACGCAATGTGTGTTTTCCTCACCTCTTCTGGGTGGTAACAGCTTATTAAGACAACCTTCTAAGTACCAGTCCAACTGGCTGAACTGTCCCTCGTCTTATCCTGTAGTTGACCTCTCTCTCTCTCTTTCTCTCTCTCTCTCTGCTGCTGCTGCTGGGGAGTGAGGTGAGTCCCGACGCTCCACAGAATAGGATTATTAGCACTGTAGCTGTGGCACACTTGAGTAATTACAGGCACGCTTGTCTTTACACGCAGGAGGGAACTACACACTCATGAAGACATGAGTTCTCCCGAATCCCTGCTTACGTACGACTCTGCTGTCAATCACAACTCTGTAGCACATTACAATTCTAGCGCCGGTTGCATCTGGCCAGAAAAACAGAACATTTTTGCTTGGGGGGCATGACAGGTGACAAAGACAAATGTGTTTCACAAGAGGAGGAAGGTGATGATTGATATCAGTTATACATGATGATAATAATAATAATAATAATAATAATAATAATAATAATAATAATAATAATAATAATAAAAAGAGGCTTTAAATTTATTGCTTTACTGTCATGTTTACTGCATCTATACAAGAATTGCATATTTCCTCCTCATGACTTTAGCTTGTTGTTTGACACAAATGTACTCCACGTTACACTCAATATTTATTTACCGTTTTATTTTTTTCCATGATATGATAGAAACATTCTGCCAGCAAGGCAAAATCTAAAGAGGGAGGTTGTGTTTTCGGAGATGCTACAATCTAAAATCATTCAAGTGCTGTGCTGAAGACGTCATTCAGAGAGATATGATACGCACAACAAAGCAGAAAGGACTCACAACCTTCCTGCTAACGCACAAACTCACCAAAAAAGTCATATACCAAAATACTACCAGGCCATTTGAAACTATATTACAATATAGACAATCTCTTGCATTGAAGTACTGACATAACTGAGCTGTTACATTCCTCAAATATACATTTATTAGTTGCACAAAAAAAAAAAATTCAAACTTTATAAAATTGAGAGCTAATAAAATAAATAAGCAGCTTATGCTTCAACTGGGTAGCTTCTCATCATTTCTCTCCTATCACGTCGTCACGCATAAACCTAAAACACACCACAGTTTAACAAAGAACGCCATCTACATTTCACCCAAATATAAAACATCAAGATGTACCCGCATGTTTCCAGAAGTCGCCCGGTATAGTAAGAACATTACTTTTTACTTTGCTGTCACTTTCGCAAAACACTGTGAGCATGTTTGTGACAGCGTAACGACACGCGAGTTCTTCTGAAATGCAGAACGAATTCCTACTGAGACACAAAAACCTGTGATCCTGCGAGAAGTCAACTCCAAGTGTACGCGCACGTCTCTAATTCAGCTTTACTCCTCATCTGGTATCGTTATTCCAGTATAGAAATGAATCCAAGTTAAACCTGCATGCGACGTTGGTCCGACTGCTGGATAAAGAGTAGTGTCAAGGGTAGAATTGTCATACGTTGCGAACAGATTTTCTTTACAGGTAGTTAAGGTGTTTGACGTTCCCTGTTATTTATGCATAGTCTTAATTCACTTCAGCCATGATGTCCGTAAGAGAGAAGGAAAACAGGAAAAGAAACAGAAAGAAATAAACAGCTCGGAGACGTTATATATCGTGCAAATACACCTCGTACACAGCAGCGCTCCTCTCCTGGGCGCCAGCTGGTTGAGGGTAAATTGAAGTAAATCGAAAAAACAATCTTCTAGTGCACAACAGGGAACTCTGATTGACACTTTCTTACTGTTGCATTAAAAACAAAAGGAGCGAAGGACAAGTTCGGTACACGGCTCACTCAGGATTGCCATCAGGTGAACCTGTAATATCATCAGGTGCTGACTGTTCTGCAGAACTGGGCTTTCTGTCTTATTCCATTTCTTCAGACTGCTTTGTATTCAGTTATTGTCAACTTCAGATTGTGGGCCAGACGGCTCTGCTGCCTGGAATTAAAACATCAATCAAATCAGTTATTGATGAGGGAGCATATTGGATATGGACAGCCATCAGGTGGGCTGAGGCCATCACACTGAGTACTTGTTTAAAACAGGTTTGATTGTCTGACTGTGACCTGCTCTGTAAGGACAACCCGACACCCTCCTGGCACAGCTCTGCCCCCACCTGCGAAGAGGAGGTATTACACCTAATATCTTCTCCGTAATAGCAATTACCTTCTATGATTTTTAAATGTATGTCATTTATAGCTTCTTTTTTCTTACAAATATTTTCCCAATATGATGAGTGTATTTTTTTTTACATTTTGTGGAAATGAGCGCCCCCTACAATCAGTCATACTGTTCATCATATGAAAATGCTTCTTGTTTGGATCGTCTTTAAACTCCTATACTGGACACTTACAGGCATCAGTGTCTTTTATTTTTTTGTCTTTTTGAGATGTTGCTCTACCGTGAGCTTTTATTGCTTTTGCCAAATCCTGATGAAGAACAAAGTTGAAGCCGTGTGATCACCTGGGTTGGTTTGTCTGTTAGCAGGATTATTCAAAAATCTTGGAAAAGACATTGATGAAATTTGTTGTTTGAAGGAGAAAATGTTAGGGAAACAATTGATCCCGTTTTAAAATTGATCTGCATCTGATGAGGGCGTGTTGCCTCGGCGGGGGTTTGCAGTCTCAAGGTGTCCTCTGGTTCTGAACACATCCTGGTGTGCACTTAAAGATTGTTGTTTGATTTGATTGAGACATTTTATATCATCGGGCCCAGAATGGCTGCAGGAGAGAACACATCAAATATTTGCAGTGAGATCGAAAAAATATGACATCAAAATGAAGATTATTACTATGTTAGCAGATGTTCAAGGCAATTCATTGCTAGAGTAGCATCCGTCTGGTTTCTCTCATTACTGTGAATGAGACAAGAGACCCACTTTGATTACCCTGTCAACTGCACTGACATATTATTCCTCCCTTAATTCATTTACTTCGATTTGTTGCTCGTGTTTGGATGGTTACCCTCCGTGGCGGGGGCTCCTCGACGCTCCGATTGGCCACTAGATCCTGCAGCTGCAAGGCCCCTCCTCCGATGAAGCAAAAGGCTGGACACACAGGAGCGGAACAATCCACAAGTCCCTCCCACAGGATACGCAACGAGTGGGCATCGTAGAAGGTGACCCGTCCTTTATCGCAGTCCAGACACACTCCTAGTCTGGGTGGTAGCGGAGCCGTGTGAGCGTGTGGCAGGTTGCTGTGGCTGCTACTGTGGGAGTGCATCCCCCCCTGGCTCTGACTGTCCCCGTGGCTCTGGCTGTGTCCATGTCCTTGGGGAAGCAGGATCTTACCCATGCCCATGGTGAGGAAACAGAAGGGAGGGGAGTCCTGGCCGTCCTCGCCTCCGCTGTCATGCCCGCTGTCTGGGTCACAACTGGTGGAGGCAGATGGGAAGAAGGGAAAATTTGGCTGAATAGGAGAAATGCTAATGTTTTGGACTACAAATATGAATACCAATGTGAAAAACTACATAAAGTGGCCCATTTCTCTTGGATATCTGTGATTTGATTTCTACGAACTGAAAAGTATTCCAAACTATAATAAAACACCATACTACCTTTTTATATTTACAGTCGCAAACACTGTAGCACTGTGATTAACAACGATTACTGTAAGTGCAAATTAGTGATGCACGATTTGGGATTTTTTTTTCTTTTGCCAATATCTGAAAAGCCAATATTTTACCTCAAACACAAGAATGCCACAAAATCAATAAATACTGCTTTACACTATGTAAAGTACCAATTCTGATTGGGCCACAAATGTTTTAATATCACAGTAAAATCAATTCTATCAAGGTAAATCACTTTGTTTTCCAGATTGATGGCGGTGCATATTTGACAACAGATTTGCTGGCGATAATCTCAAGACTATATTAGAACAGAGGGAGTTACTTACCGAGGACTGGCCATGTCCTGGGGGAGATGGAACCATTCCTGAAGTTTAACCTCCTGTCCTACTCCAACCTGCATCAGGGGGAAACAAAACAGAAAGACAGAAAGCAACAGCTGTGAGGAATTCCAGTCAGAGTCTATCAACTATTTTATTAAACAGTAGGTTACAAAACCTGATCAAATTTGATCTCTTTCAACCATTGCACATACACTCAAGAAACTGGATTGAATTGTGTGTACAACATGTCCAGAAAAATACTGCTAATATCTAAATCTTGAGTCTTTGTTCAATGTGATATTACCCTTCTTGTTATCATATGTCATCCAAATCTGTCAAAACCAACAGTATCCCTCTCACCTTGACCAGGTAGGAGCCGGGCTCCACCGAGCATGCCCAGTAATGTCTCCCTTGAGTGACAGCCAAGTCAGCCACCAGCAGGTCAGATGTCAGGTGGCAGGAAGTAAGGGTGCGGTCGGCGGCCTGCAGGAGGGAGAGGCCTGGCACGCTGCGGGCATAAGTCTGGCCTCTACCTAGAGCGAGCCTGTCAGCATGCAACCCCCAACGAGAGTCCAAGGAGAAACTCAAGACTGGGAGGGGAGGACAGGAGAGGAGAGACGGCATAACAGGAGGGAAAAATTCAGGTAAAGAGGGACAGAGGGAGCAAAGCAAAGGAAAGGAGTCGAGAGGGAGGAAGAGGGTTAGATTCTGCAGCTGAGACAAAGAAACGCTAGTGTGAAGATCTAAAGCTGAGAAAAACAAAGACTGAGGTAGACACATAGAAAGAAAAAACATCTTTGGCAGACAAATCCACATTGATTCAATTAATATGAAAATTATGAGCATATGAATTTGAGAAAATAGTGAATGACAGACCTGTAGCAAGAAAGAGAAAGGCAGAAATAGTCTGACTGGGATGAAACTGGAATCCAGAACAAATAAAAGTAGAGGATTTGATGCAGAATGTGAAATTAAAAAGGTGGGAATGGAGAAAATCAGGGGATGGAAGAGAAAAAAAATAACATTAGTCAACCAATTAAAATGAAATCACTACAAAAATAAGCATTTTAAGACATCTGAAAAAAAAAATTCACTTGGGCTGGGAATTAGCAAGGACCTCAAGCTTCGATTTCAATACTTTTGGGTTCACTATTGATTCTACACTTTCAAAAGTCAATATTCTTAGACGTGGCTGACAGATATACTCATAGAGTGTACAATAGCGCCTTATAAGATTTACACTATTTCTCAGTTAAAGACTTTTTTTTATTGAGCAAAGAATGAACAAGTCAAAATATGCTGTTTTATGGAGGTCGCAGGATTTTACGCATGCAAAACAACAAATAATGTCATCAAAATTGTCTAAATCCATATTGAATCGCAAAAATGTATATTTCACTAGTGATTAACACATTTTTAACCCATCAGCCCTAGTTTTACCTTACTTCCAAATCAAAATCATTTGTTTAAATCAAATAGACAACATACAATACTGTTTTCTTAATTCATGAGGAAAAAATACATATAAAAAAAGATTCTACTTGTTTTTAAAAGAATGGAACATGTATGATATGTGAAAATTCCATACATGGTGTTGACAGTCTCACCGGGTGCTGGTGGAGTGTGGAGGTAAATCTCTTCACTGTAATCTCCAAACCCAGCCTTGTTGCAGCCTCTCACCCGGAGCACATAGACGCTGTCCATGTGCAGCTGGTTGATCACCGCACTGGTTCCTCTCACGTCATCCACGCGCTGCCATGCCGTCATGGTAGTTGGGGATCTGGTGCCGCCCCACGTGGCTCCGGCTACGCCTGCTCGTCGTTGGTATTCTACAGAGAAGTGCCAAGCTGGGGCTGAGTCCTGAGGGAGGCGCCAGCACAAAAACAGCTGGTCGTACGCTAGCGTTTTCTGGGTGTCGATGACTGGCGCCAGTGGTGCTGTGAAAAAGGTAAAGCCAGGGAGATGCACTGTCCATTAATGTGTCTCAAAAATGGAACTCTTATCTGGTTTGCTTCAGGAAAGAAAATGTCCTCACCTTGTATAAAATCCAAGCTGCTGATGAGCTTGACCTCTTTTGATGCATCAAGGTGAAAGTGTCTGAAGGAGGGATCAGCAGACAGAGAGAAACACTGGAGGTGTTCGATTGCCTTCACCAGCCTTAAAATGAGAAAGAGTCATAGTCAAAGTCTGAATAAAGCATTCAAATAAGAAGAAAGACGGGCCAAAAGGCATCTGCGAAAGCTACCTGTTGTGAGTAACCCTGGCAGCCTGCACAAAACAGGGTGGGTCTGTCTCCTTGAGCAGCTCTTGAGTGTAAGTCATCATGCCAGCCTGGTCCAGCAGGCTTTGCCTCTCTGAGACCTGTCCAGACAGGGCCTCTTCCCTCCTGCTGCGGGATCCCTCCAGCGCAAGAGCCAAAGTTCCTTGACGCTCTGCTACAGCCGCTCCGAGCTCCCGAATACAGTGAGTCAGCTGCCGTAGAGCTACGGCGCTGTTAGCCTGCAGAGACAGAAGGAGGAGAAAGCAGAAGAAATGATGCAGGGGTGGAGAAGCTGTTGGTCCTGGGGTCTGAGATGACAGTCAGGATGACGGACTGAGATGACAGTTAATTTGGTGCTGTCAATCTGTAGGTCATATTGTGGTAGGCTGGCTGGTGACAAGGACTTAATAAAAACAGACAGATGCACAGATATTTTGGGCTCTTTCCTGACTGAGACGAGAGTCAGAATGACCAAGATCAAAGTCAGAGATAACAGCTAGAATTCAAAGACCAAGGTGAGATGCTTATGTCACACAACCCGTGGCCCCACCCAACAGGAGGTGCTTCACTCGTTCAATCAAAGGAAATTAATAATCATTGTTTTGTTAACTACAGCATATTGTCAGTAACAGAATGTTAGTTTACCACGAGGGATCAGACATCCAAACATTTGACACCCAACAACAATCAAATGACAGGGGGCCCTAACAGGCATTACTACACATGAAGGCCAATATTTCCGCACATTTCCATGAGGAAGATGAGCAAAGCAAAAACAGTGCACCTCCATTTGTTTGATGGCAGCTTCCACTTGAGTGATCTGACTCTGTATCATCTCCTGGTTGGCCAGAATGTAGTTGACTTCCTTGGTGACCTTGTCCTGTGGAGCACCAAGGACAAGATTCATTGTCATTATTTTATTTCAAGAGAATAAATGCAGTGATCCTGACAGTCAGCACAGTCAGTCACCTTGAGGGCCTGGTAGGCCTGTGTTATGGGTAACACTTTGTGTCCATGGTGGACACGGCGGAGCTTACAGAGCGGGCATAGTAACCTCTGGCAGCTCCGGCAGTACCACTGGAGCCTCTCCTGGTCATGCTCTGTGCATGTTAGGACCTGCGGAACCACAAAGGATTATGGCACCATAATAATAGAGGAGGCACCCTGCAGCGTACACACTGACGGACAAACCTTTGGCCGGAAGTTGTTGGTAGGTAGAATATGCTCGTGTTGGGCTCTGGGAGTTCCCCAGGGGTGGTAGAGTTTGAAACACTCATTGCAGAAGTTGGACTTGCAATCCGCACAGCCCTTAGTGGCCTCCAGGGACTGAGGAGGTTTACAGAATCCACACATGATGGCTATGCTGCCCAGACTCACAGTGTGTCTGTACCTGGAGGGAAAACAGGGAGGCAACCAGACTGTGAAGTGCAGTGAAATGAGAGAGAAAAGACTGAGCCTTCTAATTATAATAGCAGGGGGATGGAGCTGGCTGGTGTTTGTGCTGTTCTCTTTTAGAAATATAACTCTTTAACTGCTGACCTGGATACATCACCAGCAGCTGCCTTGTTAGTACATCCTGCGAGGCACAAGATGTTCCTGACCAACATAACCATCGCCTGGGAAGGAAGACTCATCAAAACTGATGCGTGTGAATCTGTCCTGACATCTCTGACTACAGATTCAAATGCACTTTGATCTTTGAGCTCTATTGGAATTGATTGATGAAGACGAATTATATTTATTTTTCCCCCAAAAAACTTGCTGGTCTGATTCATCCATTTTCCACCGTTGTGAAACTTTTTTGCTGTTAGGTTACGCCTCGGCTCAGGAGCAAATGAAAGATTCATTACTAAAACTCCTTCCAGCAAATGATTTCCTGTCCCATTTATAAAGCGGCATCGACTAAGAGCTTCACTCGCCGACTTCAATCCTAGATTGCATGACTGCTTAAAGGGGGTTTTTCAAAACCCCCGATTGCTGTGATTCTGAGACGACATCATCAAAGGGTGAAATAAACCTGTACCGCATTTATGAACGAGCCTGTCTTTGCGTCTGTGCTTGTGTATTTACCTCTCAACAATCCGCTCCAAAGTGAGGTTACGGAGACAGTCTGCCAGGCCTTTCTCACCAAGCTCCACGTCCTGCTGACAGGAAGGACATGGGAACAGCATGGGGGGAGGGGCTGCGTCCTTCCGCCTTCGCCCTGGGTATGTTCCACATACTGGGAGAGGGATGCAGGTGAGGAGAGGATGAATGGGAAGGGGACAAAACACAAACAAATGGAGGAAAATCAAAGGCAAGTTTATGAAATGACAGATTTCAAAGCGAGCGATTCGTAATAGAAGTTTTTTCGATGCTGGGAAAAACCCGCAAACTTGTTTCTATTATTTATAGAGTTGCAAACGGATGAAGTTTCAGGTAAATTTCTGACAAGTTCGGAGTCATTTTTGGTAAATGGGAAAAAAAAGCATATATCTATCTATCTATCTATCTATCTATCTAGATAGATAGATAGATAGATAGATAGATAGATAGATAGATAGATAGATAGATAGATAGATATGGGAAGTGACAGGTATATCTAGAAATTAAAGTGAATTAATGTGAATATATGGTAACTGGGGTAACTCATACTAACTCTAGTTAGAAGTGTACTGTGGATTCTTCAGTGACGTGCACTGATAATTAGCGTCTTCCATTTCAAAATGTGTACCATAAATATTCACATGGACATCTGTTAACGAGAATACACAGTGCTTATATTATAGATAAATACAGTTTAAATTGACCAAAACAATGCTTTGGGGGAGTCTCCAATTTGGAATATTCCTGGAATTTGTATCATATGTCAATCAAATTCACCTGTTCTCAAGGTCCGGTCCAGACGGTCAGGGGTCCTGGGGGTGGGTCTGCGTGCCTGTCGAGGTGAGCGAGTGTTGGGTGTGGAGGCTGGTGAGTTTGGCTCTGGGGGGAGGTCCGGAGGGGGATAGCCTCTTTGAACCAGCACCTCAGCCGCGCACAGTAAACACACACTGTGCTGGCACGGTAGAAGGACAGGCTGCTTCACCATCTCATCACACACCGGGCAGTGCAGCTCCTGCTCCATACTCTTCATGTTGGACTGGAGAGGAAAGGGAGAGGAGAACTTAGTACTGAGTCGGATCAGATAAAAGGCTGAGTCACTGGAATAAGTGAAGGTTCCACTGCTATTTACATTCTCTATCTACTGGGACCTAAAAATGTATTAGGGTGTGTAGGAGGCGGCTGCTGGAAAAACTGTAAACGCTGGTTATGTAGGCTGGAAAAGGAAATACACAGAGCAGGGAGGGGGAATGTGGAAAAACTACTTCCCAGAAATTGGTTAGCCAAACCACGAAGGCAGGGTCCTCCAACTCCAACCTTCTGTATATTCGCTTGTAAGCTCTGGAGTGAGGCGGTTTTAGAGCATCAAATCAATAGGTTTTCTTTTTTCCCATTATGCTTTTACACGAGCCATGCAGATCGAGGTCATGCATCATGTGTTGCATCTGCTAAAAGCAGCATCCCGTTTCTATGACAACGTGCATCATCTCGACTCTCTCATCCTGCACGGCCCGTAACCCACGACGGCGCTAGTGCAAGCCAACATATTGGTGACATTTACACATCAAGTGCTTCGTCCGATTCAACGTTTAGGGTCCGGTAGGAATCATCGGGGGCCTTCACTATTGTGTCTCTCTGTGGCCCACAGCTGGGAGGCGGTCTGGGGCTTAAAACAAAAAACATATCAATTTTTCAATAACTGCAAAAAAAAAATGCTCGAATGGAGAATTGTGCTAATAGTCCAATGCAAGCACAGGTTGGGACAGGACGTATGTTAACACTGATGGAATTGCCTCTCAATGAATACAACAAATATAGATTTTTTTTTTTATAAGCAATTGGAACAGAATAAACGAGTGCCGTACTTACACTAATTCGAACCAACGCGTCCATGATAGAGGTAAAGGTTTGTAACTCTGCTTCCGCCATGCTTGCGCGATGCCCGGCTTATCCGTGAGACGGACTCTGTGTTACTGAAGAGAACCAGGGGCAAGTGTACCCAGGGAGGCCCCTGACGAGCACCGCTGCAGGCACAACAGTATCGTTCAATTGCGCACACGTTCTTCGCTGCTGCTGCTCCTCCACGCTGACTCCTGGGGGGAACAAACGAATTGGGGGGGGGGGGGGTGATCGCGGTCAAGGGAGCAGTCGTTGGCAAATTTCTGGTCAAACCACAGACTGAAAAACAGACGCGGTTTCTATTTGATGCGCATCTACTCGTGCACTTACGGCGTCAGTACTACGGGTACTTAAAGTAACCAAAACAGACCACATTCGCAAAACAGCACTTCAATTAAATTTCCCTCTGCAACAGACAGTTGAGCATTAAAATGTGGGAGATGAAGGAGAGTAAGATGATCCGTGACAAATACGTTATACCTCTTCCGTTGTAGGTCTTTGTCCTTCGGTGCAAGACCAAAGACTGTGAAATGGTTTAAGTCAGGGTTGGTGACATTTTTCTGGTCGATGTTGCATCCAAGACGCTCTCATGAAGCCACAGTAACGAAAATGTGTATGTATCATTAGAGAAATTTCGATGGTTTTGGTGCATTATCTCGATGACAATAGTGTCAATAACGTGCAGCAGCCTTTTGTTCTAGCAAGTCTTCAGCAGTTCCATATATGACCGCTAGATGATAGTGTTGTCCATTTAAACAATTCTCTCTTATTGGCGTCTGTGTTCGGTCGGAACTTTTGAACGATAGTTGTTCGACCGACCAATAAAGACAAGAACGCACTGACTCGCCCGTTGTCTTAGCAACCACAGCGCTGAAGTCTGTTTTGCTTTGTTGGTAATGTGTTGGCTTAGTCTCGTTAATGTCGCAACAAATGACTTAATCTCTTTGTTCACGTGTCTAATATTTGCCGCGAGCAATGGCGCTGTTTTCGTCACGATTAAGGTTATCTTAGATACATTGCTGTAGTTAGGAGCTAACTGGGTAGGATGTGTAAAGCTAGCTAGAGGCGAGGTACATCCACCAGTGTTCGCACGTTGCGATTTACTTTAGCTTAAACATTGGCTAATAAAACTAATAGCAGCAGTTTAACATGTCGGCTGTCAGCAGCCTCATCCCTGCACGCTTCCTGACTATAACAGCTCACCTTGTCATTGTGATCACTATCTTTTGGTCGAGGGTAAGTAAGACTTTTTTAATTTAAAACAGTTTTATTCATTTTAAAGCAATAATTCATTTTACCCTCTCATCGATTTAAGAGAGAGTCCTTTGTCCGTCCCTTCTTCACAGGAGAATAATGTGAAGGCCTGCTTGCCTCTGGATTACACACAAGAGCAATATGACGACGAAGACAGAAAGTGAGGGAGTTTATGACACACAATATATGACACACATATAATATATACATACTCGTCCACACACACACTGTGTGTGTATGTGTATATATGTAGACACAATACAATGCTAATATTATATTTCTCTTTCTTTGTGACAGGTTGGTGGTAGGATTGGCAATCACGCTCGCTCTGTTTGCTGTTGAGTTGGCTGGCTTCTTCTCAGGAGTGTCCATGTTCAACAACTGCCAAAGTCTCCTGTGTATCCTTCATGTTAACCTACTGTGATGGTGAAGTTGTTGACATACTGCATGTGTATGAAGGATGACAAGTATACAGATCTTGACCAAAGCCTGTTTTTTTGTGGGGTTTGCTTGTTTTTTTTATACTTAAAAAAAATAATCATTGTCTCTAACCTACTACATGTCCCGCCCATTTCCCTTGTTGTGTTTGTTGTTTGATATCACAAAAGCTCCCTGGTTACTGACCCTCAAACTTGCACTGCACTTCCTCAGAGTACCAACATTGTAATAATATAACTGAGATGTTTTTATGAGCCTTAAACTGAAACTTTGACATTTTAACTCAAGGAGCAGCAATTATGTATTTACCTCCTGGACAGAATATTTAGTCCAAATTCATTCTAGCTAGTTGTCTCAAGACAGCCCAACAAATCAGTGTCCCATGTGGAGGCCTCATGTGTCGAGTACAACTGGACACGGGACACAGCGTATACATAAACTCAGCTGAGTCCTCCGTTGTAATTCCATGACTAATGTACGAAAGCAACAGGAGTCCATGCCAGCGCCTCAGTGGCTCTGCTTTTCTTTCAGTTTGAGCAGTGGGAGTGTCACATCTACTGGTGGATCCTCGCCATCTGCAGGTTAGTGTCAACATTCCTGAAAATGTTATTTCCCTAACAGATGTTTGACCCAGCACTGGCAGTCCACTGCAGCGCCTCCGTCTCCTTGTCTTACTTTGTGTTTGAGAGGTGGGAATGCTGGACATATTGGGTTATTTTTGCCATCTGCAGGTTGGTGTATGTTTGTTGATGTGTAATTGGTGGTAGAGGACGAGGGTTTGAATAAAAGCAGGACAGTTATGTGTTGTGGCTGTCTCCTCCTACATTTCCATCTCTGTCTCCTGTCTAGTGTGCTGCCTGCCTCTGTGGAGATTCTTCTGTTTATTGCCATATTTGGATTGAAGAAGAAGCCAGTATGAAAGACAGTCCTGATGTAGAGGTTTTTGGTTTCAGTACATCAAAGAGTTCACAGATGTCCTAGAACACAGCTGAACAGATTTCCTGTCATTGAAAAAACACGTGGAACATCAGAAGAACAGGTTGGCTAAAAAATTCAGCAGACTTCTCCAAAGTTGATTATGTTGCTGGCATGCCAGCTATTGTAGGTCACTACTGTAGGAACCCTGCACCAGCACAAGGTAGGCCAGTTATCAGTTTGTCAAGTACAGAGAATTGGGCTGCCATCTGTGGTATACTCTTGACAGCAGACATCAGAGGAATCTGTAAGCCACTTGGTCGATTTTTTTTTTCCAACAGTGATAAGTTTGGTGAATTGAGTTTCTATAGCATTTTTTTTTTTTTTACTATTTAGCTTTTGAAATGTTTCATTTGTAGTTTTAAAAAGATGTATCAGTTGTTACTTTATTATGTCAAGAAATAAAGCAAATTCGTTTGTAAAATGCAGTTATGTTTGCTGTTAGACTGTCAAAATTCTCATGAAAACATAAATGCTTTTAAAATGCTACTTTGTACACCAAATACATTTTCTACAATGTTTCCTTGTCAGTGGTTGTCTTGTTATTTTGTCTTTTCTGTCGGGACACAGCGTGTTCACCAATGTAAAGATTAATAATTCATTTACAAATCGGTACAAATTATTTCGTGCTCTTGAATTAAAGTCGCAGAAATGCATGTGATTAAAAAGGATGGTGTTGAAACAAAAAGTCCGCGTTCGCAATTTTTAGCTCCGCCCACTTGTGCCACCTGTCAATGGTACCGGGTAAAAATCGTTTTTTTTGGTTCCTAAACCTCGGTAGTGTCTCAGCCAGCCCAAGAATCATCCTGGCCAAAATAATCTCCCTGAATTCTAACGATCAGATATCGAATCATGGGTATGTATTGCACGCTTAAATGGTTGTTCCATCTGTGAGTTTGTAAATGTGAAGCTTCATCAAAATGAAGCCCCCAGAACGATCAATCAGGCTAACAAGCTAACAGGTCGCTAACATCTAGAGATACAAAACGCATGCTGAGTGATGCAGCCTAGGGGTGTTTACTCGACATGGTGGCTGGATGCCACAGCAGGTTGTGAAATGTATGCAGATTTTTATATGTATGTGTGATGAGTAGCCGCTAACGTTTATTAGTTAGCTTCCAGCTAAAGAAGCTAACGTTCTGCATAGGATCGGTTTCCGTGCGAACACTGACGTGTCATTAGTTTTACGCCCAGAAATTAAACGTAACTTATAAAAAAAGAATTTGAAACCATTATTGAAAAGCTGGTAGTTACAGCATTAAACCTCCATTATTTTCATCATTATCAGTAGTTGACTGTATTTCCAGCTTCAGCTGTGGTAAAAGCGCAAGTGTCTACTTTGTCCTCCGTAAAAAAAAAAGCCAATCGAATATTACGCAAAGTTGTTCGATACCATTTTTTCCTTCCCGACACTGACACCTGAACTTGTTACAGTTACCCTTCTTTTTTGTTCAGATGTTCCATTACTAATGAACCAGTATCACTTGTCTCCCTTTTCTGTATTGACGTGTTTGACTGAGTATGTAAAATCTTCTGATGTTCTGTCCTCGTAGCTGTCAACACAGGCACCTCTCTCGTGCTGTCCAGCCTGCTGTCCGTGCTGGTGTTTGCGGGGATGCAGATGTTCAGTAAACAGCTGGGCTCCACCGAGTGGCTCACCATCCTGGGAGGTTTCCTGGGCTCGATCCTCTTCATCTGCTCCCTCACTGTATCCTTGTGCTTGAACTCCTGTCGCTGATCAGGACTTGGGCGTTTGTAGAGGCAGCTGTGACGTGCGTGATTGACATGTCTATTAGTATTTTTGATTACTTGATCTCTACTACATTGTAGCGTTCACAACCGAAACAAGAGATTTTAACATCGCCTTGCTGTGCTCTACCTTAACTTTTCTCTCCAGGCATTTAATAATCTGGAAAACTTGTTTTTTGGGAAGGGATTCCAAGCCAAAATATTCCCAGAGAGTAAGTGGTGCAATGTAGAAGTCAAAATCACACATTCAGTCCAGTGTGTCTTCCTCTTGTTCCTCCTAACCTCTTATTCTCTCTCCTGAATTCCAGTTCTGCTGTGCCTTTGCTTGGCACTGTTTGCCTCTGGCCTGGTGCATCGTGTCTGTGTCACTACGTGGTGAGTAACAGCAGCTCTGCAGCTTTATACCGCATCAAATTTTTCATAATGGATTCCATTTTCATTCATTTCTCTTACTTCAACTTCTTCCCATCCAGCCTGATATTCTCACTTTTCGCGCTGTACTACATCAACAAAATATCTGCCGCCCTGTACCAAGCAGCTGTTCCCTCCGTAACGCCTGCCAAGGTTGCCAGCAAGGGTAAAAGGAAGAACTGATGGGTCACGCTTGCTTCCAGATCAATGCCACCCAGTTATATATTTGGCTATGTTTAATTTCTTTAGTACCCAGTCCCCATTCAAGGTAGTTTGGGATATTAATTGGATCACACATTTGAAAAACACACATTTTTCTATTGAAGCCCATAGAGCGTAGCTCAAACAGCTGCCTACATTCCATTGTTCCCCTCAGCACTCATGTTTAACTGGTTACAAAGAGATTCATAGACCCAGTGGATTTTTTTTCTTTTGTATATCCAGCAGCAAATTAAGTTGCTTTTATTTTGTTTGAATCATTTTCTAATTAAACTTTGTGAAAATCTTTGAGTGTGGTGTTCTTTTGTCTTTGCTGTCAGACTGGTAAGGCGTGGTATCCTGATATTGTGAGTCGAAGGTCGACCATGCCAGAAGAAGACTGAGACCAGCACGTTACTGTTTGCTGCGTTACACTGATTAAGAACAGAGAGGCTGCGTTACTCACTTTCAATGCAGAATAAATGGATATCTGAAATGTGTGATGTACAACAGGATCTTGATTAGAGGTGGCACGACCATGGGAAGATACTTGGAGGGTGTAAAAATGAGAATGCCAGTGGATGATGCACTTGAAGCGGAACATGAGAAGGAGTGGTAAGTTGGAGGGAGCAGCCTCGAGCTGTGAACGCTGGACCAGACCCGCATGAGGAAAGTGAAACCCCTGAGGCGGACTTGAGTAGGTGCGGTGAGTGTGGGGCCATAAGGGTGTGGCTGTGAACACACAGGCAAACTCTCCTCAACAAATCAAATGTGATGAAATGTTACAGACATGTTTTTAATAGTTTGAAGCCATGCTGGGTTTGAAAAGTCAGTATTTTGATAGAAAGCAAGTTTGCTCCATCTGTAACTCTCCCAGCAGCCTGAATGAGGCATCAATATTTGTTTATTTTTCGAAACAAAATGTATATTTATTTTAGCTTGCCCATATTTCAAGTTTCTAATGTGTTAAAAGTTCATTTGTGTGTGAAAGTCAGTGCCAACAGTGTGTCGCTGGACACTTTTGGGGGGAGAATCTCTAAAAGATAACATCTTTGTTCAGCGCTAGTGTTACTTTTACTCTCGTTCCGCTTGAAGTCTATTGTTTCACCCCAGGGCCAATCGATCGGGGCAGGGATGGACCGCATCCCCATGATATCACAGGCACGTTGAGAGTGTTTGCTCGAGCCTCCAGAGCCCTCCCCCTTACTCTCCTCTCCTCTACCTCCCATCTAATTGGGCGTTGCCTTGCTGAGTATAAAGTCTCGAAGAAATTCTCAGTTACTTTCTGCTCTCCTCCCTGAAATATCAGCTTCTCTACTCCTCCGTATCCCGGTAAGTTCCTGGTTGTCTTTTCTAACGGAGTTTTTGCAGGTTTTTGTTGGCTTTGGTTTCATGCGTCATTTCTCAAGTTAACATAAAGGGATGGGTCATGGAGCTTCAGAAGGATCTGTGCTACTCTTGGTTGTTATTTTATGCTGAACACGGAAGCTGTTAAGTCAAATCCTGAACATGCGACCTACTATGAGATGTTCGGTCATCTGCGTCTTGGCGCATAAAAATAGACATTCTTCTGTCTGACAAGTAGCGAATGGCCCGCCGTTTGCCCTCCTTCCGTTAAATTATTTCACCCCTTTCTACTCTTTGTTCTCTTTCTGAAACTCCTCAGAAAAGAAAAAAAAATAGCATAGTGGTAGTATGGGAGCCTTGAGATAAGGATATCCGTTTGTGCCAAAAATGGTGTGTAACATCTAAAGAATTTGCTCTGAGTGCCAGTAAAAGTAACACCCACGTCCTCATCCTTCAAATGTTAGTTTTGGATGAAGCACAGCACTGATTTTTACTGCTGCTTCATTGTTCAGTCAGCTCAGGGTTTCCCTGGTGTCACTTCGAATGTCTAACGAGGTTTGACACTGTTGCAGAAGTTGAAGAGGTCAAAAGAGAAGATTGAGAAACTTGTCCCACGTGAGTGTATAGTGAAGTTTTATTTGCATTTTTTTCATGGACTGTTTTCCTAGACTTGTCTCTCTGCAGCCATGACTGAGTTAGAGAGATGCATGGAGTCCCTGATTATGATTTTTCACCGCTACGCCAATGATGATGGCCATGGAAAGACCCTGAGCAAAAAGGAACTGAAAAAACTGATGGAGAACGAGCTGCCGTCTTTCCTCAAAGTATGTATCGTCTTTCATCCACTAAATCTAATTCTCCTACTGAGCTCTGATGAAGCGCTAAATGTCACGACTCTTCATTTTTGCTCTTTCAGAGTCAGAAGAACCCCAAAACTGTGGACTGTATCCTGAAGGATCTGGATATAAACAAAGACGATAAGTTGGACTTTGAAGAATTTCTCCCCCTCGTCGTCGGCCTCTCCATGGCCTGCGAGAGGTGTTACATGCTCCATGAGAAGAAAGGCAAGAATTAGAGGAAATAGCTACCTTAAATGTCTCGGAGAAAGACAAAAATGTATCGCACATACGTGTGTAAGACGTATAATGAGTAAAAATGTTTGACTTCATCTTCTTTTTTGACTGATTCTTCCTTCACACCAAACTATCTTCTTGAGTACTTGTTCCTGGAGCACATGGAAACGTTTGAGTTCTGGCAGGGCTACAGGGATACCTCCGATAACTGCTGATTTTGATTAATAAAAAAACATCTGTCAGACATCACGTGACCCATAAGTCTTCCTTGAATGTCAAATGCAGGCAGCGATTTGAAATATATATTTGATGTGAGCGATTCAATATGGGAATGTGCTGGGAAGGTGGGCGTGGCACACCCGAGTTATGAGTTGTAGTGATGCCAGACGAACGTGTGCTCAGAATATTTTGGTGGGGTTTTGTTTATTCATTTGGTTTGGAGAAGTTTCTGTCTTCCTTCGGGGTAGATGACGACCTGCTCCTCCCCTCAGGTTTGCACGCTACCTGCGCATTTTCTTGTATATTTTAGCATAATTTCAGGCTGGACAAACAACGAAGTAAGGATTGTTGGCCTAAAGTCCCTTTGCAACTCACGCCAGACGATGAATTACAATAGGACTGGAAGGGCTGGACCAGAATTTGCTTTCCTCAACACACATATTTCCACACAAGAATCAGTACAAGAGGAGTAATTTGAAAAGAAAATCCACCCGAATACCCCCTCTGTGTATATTCTAGGTCGCTCACACTTAAATAAAGAAAGCATTTAGTCAAACAAAGAAGGGAAATGCCACAATATTCAGTATATTAGAGTTCCCCTGCAAACAACAAAACAAAACTCCACCGACTGAACGTTCCAGAAGAGTTCAGCATGTGCAATAGACTTTCTTACTTGAGTGAAAGCAGAAATACAATGTTAAGATACTGCCCTAGTAAAAGTCACCACATCCTGCTTCAGTAGTATTTGATATTATGTTAATTTAAGAATCAAGAATGAGAGTACAAATTCTGTGTACAGAGATAAACGTGTTTTCCAGTACTTGGGAGTATTCAGAACGCTGACCTCTGCAGGTCACGTGAAAGCTGTGTGTTTTCCTGTTTCTCTGATTATGTCCTCTTGTTAAAGGCCATGTTTTCTTTACACTTCTTCCCCTTCACAGTAACCAAGGGGCTCAGGTAAATGTAGAGAAAGAAAAAGAACTATATTTTCTTTGAATTTTTTTTGGAGTGTTAGTACAAAAACCCCTAGAATACATAAATACTCAATCAAGTAAAGTACAGGTAACTGCCCCGGCGCAAAGAGGCAGGAATTGTTGCACTAAGTATATATGTTTAATGATCAAAATAAACAGACAGATACTATTCAAAACTAACAAAACACTGGAGGAACAAACAGGCGGCGGGGAACAGGATGAACTAACTGAAGACAGAACCAGGCTCGACTGATCTCAGAACAGAGAATGTGTGTGAAGAGGAGGGCGGGGTAGGGAGACACACCGGGATCAGGGGTGCGGCTGATGGTGCCTGACTGACTCACGGATGAGATACAGGTGATTCAGTGGAAGAAGAAAAAAAAGAAAAGAAAGGTGGGACAACAGACAGATCATAACGGAGTCCACCACCACAGTCCACATCTGGACCGGAGTGAAAATACTTTGTTACTTGACAAACGGCACCGCTGTAAGTCACGGAGGACAGATGACGTAGAAGCACTCAGTGAATGTCCTCTCTGCTGCTCAGCTTGGCCATAGTCTTCTCACCTGGTGCTCCCACCAGATTTCCCAGGATCTCCACTTTTCACCTCAGGGTTCCACAGATGCGGGTGTGAGTAACGTATACTGCACATAAAGAGGCTGAATTTAAATTACTGCAAAAACTAGTTGTCTACTGTGTTACATGCGATCATGTGATGGCAGCAGGGAGATGGTTATTTTTTTCAAAGCTACACAGGCAAGAAGCAGAAAAGCACCTTTTTAACATAATTCTTGCAGTTTACAGATCTTGGAAATCTTGCTGTGACAATATGACTCAAGCTTGAATATAAAAACAAAAACAAAAACAAAAACACAGAAGAACCATGATGCTCTAAACACTGTAAAATCAGTTGATTAATCAGTGTCGCGTGTAGCACGGTCACCCTTTCAGCACAAAAAGGGCTCTTTTCTTACTGGATACATCTCGACCCTCACAGGTTTCACTGACAACAGCACTCACTGACAGTGACTCTGGACTTCCTTTCTCCTGTGTTTTTAATATTGTTTGATATCAAAATGGTGAGTGGATTAAAAAAAATTAAATCTATGGAGAGACATGAGTTGAGGCTGAAGTGCTGCAGCAGGACAGGTCCTGGTTATACTGACTGCTGCAGCTTGCCCCCCCCCCCCCCCCCACCCCGATAATATCTTTATGTCTTCAGTACCCAGAATTTTCCTCCGAAGGGCAGGATCATAGTTTGAAACGTTACTTGCAGTGCATTGTAAGCTGGATTTCATGCTCATGGAAAGACTAGAGACAGGAAACAGGAAGGGGAGTTGGGAGGATGATATGCTGCAAATGTTCCATCCAGGAATCAAACCAGAAATTCACTCTTCAGATCACTTGCACCTGTGTGAGCCTGCAGCACTCGGCTACTGAGTCGCCCCGGCGCCCCGTTATTCTTAAAAAATCTCACAATCAATATTTGTTCAAGTTCCCCAAATGTTCCTCTTTTAGAGGAGAGGACTATAACACACACGTTTTAAGGCCTTGCTTAGAGGTTATGAGACAACAGTGACTGTTCAATTTCTAATAATTTCTCAAAGGAAATGTTTAAATCTAAGGTATAAAGAATGATAATGGATGTTTGTTTTTCAGATAATATTCATACAAGGTCGAGCGTACACTTAAGGCACTCCGGGGATTTCTCAGGGACATTTTAAGATGTGACACATCCCTGAAACACCCTCAGAATGTTGCAGTTAAGATCTATTCTGTAAACCATTCAACCCTCTAAGAACATGATTTAGATGAAGATCATTTAAACATTCTCTAAATGAAGATATTCATGAGAACTTGTCGGTAACAGCCAAAGTTGTGGGAGTGCCGCCTGCTAGTTGGAGGAGTGTACAGGTGCAGTAAGGGTCGATGGTTTTATAGATGAAAACCAGTGGTTACACGTTTGTTCGGTAAAATGACGAAACATCAGCTAAAACGCAGCGCTGAGCGTTGAAAAGGCATCGACTAATCCACCCTCTGAGGCGGAGGCAGTGTCTTAGCTTTGATTCACCACTAGATGTCAGTAAAGTACAAGGCATCCAGGAAGCCTGCTGGCACGCCCAATAACTTTGAGGAGTTTTTGGAAAACTTTTTTTTTACGAAAATAACGGGTTCATTGCCATCGCAAAAATTCCTGTTATGTCCCAACGAAACGCTTGATACATCTTTAAGAACCGACCCCGCTCTCCTCAAGAGGCTCTTGCTGCTTGCTGGTGAAATAAAGATTAAAATAAAACGTAGTTCAAGTAAAATATTCTATCAATAGAACAGAACACACAGAGGAACTGGAGTCATGTTTTTTGCATTTACATAATAAATGTATGAGTTTCTTCGTGAGTATTTGTTTATAACACTCCTCATTACTGATTTATAATGATTATTCGCAAAACATCCAGAAAAGAACAAACCTTGAACTCCTGCGCACTTCGTATTTTTATACCAAGACTTAGAAAACGTCCCTGAGATTAGAGCATATTGAGGAAACTCCCTGCATTTCTTCAAGACACTTCTGCGTGTGTCAAACAAAGCTGTTGCACTACTTTTAGACAGGGTTTCTGGTGTGTTCCAGTGTGGCCTACTGTTAATGAGAGGACAGCATAGCTACAGATGTGTTGGTGTCCGTGGGGCGGGCCACTGCAGGGCCACACTCCCCCCGTCACGAAACCGTAGCCTCAACCCTCGCAGGAGCGTTGAGAGATGAACTTATTGTTATCAACACATGATCCATCATCTCATTTTCCTTTTTCAGCCACCGCAAAGACAGTTTGTATTCAGGAAGTGAAAATAATATGGGTGACAGAAGAGAGGCTGGCCAAGAACAGTCAGAACTGAGCTACAGGGAGGACTTTGCAGGGGACAAGAGGAGAGAATGCTGCCTCCCTGTCGACGAGGGGCGGAACCGAGTGTCGGAATTCACTCTTCTAAAAGTCAGGAAGAGCAAAAGGGAGGGGCTTCAGACTCAAGCACGCTAGAACGCCCATCAAAGAAAGGCCACGTGACTGTCGCAGATTACTTTTAATCAGACGACATTCAGGAATGGAATACGATTAAGATGAAATGGTGAAATAGAATGACCTTTCAAGCTGTGTGTGTGTGTGTGTGTGTGAGACAAATTCATCTCTGGCTCGAACACGCATCTGTAGATTGAAAGAAAGTTTTCACGAGTAAAAGAAAAGTTTTGAATACAGTTCAATCGTCCATGTTTGCAACATTAGCAAACATGCAGACAAACTGTACTGTGTAAACAAACAAACAAGCAAACAAACACTCATTTTCGCTCCGTATTTTTCCACTGATGCGTCAGATCCTTTGAGAAAAAGGGACATTCCCATCCTTCAAACCAGTCCAGGCAGTGTCTTTAATCCACCACTAGATGTCAGAAATATGATCAAATTTAAATAACTGCTGATTATGACAGGATGAACGTAGGAGGCCAGCATCAGACGAGGAACTCTCTTCTAACCCACCATGGATTACAACCAAAGCTTTTAACATCTGTCGACTGTTTCAGTGTTGTAATAAAATGCCAGTTAAGATCGTTTGCGTGTGATTTGATTTGGGATGACACCAGATGTTCCGGTTGGTATATTCCAGGGTCATTACCCTTGGATCAGTGTGGTGTGTATGATAAAAATGACAAGGAATGAAAATTCTGATTTTCTGAATTGGGATATTTCTGTTCACAGCTGTGTGTGCAGCAATTTTTTATGCACAAGTGCATTGTTTGTAGTTTATGGATTTTTTTGACTATTATTCTTTTCTTATCTTATTATATTGATACAAAATACCATGAGGAAAAAAATAAACTGGATGCTTTCTACCATCCGGTGACCTGACAATGGTGTTGGGCTCTGTTGGTTAGACCGGATCATCTGCATTTTAAAAACCCTGTTGAGTCTGAACGGCTCTGGCTCGTTCCCTTTAGCAACAGCTGAATTATTAAGGCTCTGTTAGCTGAGCTACCTGAAAGTTGGAGTGGGGTCCATTGAGGTTTGCCAAACCTAATATAATCATAATCAATTATAAAAATAAAGGCAAAATAGAAGGATAAAATGGGGAAAAAAACTGTGAATGCCATTTGTTTGGAGGGGGGGGGGGGGCAGGAGGTAATTCATGGGCCATAAAGGGAGCAGCATCAGGTGATCAGCCAACCATGCGGTAAAAACATTATCTTCTGGATAGGTATTTGTTAAACCAGTTCAAACTGGAGATTTGATTTATATCTGGAGGCAACTGGCTAACAAATACCTCCATCAAAGAAAATTCAAACAAACATTTGTCACAATGTTGAAGGGATCCACCCCAAAATTTGATGGCTTATTCCCATGTGACACCTCTCTCCTACGTTGAGTGCCTCACTATGTTTGTGTGTCTGCTGACAGACAAACACCACAACCATGACCTGCTTGGCGGAGGTAACAACACTGTCGTATCTCCGTGAATCTCTTTTATAAAGCTTTTTGATGACATGCAGTGTGTAGATTTTTTTTTTTTTTAAACGGTTCTATTTGTCTGAAGATAGTTTGTGGGACAGGCTTTGGGCTCTCTCATTATTTTTTTGGTGACGTATCGGTTTGATTCAAGGGGGACATTTCCTTTTTCTAGACACTATCACCATCTTAACTGTTACAGTCCTTCATTCCAAAGAGGATTGTTTGTAGGAGCCAGATTTTGGGTTAAATTTTGCAACGTATTGGGGATTTGATTGAGTTGGGCTTCACTGGGATGGTAAATATAGTCAAAATAGTCAGTAAGAGGACAGAGGGAGATGAGTAGTTTTTAACAAACTGAATGCACGATGCCCACATCATACATTGAATGCTGATGAAACGGTCTTCTTTAGTTTATTCATAGCTTTAATAATAGCCTTTGAAACATTAGTCTGAACCGAACTGCTCATACTGGATAATCTGCATTTTGAAACCCTGTTTGGTGTGAATAGATTTGGTCATTCCCTCTGCTGTAATTATTTTTCTGTTTATTGAGCCTGTGAGTGTGTAGCTGGGAGGGTGGGTGGGGTTCTGATTTGCGGCTTGAAAAAAAACCTGTAGTTAGAGCCGTATCCAGGTGTGGTCTCTTGTATTTGGATGTCTACAGATTGCTGAAGAGGTCCACGCAGCAGGGGAAGTGTTGGGGCGAGGGTCCTTCGCGATAGAAACACGGGGAGAAGACGATAGCTGGGCAGGTTAGGAAAAACCCTCATCTTTGTCTGAATGACAAACAGACACCTGAACAGGTGTGATGAGCTGGACGTGAACGGGGGCTGGGGGACTGTGTGGCATATACGGACACATGAAGACTGCATGTCTGTGCACTTTACGTCTGTATAACCATGTGGATGTTTTATTTTTATTTCTATTTTTGTGGTTTCTTGTCTGCCCCAGAAAAAAAAAGAATCTTACTGTATTTCACTGACCCTTCATGAAAATGGGAGAGTTTATGCAGTGAGACATAGATTTAATGATTTATCATGTTATTTTAAGGCAAGTTTCGTTAGATCAGCAGTGTCCCGAGATCCATGAAAGCATATTGTCATTCTGAAAATAACACACACTTTTTTCATAATATGGTGGAGCAGACCAGAAAGACAAGTAGAGCCTGTTTGGGTGGAGTGGAATACGTTTTCAGGACATGAATTACTTGTTTGTACCTCTGCCTGTGTGTGTGTGTGTGTGTGTGTGAGTGTGTGTGTGTGTGTGTGTGTGTGTGTGTGTGTGTGTGTGTGTGTGTGTGTGTGTGTGTGTGTGTGTGTGTGTGGTTGCAAAAAAAATTACCAGTGTGAGTCACATGGTGTCTCTCGTCTTTAAAGTGCAGGCTTTCGGCTGAGTCTGACATCAGTCTCACCTAGGATCTACAGTGACACAGACAAGGTCTTTCCACACCTGCTGAGCGTCAAGGTGAGTGAACATAGAAACTAGCATAAACAATAGTCTTTAATTCAGATGCTGTTTATGAAGAAGTGAAAGAAAACCCGAAAGCTGTGGTGCAAACTTCTGTAAACTTGTTTTTAATGATCGTTCCTCCAAACGCTTGTAGCTACATTTGGGCATTTGTCAGCCTGCTTCTAATTAGAATTCTTAATCATAACAAGTGATGTTTTTCTCAGAACCCTCTCATTTGCTTCTCCATAACAGGAACACACCAACACTATGGCTCGTCTGGAAACTGCTATTACCACGATGGTGGAAGTATTTTTGGAGTACGCTGGTAAGGAAGGAAAGAAACGTCAGCTAAACAAGGCTGAGCTTCTAAAGGTGCTGCAGGAAGAAATTAAGAGCCCTGAGCTACAGGTGACTCAACACACACACACACACACACACACACACACACACACGGCAGCTTTTCTGCATTTCAGTGTTGCATTGTTTTTAACAGTGAGATGATACCTTTCAGGGAAAAATCAGCGCCGCAGACATTGATGAGGCCATGACGACGATTGATAAGAACCAGGATGGTGAAATCAAATTCAGAGAGTTCTGCAGATGTGTGTCAATCCTGGCCAAATGCTATTTTCAAAACAAGACAGGCAAGGGTGGCAGGAAAGGCAAGGGGAGAGACGATGACGCGGAAGGCGACGACTGAAGTGTGGGCGCAGCACTTTGTCAAACTTGACACAGCTGGTAACAGGCCATTTACACGTATCCATTACGAACCTAAAACCAGTTAAAACATGATCATATATTTCATATAACTGATTGTCTTTGCTATCTGTAATTTGGTTTTTAAGGACATGTCAGTCCACTGATGGCAATAAGAGAATAAAAATATTAAGGTGGATTTGAATTGTGATTTTGTCTCTTTGTGGTATTCAGTGGGTGTCGTGCCATGAGGTATTTACTGCATTAGGCGACAAGCACGAGCCTGCAAAACACTTAACAGACACTGTGCTGTCGAGTACAGATCATCACCAGTGCTTCTTAAATGTCTTACCCATTACTTCCAAATCGTGCTAAACTCCTAAAAACAAGCAAAACAACAACAACAACAACAAAAACTTTGGCCAATATTAAATTCTTTGTATCTATGTATACGTTTATCAGTGGCACGGCGTTGCAGTGATTAGCACTGTGGCCTCACAGCAAGAAGGTTCCAGGCTTGAGTCCTGGCTCAGGTACAGGATCTTTCTGTGTGAGTCTCCATGTTCTCCCTGTTCCTGTGTGGGTTCTCTCTGATACTCCAGCTTCCTCCCACAGTCCTAAGACATCAAGAGAGGACGAGGCTGATTGATACTCTAAATTGACTGTAGGTGTGACTGTGAGTGTGAATGGTTGTCTGTCTCTATGTGTTGGCCCTGTGATGGACTGGTGACCTGTCCAGGGTGAACCCCGCCTCACGCCTGAAGGCTGCTGGGATAACCTTTAGGCGTGAGGCGAGGTTCACCCTGGACCTAGTCAGCTCAAGCTGGATAAACAAAAAGCACCCGTCTAGTATCTGTGAGTTTGTTGTGGATGTTTCAGGAAATACTTGTGCATCAATAGCAAAGGTATGACATCATCTCCTCATCTATCAGACAGTCTTTCCCAAACTATCATGTCAGCACACTTTAATAAAGCAATGATTAAAAGCAAACTTTGCAAAGAAAACACCCTGGTAATGTGGAGAATTATTAGTGCGTAAAATGTAACCTGACTCCACTCACATTCAAGCCTTTCCAACTATCATTTCTATTGGTTCTTATAAGCCTTTTTCCCGCCTCCCCATCAAGGATGTGTGATTGGCTGAGAAGGCAGACAGTTCATCACACTTGGCTGTGGGCAAAACCACAAAGGAACAATGCAATGCTTCAAACTCATGAGCTGTCACGGTATGTTCTGGACGTGTACAGTCAGGGGTACAGAGGAAGAGCAAATTGCCTCAAACACTGATTACAAGGTGGGTCAGAACTTTAAAACTGAATGTACCTGTCATTTAAGCTTCACCTCACATAAGTCCAATTTACATATTGTAAACTGTAGGAAACATGATGGGGCTGCCTGTTAATACTACTGATTAAATTCAAGATTCAGATTCAAGATTGTACTGTCAATTCTGACACGCATTTTTTTGTGAGTCAGAGAACTCATTATGTTCAAGATTTAAAAAAAAATATATACATGCATGAATTTAAACCGTAGCGCTAAACTAAAACTTTAATGCTCAAGTCAAGCGTTTGGATATTTGGGCACAGTATGCCCTTCCCCTTGTTCTAAGACAATACCCAAGTGTTGCCCATCCTGCAAACTAAATGTATTCTTGGAGTCAAAGATCAGTTACTGTATAAGACAGCTTTTCTAGCTTAGGTGAGCTTTGCTACTATCTAGATGTCCAACCACACCCCATGTGAAACCAGAAACCACACCATCGTACACTGAAAAGGAAAAAAAAGCATAAAAAAAACAAACCAGTACATCCCGTCGCACCTCTGTTGTTTGTTTTTACTCCCAGCTGTGTGGCAACAGTAAAGCCGACTCCTCTAATTTGCAAGTTGTATCTGACTGTCAACGTCATATCATGTCATGAAAAAATGTTTAAACAAATGCTAAACAAAAGTGACTAAGGTGGAAAAACCTCAGCCCATCCTGCCAGTCACAAGTTGTAGAACGCATGTGATTATACTGGAATGTAACTGGTCTGAATGCAGTAAATATCCTGTTAAGTTTAGTTTAGATTAGCAAAAACTGAAAATGCATCTCAAAATTCTACAGAAGGTCTTCAGGGGTCAACATTGTTAACTACTTACATTTTCACATTGGAAATAAGAAAAGAACTTCCAAGAACATTACCCCACACTGTGAAACATTATTTGGACAATATTTTACTGCAGGATTATTCATTAGCGTAGCCTAGCCTAGCTTAGCAGTAGTCTAGTGTCCCTTCTAAGATCTAGAATTATAAGTTTTCACCAAAGTCTGGCAGTTTACCACAGTAAAAATATAGGCCTATACAGTGAGGCCACTTTGAAATGGAAGCAAATCTTCATTCTCTACCTTTGCCACATTATTCACTGCACTCACCTTCAGCCTGAACACAAAAACAAGAGGAACAGACATTAAGCAGAGGAGGAGAGTTAGATTAGCGATGAGAGTTTGCTGTTTCCTGAGAAGAAATCAGAGATACGCTCTATAGAAATGTTGATATATGTAGATGCTTGTGCCCCAGATGTTGTACAAGAGAGAGCTAATCCATAGGCTAAAACAGCTGGACCAGCGCTTTTGGCTTGTAGACCTGATTCTCAGTGGGGTGAATATGTACTCTCCAGTTGCTGGGTGTGCCTGTGTGTGCACAAGGAGAACAGTCGCATGGGCTCATCACATATATGCCTGACACGTTAGGTGATTTCTCTGTAAAGTGCTGATGTTATCAGCAGTCAAAAGAACTTACATTTGTTCATGTACTGACTTGCAAACATTTATTACAGTTTTATATTCATATGCTACTCTTTTTAATGGAAGTTTTTTGCAGATTTCTGTCTTTCTACTCATTCATTTCCATGCTGTCCTCTGTTCAGTTTGAAACCTTCTGCACATTTGTTTATGAAGCATCTTTTTGAATCCGTCAATCAGCTGGAGCAGAATAAATATACTGAACCTGGCCTGTGAGCATGCGCCATGAAGACATAAATACTACAAAGTGAATCAGTCGTCATGTCTCATCATGCTCTAATGGAAAGAATCTACTTTAAAACACAATCATACTCTCCATGTATTGTTGACTTACTGCTTCATGCTTATTATAACCCCGGTAAAGCTTTTGAAATAGCAATGAGAAAACTGGCTCGAAAAAAGAGTCAGGGATAGGTGTTATATTTGTACCAATGAAATAATCAATAAATGATCTGACTGAGGGTTTTTGTCGTTGACCCTCTCATGTTGTTCTGCTCAGGATCCAAAATATTTCTCTGGCCGCTTAAAGTCTCATCCACTCGCAGCATTTGTTTGGGTGAGAAAGAACATTCACAGTCTGTACAGGAGAGCAAGTGTCCACGAACAAAAAGAAACCGCCTTTTGACTACTGCTTTTCTTATTTGCCTTGTAAATTACCAGCCAATCACAATTTGTAATCTGGATCAGGCCTGTGTCTTTGCAGATGTTAACAGCTGCTTTACAGTGTGGCCTGAAATAGAAGAAATCTAAATGCCTAAAAACTAGACACATCAAAACTTTTAGAATGGATTCAGCAGCAGTGTCACTGCAGCGACCAGAGAGGGGTGGAGCAGCAGGATGAATACAGCGCCACAGCCTACTGAAAACACCAGTCAGCGTAGAAAGAGAAGAGTGGGATGGGCTAAAAAAAGAGGTGTGGACCATGAGAATATGACTAAACAGGCAGCACGAACACCCATCACCCACTCTGTCTGACTGGACTCAGTTGACGACTGAATATTTGTCACCACCAATGTCCTAACATTCTTTTTTTTATCTTTTCAAAGACAAAAAATGCTACAATTGCAAACTGAAGATGTCTGAATCATTAATTCAACACAATAGAAAACGCCCTTTAGTAACTTCAACCAAAAGCCGTATCTTGTCTTTTGAGGAATGTACCACTTCTTTGTTACTCTGGAATGCAGAGAGGGCCAGACACATATAATTAGCTTGAAGCTAATGGTGCCACCAGCTGAATGTAACAGCAAAACTGTCCAAAATGTTAGTTTACAAACTCTCAAGTAATCCTCCAGTACAATTGATGTCTTCTTTATCCAGCCGTATGCTCAGTAATCAGCAAGCACTGTCATTTGAACTAAAGACATTAGATAATCCTTCTGCTTATGACTAGATGGCATTCAGTTGAAACAACTTGTCTGTTTTGGTCTGCACTCGTTTAGGATAGTGACTAATTTGAAGTTTTCTGGTTTATTCAAGCTCAAGCCGAAGTGTATGTGGATTACGGAGCATATGGCTGAATAAGGAAAATGTGTCTGAGAGTTTCTAAAAGGATATTTTGGGCAGTTTAATTGTTAATATTTGGTGCCAACCAGGATGTCATGAGCTTCAAGTTAAATAGATGTGGCTGGCTGCAGATCTGTAACCAACGTTTGCAAACAGGAAATTCATTTTCCTGTCCCGCTTAAAGCTCCTGTATCAAAAAATACCGATTCAGCCTCTGCAGAGAGCGATTAGAGGAAGGTTTTTTTTATTATTATGATTAGATCAGTGATGCTCTTTTTCAGCTACACTGCATCTCTTTCTGAATATATGGTTACCTGCCTCTCATCTGTGCATATGAAGGGATGTTTCCAGCATATAATTCAAATTGTAAAAGCAAAAACTGATAGCAGGCTCAGCATATGTAGTTATTCAAATGGACGAATCATGTCACAGAGACCAAAGAAGGATGGAAGAAAGAAAGAGTAGGACAGTCAGAGTCACAAATCCTTTCAGTCTACTTGATTTGTACTCTGAGGGATTCAAGTTCCTTGGTATTTGATGTAACTAAGCTCCATTGTTTCCTCTCAGGGACGCATCAAATAATATAAACTATGGTGAACTCAACACACTGTATTGATTTACTGCAGTACAGATGTGAACAATTTGCTGACGTCATGTACGTGTGACATAACCATCACCCCAACCCTGTTACAGGAGAAGCTCTCCCGGCTAAACATGCCTGACTCCACCTGCAGGTGGATTACAGACTCCCTGTCTGACAGGAAGCAGTGTGTGAAGCTGGGGAAACACATCTCTGACTCTCGGACCATCAGCACCGGATCCCCCCAGGGCTGCATTCTTTCTCCTCTGCTATTCTCCCTGTACACGAACAGCTGCACCTCCAGTCACCTATCTGTCAAACTCCTGAAGTTTGCGGATGACATCACCCTCATCGCACTCATCTCTGATGGTGATGAGTCCGCGTACAGGTGGGAGGTTGACCACCTGGTGACCTGGTGCAACCAGAGCAACTTAGAGCTCAATGCTCTAAAGACAGTGGAGATGATTGTGGACTACAGGAAGAACTCAGCCTCACCTGCCCCCATCACCCTCTGTGACTCCACCATTGACACTGTGGAGTCTTTCCGCTTCCTGGGAACCATCATCTCCCAGGACCTCAAGTGGGAGCCGAACATCAGCTCCCTCATCAAGAAAGCACAGCAGAGGATGTACTTCCTGCAGCAGCTGAAGAAATTCAGTCTATCAAAGACAATGATGGTGCACTTCTACACAGCCGTCATTGAGTCCATCCTCACCTCCTCCATCACCATCTGGTACGCTGCTGCCACCGCCAAGGACAAGGGCAGGCTGCAGCGTGTCATTCGGTCTGTAGAGAAGGTGATTGGCTGCAATCTCCCATCTCTTCAGGACCTGTACACCTCCAGGATCCTGAGGTGCGCTGGAAAAATTATGTCTGATCCCTCCCACCCCGCACACAAACTCTTTTGAGTCTCTCCCCTCTGGCAGGAGGCTGCGGTCCATCAGGACCAAAACCTCACGCCACAAGAACAGTTTTTTCCCGTCTGCTGTCAGCCTTATCAACAAGGCCCGGACCCCCCCCCCCCCCCCCCGAACACTCTTACTCTCCACTCTACCTCTGTCTCTGTCTACCTGTCACATCGACGGTACCCGAACTCTATGCGCTACATTAACGCTCAACTTGGACTACTTGTTCATTTAAACCTTTTCATCTGCATATTTGTCTGTGGTATTTATTACTGCCGACTGCACTGCTGCTTTATTCATCATAACAGACTGTATATATTTATATTTATATCTTTATATGTTTCTGCACTTTAAGAACTTAATTCAGTTTAGTTTAGATTATTGGACTGCATGCACCAACAGCACCACAACAAATTCCTCGTATGTATAAAACCATACTTGGCAATAAAGTCTTTTCTGATTCTGATTCTGATTCTGATTCTGATTCTGACTCTGATTCTGATTCATTTTCTGTGAAAAAGAGCAACGAGTGCATGACTTTACTAAAGCATCCAGCTGGAAGGGCACTTGGGGCAGCATAGATTTCTGCAGAAATCCCACAAAGTTTCAGGGTGGAATGGCAGTTTTTCCTGGCAATAAACAAACCAACAAACTATATATGAGTTTGTTACCCATCAAAAACACCTAGGTGCAATTATGAAACTCTAGAAGTTCAAAATAGTTGGTGCTTTTCTCAGCAAGACACTGGTGTGTGTTGAAGGTTTACAGCCCTTTTGGGGATTAAGATCCCCCCATGTTAAAGTGTGTTTTCTTTACATGGTAATAGATACTGTAACTGTAAATGCTTGTTTTCAATCATGATCTCCCTGAAAATTAAATGGTTTCTTCCGTGGCCCGGTAGTTTTTGTGCTGAGAGAAAGAAAAAAAAAAGACTACAGTTTTCATGAAGTTGGTTGTGCTCGTAGTACACTTCTGCCAACACCAAAAGTTGCATAACAACTAACAATCTACCAATCAGTTTGACTAAAAAAAACAATTGACGTGAAGGGAAAATCTTCTTTGCAGAAGTAAAACCATAAAAAGAACAAGACTGGCATAGGATCAATTTTTCTGTCATACTTTCATTCTTTCAGCCTTCTGTTTGTGGTAAACAAAAACACACACACAGAAAGGCACAAACACACGCACATGCATGTGTACACAAACACGAGTACACACATCCACGCATGCTATCCCCAATTAACTGTTCTTAAATGTGGTTTGTATTGCAAAACACACACACACACACACACACACACACACACACACACACACACACACAGCGAGAGAGCTATGAATCAACCACTGGTTCTCAGTGGAAAGTTTTCATTGGTCTAGTCACCATGAGGAACAGAAAGCACACAACAGAGGCTTGTTGCTGCAAGAATCAACGTAGTTTAAGGCATCATAGCATTTCATTGACCTAAAACAAGTTATTTCACTCAATTATAAGGCTACCACACATTTCAGATTCGAGGAGTTTTGTTTTCATTCATATACTTTAGTGTATATTTAGGGAATAGAACAAAAACAGTTCGGTGCCTAATCTTTTAAATGTGTCCCACCTGCAGAGAATTAAACCAAACCATGGTGGAGGTTTTTTTTTGTTTTGTTTTTTTTAATCACAGCCGAAACGGAGGCTCCCTCAGTGTTACATAATGAAACACTGTACCACCAGAACATTTTGTACTTTTTGGACCTTCTTGTGCAGTGCTTCACTGACTATACCTAGAGTACAGTATATAAACTTCACGGAGCAGAGATGCTCTGAACTTCTGTCTGAGAGGATCTGTTCAGCTAAACATGCCCGACAGACTGAACTTCTAAATCATAGACGCTTTCCAGGAAGACCAAGTCAAGTTTGATGCGTTTGGCCTCAAGACCAAGTCAATTCTCAAGTCTTTAAACAAAAGTCAAAGTAATGGCAAAATTCTTTGATCTCTAGCCCAAGTAGAGTCTTCAGTATTTGGCCACAAGTCCAAATCAGGTCTCAAGATTTTGGTCTCAAGTCCAAGTTTTAAGTATTTGATTAAATCTATAATTGCTGAGAGGCAAATCCGAGTTAAGTGACATCAAAGTTAACATCTGGTCACAAGACCAAATCAAGTGTCAAACCCGTTCTCAAGTCTAAGCTGAGTGTAAGGTCTTTGGTTTCAAGTCCCAGTCGAGTCTGAGGTCTTCAAGTTAAGTCTCAAGTCCCTCATATGTTCTCCTCCGGTACATGTGGAGTAGCGTGAAGTGGTCAATTCATCATCCTTTATTTTGACATCCCAAACATTTCATGTTGTGCTTCTTCTGTTTGTGCTTTGTGTCCAGTTTTTACAGGCAATTGTAAAGACAAACACACGTGTGCTGCTGCTGCTTGCCATGTTTTTGTTGCTGCCGTTTCTCTGTGGCCACCAAACAGATGAGTAAGGCTTCACGAGGGAACAACATTCAGCTCATCAGATGGGTCCTTAAAGTTCATGTGCCAAAAAAAGATTGTTTTGACCGGTCCAAGTCTGAGTCTGAATCAAATCTCAAATCTTTTGAGGATGTGTCCAAATCAAGTCTGAAGTTACATGTGTAAAACTAAACCCGAGTCCAAGTCTCATACTCCACAACTGTGCTCTGAGCAACTCTCAAGAAAAAAAACTGCATTTACAGCTCAAAACAGTGAACAATCTTGACTATCAGTCACAACATTTATACATTTTTATCCAAACCTTTTTGAAAGTAAAATACACTAATAAGAAGAGGTTTACTGGAATTGCTTAAAGTGACTCAGTGTTAAATAAAGTAGCAAAGGTTTAGCTGAAAAAATAACAGTTCTGATTACAGTCCACAACATAATGATTTCCAGTTCACTAATTGTAACAAAACGGGTACCTGGTGATTGAAATTGTTAGTTAACTACTCCCAAGTGCCAAATTATTGCTTATATGTCATTACGCATTTCATTTTCTAAGATTTAAGGGAGGGCAGAAAGACACAATGAGAAGAAAAGAAAGAAAAAAGTGGGGAGGGGCCTAGAAAGAGGGTGCATTGCTCTCTATTTAAAGACATCTGTGCCCATGATCTTTTCTCATTTCCATCTCTTCACCCTCTTGACTTTGCAAGTTATCATCCAATTTGGGTAAGTGGAAATTCATTTTCAAAGCTTTTTGTTTAAAAACAGCACATTTTTTGCATCCATCTCCATAGGTGCTATGAAACAGTTGGCATCTAACATGAGATGCATGATTTCACCACTGGGTGTGGCCGGTGTACTGTGTGTGTGTGTGTGTGTGTGTGTGTGTGTGTGCGCGTGTGTGCTGCTGCATCCGATTTCATCTTTTAAATCCGCTGAAGTCTAATAGAGCGTATGCAATAGTGACTCTTGTGTAATTTGTTGAAATTCATAGCAGTGAGCTGACCAGGACATTCCCAGGGAAACTTGGACGAAAAACTTTTGGAAACTCTAACAGGAAATGAGTCAGAATGGATTAAGATGTTTGCTGGGCAGCTACTTTCCTGCTTTTATTTTAAAAAGCGCTTCATGTAACCCTTAAACTCTTCGGCCTTTATTATCAAAGGAAAAAAAAAAGTGCTTGCATTCCCGTGTCGCCACTGAAATATTCTGTCTTTCTAGCCATCATGCCAGGACTCACAACAGCCATGTCAATCCTCAAGACAACCTTCCAAAAGTATGCTGGAAAAGATGGAGACATTAACAGTCTGACCAAGGCAGAACTTGCTGAACTGCTCCGCAATGAGTTTCCAGGAGCAGTGAGTAAAAAAAATAAATAAATAAAAAAATAGGCTACAACCCAATGCTATGAGACCTTCTTGGTCTATCAACTTTTTAACCACCTGCTTTCACATTCATCCTGTTTTTGCTTTTCCTTTTTAGTCTGCAAACAAAGACAAAATGACCAAGTTCTTCAATGATCTCGACTGCGACAAAGATGGTGTCGTGGACTTCCAGGAGTATGTGACTTTTGTAGCGGCCCTCACCGTGTTGTGTGACAGCTGCTGAGTAAATACTTATTGGCAATATTGCTTCAGAATCTTCTTACCATCTTTAATTTGATGTAAATTTATAAAAACTAAAAAAAAAAAAAAAAAAAAGCATGGTAAGGGATTATATATGTACTGACTGAAGTTATGTATATAGCCGATTCATTTGTATGCCACATGTGACCAATAAAGAAAGATCTGGTTATGCTTTATGAATATTTTTTGCTGTGTGTTTTCTTTATATTAAAAAAAAAACACATCTCTGCCTCACAAACGTGTATATATCACATATTATCTCATCATTCAGGGATCCAGACTGCAAGTTCAACCCTTTAATGAGGAGGAAAACACATGCAGACACCAATGTCAACCATTTCAGTTACCTTCCATTGCAAAGGGATTGCCATTGGCTTAAACTTGTAATTTAATCAAAAAATTAGAGCTCAGTGTGCAGTCATCCTCACTTTGTTACGTGCCACCCCCCTTTTCAGATCCTTCCTGATTTTATCCTCTACAGATGCTTTAAAAAGTGAACTGTTCCAATGCTGCCCCCGTGTGTTTGGTTGTCTATTTTTAATCTTTTCTTCTTTTTCTTTCTAATTTCCGTCCTTACATTATAGAACACATAAAAATACTAATGTATAAATGTGAAAATACTAAAATAATAATGGATAGAATCTATAAGGCGATAGAATGTAGCCTGAAGATAGATCTCTAGATCTGTAACGATTTACAGTATTTAGCATTTCAACCTGAAGTCACGAGAGAAGATTCAGAAAAAAAAAGCTAAACCCGAGAAGATGGTGGAGGTTAATTAGTCGTAGCCTAAAATCAAATGGAACACTTTCTGAATTTAATTACATTTTTTTAAATACAAAGACAAATTCGGAATAAATGCAATTTATTATAATTCGAACAAGCTATCTTCACACTTTGTTACACTTCTCTAAAAGTGGATACAGAACAAGGAGATTAGATGAAATGATACCCACAAAAACAGAACCATAATGACACTTTTTGCAAGGTTGTTAAGTGTGAAAATATTTGTCAGATTATATGTTTGGGCTTTAATTTTTCAGTGAATATTTGATGTCTTAAAACAATTAATGAATTATATAAAAAAAAAACAGTTGGCCAATTGACAAATGTTTCATTGCTTCTTGCATTGCTTCGAGTTTTTGTCTCTTGGCAATTAAAATGTCAGCAGTGAAAAGAAGGCATGTTTAATTAATCCCTAATTACAGGTGCATGGTTTCATAGGAATTGGGAATATTTCACAGATTTTTTTCTTTTTCATTCACAGGGTTGTAATCATTGTGTTTCCCCAAAAAATACATGATAGAAGGAACTAAACACTATCTATCTCTCAGCCTCTACGCCCAGTGTTGATGTTTTCCTCAAAGTGAGTCAAGTGAGTGACCCACATGGACCCTCCGGGACGGGCTCGGGATAATCGGACTCCCTCGGCTATTTCCGGTGTATCTCGACAGTAAGCTAGCAAAGCTGATTAGCCTGGGACTACCAGCTAATGTTCGTGAGATATCTAATGTTAGCGTAACTGGAGCGGATGATAGAATAGTGTAGAAAAATGGCGGATGTCGAGGGACAAGGGTTTTGTTCATCGGTCCCTCCGCTGCCTCAACCTTCTTCCAGTAACGGCTCCGGGAGCGGTAACGTTACACCGGGTACCGGTGGCAGCTGCCAGACGACAACCACCGTTACTTCAGGCCCGCGGCTAGTGCGAATAGTGAAGTCTGACTCGGGCTATGGGTTCAATGTTCGGGGGCAAGTTAGTGAAGGAGGGCAACTCCGGAGCATTAACGGGGAACTGTACGCTCCCCTGCAGCATGTTAGTGCTGTTCTACCGGGAGGCGCAGCCGACAGAGCCGGCATCTCTAAGGGGGACAGGATTCTTGAGGTGTAAGTGGCTACCATTCTGTCTTTGCTCACGCTAAGGATGCTAAGCGGTTTTAATTAAGTCATGCTGAACTGACTTTCATCTCATATAATCAATGAAAACCAAGTAAGGTAGGGGTCATTTAGCATGTGTACTGGGGACACTTTCTCCATCTAAACGGCTGCACTGGACCGGACTGGGCTTGCTGGGGAGAGTAGCCCTTAATCCTAATCAAAGGGGTGTTTGTGCCAGAGAGAAAGGATCCTGGGATGATTAGCCATTCCCCTCACACTGAAGCCATTCCACATCATGCCAGACATTCTCAAGTCACCCCTTGTACACCAGAAATAAGTCTGCATCTGCTTTTCCCTAATAGTCCTCAAGGTGAACCAAGTCAACATCAGCATTATTGAATTTGGCTACTACTGCTGCATTGGAAAGCAGTTTTCCCCACTGATGTGTTAGTATGCATGGAGATGGCTTGCCGATGTTAGGCTTTGTTGCTATGGAGAGGAACACGCAGCAACACAGCTCAGCATCACCGCTGCCGCTTCACCCTGTTTGTGTCTGTGGAACAAGGGGATGCAGGGAGGGAGGGGGTCTTCACTTCAGTTCTGATTGGCTTCACTCTCACAAATTCTGGGTCTTATTGGCTGGATTCTCTAAACTGCTTTGTTAATGGATGGCCTGCAGTAACCTGGCAGTTTGTTGACCCCATTACATCTGTGTGTGCAAGCATGTGGATTTATTGATAAATTGATTTGCTTAATAGCATCTGTTGATTATTGGCTTTATTCAGTTTGATGAATGAAGCCTGATGTTTATTTTCACGTCTACCCTTCACACCATGAACTGTATTTAATATGCGGAGGATGAAATTTGCCCTAATAGAGCTTTACATACATCTAGGTTTATATGGCTGGACAAAAACTGTAAAAGTCCCAGAGTTTGAAAATAGCAATATTCAAGCCTAAAAAAAGTGTTAAAACGCTGAAAATAATCTTATATTCAGGTGAAATTGATGTCAGTGCTTAGAGCCTTTCAGCCCCGTGTAAGCAGGGTATGTAGGTAACTAAGTGTGAAGTAGCTGCAGTGGTGTAGAGCCTCTGCCGTCCCATGCTCTGTGTCATCAATGCTCCTTTGCACGTTTGCACACACCTCTCACATCTCCTAATGCAGAAGAAAGTATGGGATGACATGTTTTCTCAAAACACCGCTTCACAATTATTAGAGATGGGTGATACTGGATTTATTTGGCTGATATCTGACGCCTCAAGATTCAAAAACAACATTTTGTCCGGTAGCTGATATTTGAAGATGCCGATGCTATCTGTTGAAAAACAACAAGTTTATATGGTATCAACATTTTATTTTTCTTAAAAAGTGAATTTGAAAGTGAAATATTTTCTTTATGTTGGAAACTTTAAAAAAAAGCCCATTTCTTATTACTTCCCTAATGATGACAACCATGGGCAAAAATGAAGAAACAATCGAATCTTAATTTTCTATTGTCCACTACTGACTTATTTAAATAATAACCGATATCTGCTGATAATGTCGATGTGTCAGTGTCATCATGCGTCCCTCGTTGTCACATACGCTTAAAGACTATTACATGTGGGGTGGTATAAAGTGGTGTAACAATTTGTACAAATACATATTGATTCAGTGACATACGATGCAATGTTACAACAACGAAACTTGCTATTTACAGCTTGCATGTGTAATTACTCGTAAGCCTTTCCAGTGGCTTTACCTGCGTAGCGTTAGGTGATAAGCGGGTGTGAGAATGTCTATCTTCAACTGTTCATTTTATGTGTGTGATGATGACGTATGAATTCATTCAGTACAAAATATAGAGCTCTCTACCAGTCATCCACATCAGTCAAAAAACAAAAATCGGTATTTTGAAGTATAACTAGTAAGGCGAAAATGTTTGACAGCAAGGGGGGAAAAAATGCCTCTTAAAACTAAAGTGCTGAGGCAGCAGGTAGTCTGGCCCTGACACCAGGTGCTTATTATATAGTCATAAAGTTGAAAATGAAAGAGCAGCCAAAATGCTTAGTCTGTGTTTCTGTAATGTAGCAAGATGGTTTTTATTTGTGTTTCATGTCTCCTCTTTTACTCTGCTCATATTTCTACCTACATAATCATCTTTCCTCATCTACATCAATTTGAACTTGGCTATGTGCGCGCTCGCTCAGGAAAAACCTCGCTTCATACTTCTAAAGTTGTATCGTTCTTCAGAGTGATTGTCTCTACAGCGTTCTCTCGCCCTGCGCCAACTTCAGACGCGCTGTGACATCACAGCTGACATAACAGCTGTCAGTCACGAGCTCTCTGAAGCATTTCCTCCCCTGGACTGATAGTGGCAGTGTGTTGTTCTAGCACTTGCTTGTCTGGCTCCTGTTATTTATCGGCAATGGTGGGGCAGTGTTATAATATTGAATGGCTACTCTACAAATGAACATTAGGTCACTGTGGGAAATAATTTAATTAGCATTTGTTAAACTATCACATTATTAAAGTGGAAGGAAATTCCGAGAGGGCAGGCATTTATGAAGATTTCCCCCAAGGTGTTGACATAAGTTACTTCGTTAAATGTTCGAATAGAAGTTTTGCCAGCTACATGCTAATTTAAGTTAATTGAGTTCGTTTGTTCCCCCAGTGCCTGTGAGATCCTCTGTCTTCCACTTTAGAAACAAAAACATGCAAGTTTGGTTAATTGGGACTAAAGTTTCCTAGAGGGGTGTTTGTGTGTGTGTGTGTGTGTGTGTGTGTGTGTGTGTGTGTGTGTGTGTGTGTGTGTGTGTGTGTGTGTGTGTGTGTGTGTGTGTGTTAGCATGTGGAAGGATTTACTGTCTCTGTGTGTGTCAGCCCTGTATAGGCTTAGTGTCAGCTGGGACTACGTTCATTATATGGCAGATAACTTCAGCCAATGTGACTTCAAAGTGAGAAATAACTCTCAGTACAGCAGGCGTTAGCACTAAGTACTTCATCAAGACAATGAGGTAGCAAAGTGCACACAAAGTGTGAGTTAGGTGAGTTAGATGTGTGCGGTTGTAATCGGCTCAAGTCAGCTGATAGCTAATTTGCATAAATCGAGAAATTCGTGTAAAACCTAAAGCACACAGTAAATCTGATAACCTGAATTTAATACCAGCACGGTTTAGACTCAGTCTGTGTTTGTAGGATTTGTTCTAGTTCGTTTGAAGAGCAAGAAACAATAAGAAGTACGTGCTGCTTGTGTTCGGAGTGAAGTTAACCAAAGGTCAGATTACTACTGCACTGTCATCAGCACGGGCCTGTGACGCATGCCTGGCTGGCAGAGTGCATCCACTGTTGCTCATGCTGAGCAGGCCTGGCGATATAAAGCAAAGGTCCTTCTGCTGAGTAGGGAGGTGGGATGACAGGTGATTCAAAGCCTCTTTCGTTCTGATGTTAAAAAAAAACAAAAAACATAGCCACACTAATTCACTGTCTGCCATTTTATTCTGAATTCATGAAGGGAACTTTCATTCTCAGATTTTACTGACACAGTCCATTCTCAGAATCCAATAATGCAACGCCTCGCACTTGCTCTTGACTTATCAGACATGTAAATTACAGGAATGGGACATTTTGATGTAACCGTCTGGTAATAATTGTATCATCATACAACAGGGATTTTAGTTCCTTATTCGACAGGCATCGGCATTCCAAAGAGGCCATTATTATGATTATTATGCTTTTTTGCTATGCAATGTTATCATTTTTATAAAACTAATCTCATTTTCATTTAAAAGTCATTAGAGTAATCATTATGTGATTATGATGTTGGGATCTGTATTGAACTCAGATGTGTAGGCAGGACGTATCTGCACCACCACAGAGTTTAACTAAATTGGTATTTTGATACAAAGCTATTCTTAAACAAACATTTGGTGCTTTCCTACGGTTTAAAGTTGCAGTAGCCCTAATAAGCCACTCGTTGGCCGAGAGCTGCTGACCCAAACGCTACAATGGTGCCTTAGCAGTCGCCAGGCCTGACAACAGCAGTGATAGTAAATATAATTTTTTTTTTGTTTTGTTTTTTGTCAGTTCATGTATATTTTAATCACAAAACCTCTTTGAAAAAATACGATTTTAACTTTACAAATGTAGAATTTGAACTTTTTTTTTAATCAAAACCCAGAATATTGTTTTACTCCAAAACACTCAAAAGTGTGTACAAGAACTGCAGTAGTTGTTCTTCTACAGATGTGGTGTGTTTTGCTGTTACTTTGTCTTAACTTGATAAGAGGCTCATTTAAAAAGAATCGTTGTTCTGTTTGCACTCAAAAAATGAAAGTATTGGAAAGTATGGAAAGGCCTTGGGCTGGATTTTTATAAACACAGAAAAATAATGGACTTTTGGGTCAGTAATATCCCCACACACTGAAGACGTGTGTGTGAATCCCATCTTAGACCTCTGGGCAGCATTAGAGGACATGCTCATGTGTGGGCTGGTGCTGAAATCCAATAATTCCCCTTGTTTGTTTTAAGGGTGTGTAAACACACTGCCTTCCTCTATGCCGCCTCCACCCTTTTCACATGAAATATGCAGGAAGTGTGTCAATGCTCTAATGTGAGAAGTTTCTGAGACTGGTTATATTTTTAGCATTTGTTGATATTGCAGTATTTTCAAATTGAATGATCCGGCCTCCCTGATATCTACATCTCTTTCTTCATTCTAATAGTAACGGGGTGAATGTAGAGGGAGCGACTCACAAGCAGGTGGTGGACCTGATCCGGGCTGGAGAGAGGGAGCTGGTCCTGGCAGTGCTGTCTGTCCCACCTCAGGAGGCTGACTGCCTGGACCCTGGAGATGATGGTTCAGCCCAGTCTTGCTACGACTACTCCGACAAGCAGGCCGTTCCTATCTCTGTACCCAGTTACAAACACACTGAGCTCAACCAGGAGAAGTTTGTGGTGGGTACATGTATGGATGGGTGGATTTTGACGTGTGAGTGGATGTCTAGGTTGAAGCTGAGATGATTTCGTTCTCTGTCTCATCCGCCACTCTCTCCCTCACAGGTATATAATGTGTACATGGCAGGCAGGCAGCTGTGCTCCAAGCGTTACAGAGAGTTTGTGATCCTGCACCAAAACCTCAAGAGGGAATTTGCTAACTTTGCATTCCCCAAGCTTCCTGGTAAATGGCCTTTTTCTCTGTCAGAGCAGCAGCTGGATGCCCGGCGCAGGGGCCTGGAAGAATACCTGGAGAAAGGTGAGAAGATGGAAGGAGGCGCAGGGTTGTGTACTCCATAATAGCATCATTTTTGGGTTAAAGTATAAAATTACAAAAGGACTGTGAAAAAGAGTTCTTCTGCATTATGTGTGTTTTGTCTGTAGTTTGCTCGGTGCGGGTAATTGGAGAGAGCGACATCATGCAGGAATTCCTGTCTGAGTCTGATGAGGTAAAATAGGAAAGTGTGTGTGTGTGTGTGTGTGTGTGTGTGTGTGTGTGTGTGTGTGTGTGTGTGTGTGTGTGTGTGTGTGTGCATGTACGTGTGCGTGTGCTGCTCGGCCTGTGAGTCACCATGCAGCACATTTTTTCCCTTTCTTGAACTAGAACTACAATGGTGTGTCAGACGTGGAGTTGAGAATAGCCATGCCTGATAAGACCACGCTCACAGTTCGAGTTCGCAAGAATTCTACCACAGACCAGGTCTACCAGGTAAACACACCTGTGTAACGGTTACCACTAATAACCATTGCACATGATTTATTTTCCTCACCCTCTGTGTTTTTCTCTTTCAGGCTGTTGTTATGAAACTAGGGATGGACAGTATCACAGCCAGCTACTTTGCTCTGTTTGAGGTCATCAACCACACCTTCTGTGAGTCAGGATGCGTTTCCGTGTGTGTGTTGTCATGCATGTTTCCACTCTGAAAACATTTTCTATCTTCGTCGAAGCACAGCACACATTGAGACTCCAGTAACGGCCCCTGTGTGTTACGATCCCTCAACAATAGACCTCAACAAAATGTTGTGAAACAAAGTCTTCTGCCTTTGTCGATGGATGTTGTTACTAAAAGAGAAAACTTTTGAAAAAGAGAGAACGTGACAAAAAAGTGATGCCAATTGGACTCTCCTCTACAAAGATAGTTTGATAAGAGGATATGTCATCTTAAAAATGAGCAACTAAAAGGCGCCCATACTGGAGTTAGGTCTTTTCATCCCACGCATCATTATTGAATTTATTCCACCACCAGAGCCATGTGCTCCGTCTGTGCCTGCCAGCACTGGATTTCTATTTGTCTGGGCTGCACGTAGGAAAGCTTGCATGGGGACGCTCTGAGACATCTGTGTGACAGTTTGTTTTTTTTCGTCGTCTATTTTTTTTTCTTAAAGTATATTAGCATTTCTTTTCATCTCTGTTTTGCAGACAAAATCAGAGACACACAGTTGCAGATGCTCTCTACAGTAGCTTAAGTGCAAAAAAATGTCAAGATTTTACTAAGCTTTTCTCACGACATAGGAGTGGGGTATAACTGTGGCCCCATTCTTCACACTCTTTCCTGTCCCTCTCTTCCAGTGCGTAAGCTCGCCCCCAACGAGTTCCCCCACAAACTCTATGTACAGAACTATACCTCAGCCATCCCAGGAACCTGCCTCACCCTTCGAAAGTGGCTCTTCACTACAGAAGAGGAGATCTTGCTCAATGACAACCAGCTTGCTGTCAGCTACTTCTTCCACCAGGTGTGTGTTTATCGGCACTACCGTCGAGGTTACGCTTCCACCTGCATCTCTTTGTCCCGCTGGATGTTAGCAGGATTAGAACCCATTAAACCGGAGGGCAGGTCTGAGTCGAGGGATGCAGGCATAATTTTGTTGACATTAGAAGATGGGGAATTTAATTGACTGACTGCTGTAAAGCTCGAGTGGGTGAATTTACAGCTACAGCGGAAGAAGGTGTTAAACTGTTTTCAAAAATGTCTGTTCAACTCATCCTCTCAGGCATATCTTTCACTTTTCACACATTTTTTGCCCGACTTTTTTTTTTTTCTTTGTAAAAATCTTGGCAGAAAAATGAACACAATTTGCTCAGTGATACTCAAAGTGACAAGAAGAACCACCAACTGCTTCCTAAACTCCAGTGATAACTGAGAGAGGGAATTTTAGAAGCGAAACTAAAAGAAAAAGAGCGTCGAAGCCCAGTAGGGGAACTTTGGACTATAGTGCTGCTGCTATTTTGGACTGAATATGTCAAAGGAAACAGCACAGTAGACATGACCAGGATAAAACTCAAAAGTGGCGTCACTGAATACTTCAACAAGCTATTTGCACGTTTGTCTAGTTTCAGCAAATAATGCTGCCTGCCGATCTCACTATGCAGCAGTGACATAACTCTCACTTCGTGTTGGTGTAATTTCTTTGCTGAAAGGAGGACTTTTCTAACTTTATTTACCACTTTTGTATGGATGTCTATGGCTTTCACTTGACAAATGAAAGCAGTGGATGTTTTTCTTTGCTCTTTTTGAAAAGATATCTCATTAATTCAGAAAACCTTTTTTATGGAAAAACATCACATCAATTCAGAAAGAAATTATTTCATTAACTCAGTACACAGGGAGGCTTTTCTGAATGAACAAAATGATAAATAAAATTATTCAGTCTTGTTTTATGAATTGAAATGCACTCTGACGCCTCCCTGGGGAGGTGTTCAGGGCACGTCCAAACAGTAGGAGGCCTTGGGGAAGACCCAGGACACATTGGAGAGACTATGTCTCTCAGCTGGCCTGGGAACTCCTAGGGATCCCCCATGAATTGCTGGACGAGGTAGCCGGGGAGAGGGAAGTCTGGGTCTCTCTGCTTAGGCTGCTGCCCCCACGACCCGAACCCGGATACACAGAAGGAAATGAATGGATGATTGGATGGATGGACTCTCTTTATTTAGTGCTTTTTCTACCTTGGCCATGGTCAAGGCTCTCTACAATGTCATCTAATCCATCCACTCACACACACACTCACACGCCGATGGTTGAGGCTGCCATGCAGGGCCCCAAGCTACTCATCAGGAGCAATTATGGATTCACAATCTTTCTCAAGGATACTTGACAAGGTCATCGAGGGAAATGAGGATCGAACCATAAACCCCAACGTTGTTTTTTTTCCTCAAGTGAATGCCAGAAGCGTCCATAGTTTTTACACCAGCTAGTAATGTATAGTTTATGTGGAGTGTGAACGTTTTCGGGGACTGTGGGGCCCTGGTGGAGGTGTACACACCACTTGCTGAAGGCCCTTCAAGTTTGTTTTGTTTTTGTGCTTGTTTCATTTTCTAACTGTGTCGCGTCCTGGCCCCTTTTCAGGCTGTTGATGATGTGAAGAAAGGTTTAATCAAAGTGGAGCAGAAGTCTTACCAGCTACAAAAGTTGGCAGAGCAGAAGAAAATCTCCATAGTGAGTATTTCACACACCACACTGCCTCTCCAGCACTGTTTAAGTCCCATACATGAAGACAGAGGGCCCGATTTTAACAGTGCAAGCACATCAACAAGCACAGTGTGGAAGGTCTTAGGCACAGACTGTGTGGGCGTCTTGATGCACAGCTGCTATTTTGGTGCAATATCTGGTTAGAACATTCAGGTATGCTCCACACACATCATCCCCAGCCTCCCACCAGTTCAGTCACTCCTCACTGTGAATGACTGAACAAAAAGGAGATGCTCAGTCTCCTAGTGATGAAGCTACTCAAACAATAAGAGTGTAAATCTGACCGGGATGTCTCTACGCATTGAGAGTTCCCTTTTGTCTGAAAACATAAAACAGTGAGTCTTTGCTTTGAGGATGAAACCTGCCCCGACGGTTGAATATGCAGAATGCAGAGAACAACTGTAACATTTGTGTCTAACTGCGCCCTGCATCATGATTGTGAAGAACAGTGACTTTTAAAAATCAGAAGGTGCATCCTGCGTCGAAGCTTCAGGCTCGTAACACTAACTCTTCACTCGTCATCTGCTGTGCGATGTCTTCTCCCTCTTTCTCTGGCAGTATTTGAGTCTGTTGAGGAGCTGCGAGGGCTACAACGAGATCATATTCCCCCACTGCTCCTGCGACTCCCGACGTAAAGGCCACGTCATCACAGCCATCAGCATCCACCACTTCAAGCTTCATGCTTGCACCGAGGAAGGGACACTTGAGGCAAGCGCGACTCTTTGTTAATGTGTGTGATTTAGTTTACACATATTTTGTGTTGAGTAAGTATAAAAACCTCTTTGTGCGCGGTGGTGGCTCAAGAGGTGCAGCGGGTCATGGCATGTGTCAAAGACACTCAATATTTGAGTAGTTTAAAGATAGAAGAGAGTTTTACAAATGTTTTCTCTGTGGTTTCAGAACCAGGTAATTGCTTTTGACTGGGGGGAGATGCAGCGGTGGGACACAGATGAAGAAGGCATGGCTTTCTGCTTTGAATATGCACGAGGGGAGAAGAAACCACGCTGGGTGAAGATATTTACACCTTATGTGAGTATTGCATGCAACAATTGTATTCTTGGTAAAACAGCTCCTGCAGTCAAGCACTGCGGCATGACCTGGTGAATTATTTAATCTGGTACTGAAGGAAATGAAAATACAAATCGATTAAAAACTTAAAGACTAAGTTCACTGGCCACTATTATGAAATTATTTTTAGCTTTAATTTGAATTCTTGTTGCACTCCAGCAGTTCTGTTAATGTAAATCAATGTCTCTCTGTCTTTGCTATGAACTGCCAATGTTCAGTTTAACTACATGCACGAGTGCTTCGAGAGAGTCTTCTGCGAGCTGAAGTGGAGGAAGGAGGTAATGAGTGTTTACTTCCAGACTCACCACTCAACTACAGATCGTGTGCTTGTGTCCTTGACCAGTGCCCCTCTCTGTCCACAGGTGGATAATAAGAACTGCGGTAAAGATGGTATGTGTGGCAAGGTAAGGCTTTGCCTGCCTCTGTCCCCTTTATGATGCTGCTTAGTCATAGCTGTCCTCCCTCTGTGACTTCATCCATCTTCATCGTTCTTTGTTGCAGAATATTTTCCAGCTGCTGAGACACAAAAGGGATGGAGGCACCCAGGAAGGGAGATCGTTACCTCTTAACTACACACCGTCGTCATCCACTCAGCTCAGTTCGGCGCTCATCTAGCCCAAGAAGCAGAAACGCTCAACTATTAACTACGTGGTCGTCATTTACACTCCCATCAACCAGAGAAGCTACGCTTCCATACATGCAAACCAACAAGAACATGAACAAATCAAACCTAAAAAGCTACAGAAACAGAAGTCTCAAATCCAGCACACCACAATCATACATTAAGCAGAACCTCGTCAAGAAGTAGTTAGTCGTCTCTAAACTTGAAGTCATGGATTCATGCAAGCTCCTCCTACTGGCAGAGACTTGAAGTGGAGAGGAATATGACATGCACATGAGGGGGTGTTGAGCCTCCATGGAGGTAAGTCCACCTCAAAATTCTCGCTGGACTAACAAGGGAAAGCTGTTGATGTTGATCAGCGTGTGTGTGTGTGTGTGTGTGTTTTTGGCCAGTTAAAGGGGACTTAAGTGTGCATGTTTACTGAACTGCTTGTCGTGAGGTCCTAAAAAAGCGGGAGTCACCTGAAGTCACAGCTGAGTCACATCTCATACATTTGTTCGTTTCTAAAGCTGCATTTATAAACTATTAACATTGTAATGGGGAAAAAGAGAGATGGGAGAGCAAAAGCTGTAATGACAGTTTGACACATGAGCAGGAACATTATATACGTTGCACTTTATCCAACAGTATTACAAACTTCCAAACAAGGGAACTAGGATCTAAGACGCAGATAGTGGGCATGATACTGGAAGAATCCTGCAGTTAGTTTACTGTTGTGTTTTTTTGACTGACTGGCTAATACACCGCTGCTTCATCAGACGGAGTGCACGCCACGTGAAGAACCACGCATTAACGTATTTATAGTATTATGTGAACATTTCATTAAAATGCTGTTGTAGAGCATTAGAGGCTGATCAGTTGTACAATATGTGCATTACCTTGAAGAAACAGCAGGGGTCCTTCTCCTCCTGCCCTCTCCGCCCAGCAGTGATTACTCACTAAAAACTCCCAAAGGATTTATAACAGACCTGTATTTCAAACAGTCTTTACACTCAACCCTCCTTTCTTTGCGGATGCTTCTTTGCACTCCACGTTTCGGTTAAGTTGGAGGAAGATTTCTAAGCAGATCGAATCCGCTTGAATCAGCGGCATGATTAATGCGGAGATAAACGGCTCATTCAATTAGGGCTTCGTGGCAACTGAAGGCATAAAAAGAGTATAATGTCATCATCTGCGTAATTTGATGTCCCTTCTAAATAAGCCCTGTTAACGTTGTAGTTACCGGTGTAATGTAATAAAAATGATAAAGGTGTTTAGCAGACGATGCCGTGGAAACTGACTTGACATAATGAATGTAATAACATTAAAATCAGAAGAATGTAATTACAGTCTATCGCACCATTCAAACTTGACACAACCCCATGCTGACATTACATATTCATCATTGCTACGTGCAAGCTTTCTTTTAAGCAATTTTTTTGAGCAATTGAATATCGTTTTTCATATTTATAGAGGGACATTTGGATTAAAAGTAGGGCTGAACTATATATGGATATTGAATTCATTCTTATTTGCTAAATGAAATGTGTGTCAAAATACCATTCTAAATGAGGTATTATGGTGCTGAAGCGATATCCGAGCCTGTGCATCATGCGCTATACACGTAAGAAGGCGTCTTTGTTTGAATCAGATCTCGCATAAATCACACCAAAATAACTTCAATATGGTTTTCAATTCAAATAGGAATCATGACACAATAATGATAATTGTAATCCATCAGGATCATATTTTTTTCCTAATTTTTCAGCCCTATTTGAATGAGGTTTTTTTCAGTATATACTTATTCAGTTGCTACAGGCCTTTTGGTGGAGAGCTCTCTTTTCTAAAATCAATATCTCTAAATCATGATCTCACTCATATATGCAGAAGGGCATATAGAATCATCTGTCGACATATTAGAGACATTTTCTAAGGTTTAGTCACAGCTTACGCCACATCATCATCAATAACATGACTGAATGTCAATATTGAACTCATAATAAGAATGTTAACAATATTTTTCTTGTTATATACAAGCAAGTAAAGATACTTAGGTGGACGTCAGTGCTTTAAAGGTTCTGTTCACAAGAATCCATTTCGGATGATAAATGAGCTTCAGTGGACCTTGGTGGCTGTGTAAAGGAGGTATGATTGAATGTGATGAGCCTTGAATCCAGAGATTGAATGTTCAATCCTGAAGGCTGAACGCATTTCCAGGGATTCTTGTCTGTTTACTGGACCATGTCTGACGTGGTCGATTGTCTGACTGATCCGTCCAATTTCAAGCTCACATCTCTCTCTCTCTCTCTCTCTCTCTCTCTCTCTCTCTCTCTCTCTCCCTCCCTCTCTCAGCTAAGACCCACTTGTCACATTATTTATTTCAGTAAGATGTTAAATTAGGCATCTGTTTCACTTGGTTTGGCTTTGAAAGAGTCATGCTAAGAAGAATTTTGGACATGTCGAAATGTAAAATTAAAGACAAGTGTTTGGTTACGATGCTTACTGTAATAAATTGTAACATATTCTTTTAAATAAAACAAATTATTGATGCAAAGTTCTGGTTCTTCTGTCGATTCCTTTTAAACTGTGCTTCAAAATCATGAAAGTTTCTACACAAACCCCACGGTGAGCAGATGGAGATTGATCCTGTTAGGATGATTTTACAGCCGTACTCCCACTCTCCCTGTGGTAACCCTCATCTGTTTTCTTTTTCCCTCTCTTCTCATTTCCTTCCTCAAGTCCAACTTTTAATGAGATCAGGGAGACAATTACCCAACAGGCAGTGAAATGCCTGTTTCATATCGACCCACGTTGAGTGTCTCTACCTAGCAATCTAGCAATTAGAGGCTATTGGCTGCTGAAGGAGGACGATATTTAAAAGCTAAATCGAGTAAGAGCTTGCTAATGAGCAGACTTCATGTTGGAGGTCTTTACTGCAACATGATAGTGAAAGTCTTAATGTGGAGCTTCAAGGGTGATTTCATTCAGACAAATTTATTGTTGGAAAAAAAAAGATGTATTTACTGAGTTTTGTTCAAAACATGAACCACAGATAAATCCAAATTTAACAATGATGTGAAACAGAATAATTTTCAAGGTTTAGTGGCTCAGTCAACTTTTTTTTTTCTTCCTACGTCAACATCCTGAATCTCTGAGTGTTTCGCCTCTGCAAAATTGTTTCCAGAAAAAAAAGACTACAAAAAATTACCATAGTTTCTTGCGGGAAAAGTAATACTACAAACTATGATTAAAAAAAGTTTCTAAATTAAGAGGTCGCTTTAAATTTGGTCATTTGGATTGACTTATTAGTACACGTGTGTGTGTGTGTGTGTGTGTGTGTGTGTGTGTGTGTGTGTGTGTGTGTGTGTGTGTGTGTGTGTGTGTGTGTGTGTGTGTGTTGTTTGTATGCTTCAACACCAGGAGGCATCATGTGGGTCCTGAGCTGCAAGTTTGTGAACCTCCGCTCTACACTGCTGGGTCGTCCGCCCCCCCCCCCCCACACACACACACGCACACACATTTTAAATGCATGCATGTAAACACACGCTGAAGTTATCTTGATACCTAAACATGGCCTAGTTGTCGACTATTTTAATTAGTTCATAAACACATAAATATTGCATCACTGTCTGACCCTTTCATTTGCACAAGTGTGCTTTCATATTAATACCTGATTAGCCCCTATTTCTCCCAAAGCGATGCAGATCTGTGCAGCAGGATAAGTGAACAGCAGAGAGTGCATTAGAACTGCGGGGACAAAATGAGCCTCATGAGCCAGTGTGCAGGCTGCATTACATCTGCAGCAATGTCCTTACTTTATTATCCAGTGTTTGGGCTGATCTGTGTTTCAGTATATTTATGGGCATTTTTTTGACAACTCCAACCACAGTTTGCAGCCTCCCCTTGTTAATTAAGACACATTTTCTGCACTCTGCTGCTCCCCGCCTGCTCACATGTTTGCTTGAGTACGTTCGCTTCTGTGGTGGAGCAGCTGGATGACTGAGTCAGTTAGGAGGGGGAGGAGTAGGAGGATAGTATCTTAGATTTATTAGCTGCACTGTAGTGCATCTCTCAGCTGTGATAGTCTGCAGCCCCACTGATCACACAGACAAAAGAGCCCGGTGGGCTGTTGCAAAGCACCAAGAATTGATTCATTAGTACGCTGCCCTGTGGTCATCCACTGTATAGACTATGAAAAAGTTTAAAGCCAAATTAAAAGCCTTAGTCCTGTAGGTCTGGGTGCAAACAAGCCAAGACACCAATTAGCCAAATTCAAGCTTCATAAAGTGTTTTCATTATTTCATAGTCAGTCATTTTTACATGAGGTGGTTTGCCAAGTCTCTTCACATCAGTTCTGATTAATACACCCTCAGCCAAGTCAGGATAAATGTCCAGTCATGCCTAAATGCTGGTCCAAGTTGAGTTTAGCAGCGGCTGCATCCCAGAGAAAGAGCACCAGGGAGTCACTCCTCTCCCTCTCTCATTAATGAGCAATCAGTTAAAAACTTTATTGTCCCTTCTTGCGTCCTCAGCACATTTCCCTTCCCTCTCTCTCTTTCTCAGTCATGGTTTCTCTTCCCTTTCATTCTGCAACCTCTATGTCTCTGCCTCCGCATAGCCCTCCCTTTCATCCCCCTTTCTGTCTCTTTCTGCGTTTTTTTCCCGCTTTATTGCTGCGCTTCATTTCCTCCATCTTTCTTTTTTCCTCTTAGCTTTTCTTTCATACCATTTCTTCTCCAGTCCTCATATGTTCAATCTCGCTATCCATTTAAAACTTCAATCAAAGGAGGTGAGTCTAGGAAAACACATTCTAAAGCATCTCTATAGAATACAATTGATGAGACAGTTTATTTCAGGGTCACATATATTGTTATTCAAGTGTTCAACACTTCTATAGCCTTAGAAGTGTTAGATGTATATTGTGATTTACACTCAAAGTTGGGGTCAAAGAGATCACATTTTCTGTTTACAAGTGTGTTTGTGTGAGAGGTTGTACTGCAATGTGCATTCATAAGATAAAAGCTTTGTGAAATAGATTTCTTGTAAGCAAACATGACCTATGATTTCTCTCCTCCCCCTCAAACACTAGGCAATCTGTACAGAGAGAAAACAATGTTCCACAAAACAAATACAAGCATTACTTGTATCTCTACGGTAGTAATAAACGCAAATGTTTTTTCTTCCTATCTCATTATTGCAGTGTGGTAAATGACAATGGCAGTGATGCTGGGTATTCTTACGCTTCGTAACAATGACAGCAATCAGTTATGAGGCTAACGTGTCGTTAATGGGGGATGCAGAATGAATAAGGTCATCATCCCACCATATGGATAAAATCCTGGCTCTGGTACTGTGGTGACATTCTCATTTTTTCTGTTTTCATTCTCTGTAACAGAGTGTTCTGTCCCTGTCACGGGGGAAAGTACAGACTACAATGACTTTGGGAACTAGATCTTGGGGAAAGTGTGAAAACCTACAGAAATTAAATTAACCCCACAAAATGGGTCTACTGCAGTTTTGTTCATTTTTAAGAAAATGAGTAATATAAGAGTGCACTGAGAGTCTGTAGTGCCATCAGGAAACACCTGAGCCTTTCTGAGGAAAGACTAATATCTTTTATTGCAACTGTGTTAATTATAAGATCCTGTGTGAGTGTATGAGCTCAGCATGCAGAAAATCTGTGCCGCTTGGCTTTTTATAACCAGATGTCATCATGATGTGTCACGTGACAGCAGGACAAATATTTACAAGTCATGCTTCCTGGTTCTCACAAAAAAAAAAATCAGATTTTTTTTTTTGTCAAGGATCCTCAATCAACAAAATAAGAAAAAACAATGAAAGAATATGAATTTAAGATTTTGTCTGTTAGTCCACAAAACTGTCATCAAACATTCTTAGAAACCACTGCATGAATGCGTGAACAGTCTCTAAGAGAGCAATAAAAGCGTGACTGTGGCACAGTCTGCTCCAGCTGACTAAAGAGGAAATATTAGCTGCTTTATGTCCCGGTGTCAGCTATTGTGCTTCCAACAAACCCTTATCGTTATTATCCCTCCTCCCATCATCCCTTTGCTCATCGCTCTGTATTTGCCTCTCAGAGGAAGTCCTTCGACAGTGCCTCTCCGAAGTTGGGCGCAGCCATGAGGATAGCAAATGTACAGATGATGTTGAAAACACTGAATCCAACCAGACAAAGGCGGTCAATGACAGCTGCGGCGAACTGCCACTGCTCCACGATGCTGAGCTGACGGTCCTGCTCACGAACACGTTCAACTAAGAACTGTACCTCCACTAGAAGAGCTTGCAGCTGGTTATCAACTGGCCCACCTCGAAGGACACCGGTATGAGTGTGTATGGCTGCCACTCTACCCGCTCCACCCCCAGCCTCTAAGCCGCTGGGTCCTGAGGCTGAGGCCAGCGGGTCAGGCTCTGGTGACACCGGAGTTTCCTGTGAGGGGCTCCCAAATTTGGCAGATGATAAGTGGTGATGGATAGGTGTATCTCCAGCTGGTCCTGCTAGTCCTTCACCATCTCCTCCACTGCCCCTCCTGTGAGTGGCGGCTCTGTTCCTCTGAGCTGGTTCCAGTTCTGCAGTGGTCGGAAAGCTCTGAAAGCCCATGTATGGCAGGTGTCCATTTGGCTGTGGATTAGGGCTGGGATCTCCGTGGGTGGGATTCGGAAGGATAACAGCTTGGGAGTTGAACCGGTGTGGGTGGTTGAACTGAGCCAGGCTGGCTTGCAGGGAGCTGAAGCTTTGGGGGAGCATGGCGGGGACAGGGGTAGGTATGGTGGTGGTGGTAGCAGTTGTAGTAGGGGAGGACAGGGTCTTGCTTTGAGTGTCTGCTTGACTGTGGGGAAGTGTAGGGTCCATTCCTTCACCTGGACGCTTCATCCGCAGGAACCAGGGAACCCACTGCAGCAGAACCAGGTTCACCTGTCAAACAAGAGCAGCCACTTATAAGAAAAGAGACAAATTTTAAAAGAAAGAAGAGCAGGAAGGATCCAACTCACCCAACGCGGTATGTGATCACTTTTGGGGTTGTGGTGGTGGAATTGAAGGACGATGACTGTGGCCACAACTGACATGCCAACAATCACCATGGTGCTTGCAAAGTATTGACCTGAGATGGAAAGAGGAGCTGCTGTTAATGTGTTCACCTAAAATCTACTCACTTAGGCAAAAAGAGACTGACCTATGAGAGGTACTGAATCAGAAGTGGCAGGCATAATCTCTGCAACCATCAGCATGAAGACAGTCAAGGAGAGCAGGACCGTGATGCCTGGAGGCAGACATCGGGGAGTAGGACATTGCAAAGAAAATGAAGAAAGATACTTTAATATACGACTGTACATAAGTATATAGTTAGTGGAGCAGTGTACTTAGTATGCTGCACTTGATTCCACCACACAATCATCTGTCTTTCTGACACTCTGAGGAAAGCTCATTCGATTTTACTCTTTCTCATCTTCCCTCCCACCTTTTCTTTCTCTGTCTTGCAAATTCAACCCCCCTGACAGCATCTGCATGAACTTAACAGTTCGCACAGAGAGATAGGAAAAAAAACTTAAACAGTGAAATCAGTCTTGCTTCTACACAGAAGCAGTATAGAATATGCAGCTAGAAATACATCAAATTCTCACATATTTAGTATTCTTCCTTGTCATACTCACCCAAACTGATCTTCTCGCCAGAGTTGGCTGGGAGAAGGAAGACCAGCAGGGTCATGGAGGAGAGGAGGACACAGGGGATGAGGAGATTAAGGGCATAGAACAGGGTCCTCCTTCGTAAGGTCACCACAAAGGTGATGTCAGGGTAAGGCTCAGTGCAGCAGTCGTAGAAGACCTCATGACGACCTCCAGGGACCTCTGAGGGGACGGAGAGACACAAACATATGAAAGACAAAATCATAACACAGGAAATGCCACTGAGGGCCTCATAGAAAAACCTCATGGATTCAAGGAAGTGTCTTGTATTATTATTTTAGGTAGAAACATCAAGGGAGCATGGTGTTGCAGTGGTTCGCACTGTCGCCTCACAGCAAGAAGGTTACAGGTTTGAGTCCCGGCTCAGGCACGGGGTCTTTCTGTGTGAGTCTGCATGTTCTCCCTGTTCCTGCGTGGGTTCTCTCTGGTACTCCAGCTTCCTCCCACAGTCCAAAGACATCAAGAGGGGACGAGGCTGATTGATACTCTAAATTGACCGTAGGTGTGGCTGTGAGTGTGAATGGTTGTCTGTTTGACCTTTCCAGGGTGAAGCCTGCCTCTCGCTTGAAGGCAGCTGGGATAGGCTCCAGCCCCCCCACAACCCTTAACAGGATAAGCGGTATTAAATTGAGAGATGGATGGATGGTAGAAACATCCAACATAGTTAAATGATGAGCTAAAATACTGTTACAACAGTAGAATGAAAGCTCTAATTCTATTTTTTTTTTAAATTGAAAATATGACACATGCCAGAGTGTGGTAATAATATAAAACATCAAAGCTAACATTCATTTTATTTTTGCTCTCCGGGGCTTTAACAGCCTGTCTCACCCACTAGGTCCCACTCTCCGTTGGGCATGTATCCTGACACATCTGCCTCCTTCATCTGGATATCCAGCAGCCAACCATCAAATGTCCAGGAGCCAAACTTCAGTTCACAGCGTTGGATGTCAAATGGAAACCACCGCACGTCCACATTACACGTACTGATAAATATTCCTTTAAATGTAGAAGATGTTATTATAATCTTTTTCAGTAAATGCAAAGTAAATAGAGATCAGAGGGTAAAAACCTGATTAAAATGTGTAAAAGATTCAATGCAGCCATCTGGACATAAAAGAAATTGGAAATATTTGAGCTTCAACATTGGTAGAATAATTTTCTACATTATGAGTACTGCTATCTATATGGAGAATGACTTGAGGTGTGGCTGCTTTTGAGGATTTGACACTGATAAATGAAATCTTACCTGGAGGCAGATACTCACAGAAGCCGCTGGAATTAACCAAAACGTTGGTCTTAAAGGTGGCGTCGAACTTATCATGAGCGCTGCAGCAGGACGGCAACACAGTGATTAGATGACTTGGAGCAGCTTTGGGTATGTGTGTATGCAAGTGTGTGTGTCTGTTTGAATTGTGTATACCTATTATAAAGCAATATATCAGGTGTCCAGACTTGATCAGGAGTGAAACGAAGGTTTTTAACCCCAGGATATTCTGACTGATTCCATTGGAGGTAGTGGTCGTACCACTGCTGGAAGACACAAACACACTTCTGGTGTTTCAGAGAAATGTTCAGATTTGATTCCAGATGTCCTTGTAATATTTTTAACAAGCAATTGCGCATGGCAGGACAGATTTGCACTCTTTCAGGAAACAAAAAGTCTATTTAACTTGCACAGATTCCTAAGAAATTATCCATTATACTCACCATTTGCAGCCAGGCATTTGTGGTGAGGATCTGATTCTTTTCATCCTAATACACAGTCAATGACAGAAAAAAAAGAGACTTAATGACTTAAATGTTCTTGTTTTTCTCAAAAAACAATATGTGGATTTATAGTGGTTGCTAGAATTGTTCCTTCTGCTGGTCATGAGATTCGTTTCTAATGCAATTGCCAATGCAGTGTGAGAGAAAATATGTACAATCTTTATCATTTGTAAAAATGCATTTCTTTTTTAGCTGGGCTGAGGTTTTATAGTTGGGAAAATTGAGTGAATATCTTCTCAACTTCTATTGACTATTGAGTTCCCCATTTGTGTTAGTATTCTCTGCTGTACTATCCAGGGAAACTGAAATGAAGAGTTTGTTCTAAGTAATTCAGAGCGATCTGTTTAATTCACATATAGGCATTGATGCATTGTAGACATGAAACTGATTTTTTGGGTTTTTTTTTGCTTTTGTTCTATGTAACCGTAAAAATGTGTCGTACCACATCCATGACCTGCATAAGAGTGAAGGAGAACTGGACAATGAGGGTCTGTGAGTCGTTGGCCACTGGTCTCTCCATGGGGTTATAGTCCCTTAGCAGCTCCCGAAGCAGGAAGCGCTGGTGAGGACCCTGCACCGACTCTAGGGGAGGCAGATTAATAAAATGGAGAGAGAAATTTTGAATGGGGTTGGGAAAAAAAACCTGACAGTTTTGTGCAGAAAAACATGAAATTATAATGAGAAAATAGTGTTCAAATTTGTACATGAATGATAAACACTAAAAAGATTGTGTTTTAAAGATGGATACGGGCTTAAAGCGGGTCAAATATATAGAAGAGGGCATGACAAGGGACAAGAGAAGGAAGGAAATATTGATCATGTGAGGGTGAAAGAGCGAAGAAAATAGAGAGACAGAATCCCACTACTACTAATCAATTACGTTTCTGATTGATCACCGGCAGACAGACTCTTTCCACAGCTGTAAAGATGTCCGTTTCTTTCCATGCAGGAAATAGTGAGGCCATTAAACACTGAAACACCCCGGAAAGACACACACAGCACTCACGCCGATGAGAACTTTCTCTCTTCGCTCTATAACTCTGGTGGGGCTTCGATTCAGCTTTTATTCATTCTCAGAAAGGCAATCACTGGGATGTGGAGCGAGTTGTTATTGGATCATTTAAGAGCCATACTGAAGGCAGTACTTCTATTAAAAACATTACCTGCCATTTTGCAAAGAATATACGGCAAAATTGCTTTAATAAAAACAACATTAATGTACCTAGCAAACCCGCTTCTTCTTATCAATGTGACCTTACACACACCATGTCTTAGTGTCCACAATGTCCAGCCATAGTAAGTAACCACTTGCTGCACCATTATCATCCTCTTCCTCTCTTTCCCTCTCCCTCTCTCTCTTTTTCCATCTATTCATTGCAGTATTGTTCTATCGATAAAACACGCTACTCAGCTAAAATCAGATGGCCTTTCATATTGCTGCTTTCTCATCATAAAATAAATCTATTTTTTGTTGGCTTCACACCAACAAATACTCACAGTGAGAACTGCGTTCAACAGTCAAGGACACATATAACCAGCACATGTGGAAAACATACTTGTTCAAGCCCAATTTAACTCAAAGCATCAATGAAAGTCACTCACCACTGAGCAGAGTCACAAATATCAACAGCCAAAGAGCCACAGCTTGCCACATACTGCATTCCTCTCCATTAACTGAAAAAGAGTAGAGCGGAGTCAATGGGGGAGGAAATGGAAGTAGAGCTCTGAGGTAGAGGAGAGGTTGTAGAGTATGATACCGGGAGAGACGGAGAGGGATGAGAGAGAAGAGGGAGGAGGAGGAGGAGGAGGAGGAGGAGGAGGGAGAATGGGTGAGACATGCAGAGAAACAAGAGGGAGATGCTAAGTGTTAACCAGAAACTGAGAGCAGCGTATGGGCACACAACGTCCCAGAGCTAAAACTCACCCTTCATGCTTCTCTGCTCATTAGTCCCGGATTTACAGATACGGTCATCACGTGATTACGTCATTCACCTTTTGACCATTGATTTATCATATAATATTCTTAATGGGGAATACTTTCAAGACAGGCCTTTAAATATGGTTAGTTATCCAGCTCATGGAACATTACAGAAATAATATTCCAGTGGTCTTAACGGTTACTCAGGGGAAGATTTATTGAAGAAGGACTGATTTATTTGTGTGCATATCATTTTTTTATATATGCATTCAAAACAAGCTTATGATTTTTAAATAAGGAAATTAATTGTCGAATAGCAATTGATGAATAATGGAGAAGAGGTAGGATTCAATACATTTATACTTCCTCATACTCCTTTTTTGAGAGGTAAAGTCAGTTTTTGATAATTCAAGATTGCTATTTAATTTTGTTCGGTGTGATATTTTTGTTGTTGTTGTTGTTTGCTGTTACTTTTCACTTGTTTGAAATTAAGATTCCAATCAATCAAGATAACGTCACCAAAACAACAAAGTTCTGTGTGCTTATTGGCTTCATCCAGGTATATTTGAAACCAGCTTTGCTGTTCAACCAACCCCAATCAAAGAGTAATACTGACACCTATTGGGTAAATCAAGTGAAGTGCAAAATGATTATTCCTGGACTGAGTAGATGTAACTGTCCATCCATTGTCTTCCGCTTATTCCTGTTAAGGGTCATGGGGGGGGGGGGGGGGGGGGGCAGCGACAGGTGAGAGGCGGGGTTCACCCTGGACAGGTCACCAGTCCATCACAGGGCCAACACATAGAGACAGACAACCATTCACACTCACAGTCACACCTACAGTCAATTTAGAGTATCAATCAGCCTCATCCCCTCTTGATGTCTTTGGACTGTGGGAGGAAGCTGGAGTACCAGAGAGAACCCACACAGGAACAGGGAGAACATGGAGACTCACACAGAAAGATCCCATGGCCAAGTCAGGACTCGAACCTGAAACCTTCCTACTGAGAGGCAACAGTGCGAACCACTGCACCACCATGCAGCCTAGATGTAACTGTGTCATTTAAAAAAATAGATCATTGTGTTGTCATCCCTCAAAGATGTGTTGGCTGAGAGCAAAGTGAGCAAATGTTCCTAAGGGAGCGATACGTGCGAAATTACGATATATCATCAATACCGAAGCACCAGTGTTGTAGCTGTTGGAGCAAATTGAAATTTGTTGCACGCAGTTTGACACTGGGTCGATCTGAGATGATTGATGAGAGAGGAAGAAGAAAGACATACAATAAAAAAAACCTTTTCTTGAACTGAAGTCAGGTGGAAAGTTTAGGCCTGTCAACTGTCAACAGGTCAGACATCTGTGACCCGAATGACACTTTGCCGAGTAAGATGTTGCCCAAAAAGATTGAATCTATTGTTTTATTTTTAACAGTGTTGTATCTTACCAGATTTACTCATATATCTCGTGAACATGCTTTATTAGTAGTAACTCCTAACGCAAGCTGCCAAATAGTTGAGTAGATATAGAAAAAAAAACTAACTCAAAAATGTAGTGAATGGAAACAAAGAGTAGCATACAGTTAAGATACTCAAGTTAGAAATAACTACTCAAAACTGCACTAGATTCCAGCACTCAAATTCTAGTTATATCTTTGCAAATGACAACAAGTGCACAGCCTTTTTGAATGAGATCATGATAACAATAAAGCAGTTTTGATAATATGAAGCTTTTGATAATAAAAAATTATTAATTAAATAACTGCAATTTTCTCTTTCCTTTCTGGAAAAGCTACATCATCCCCTTATAGGGAGATCTTCTTTAATCCATTTATTTCATTTCATATTATCCTTTTTTTAGTCTGTTTAAAATAAAGAAAACAGAAAGAAAGGTGTGTATAGAAAGTGTAATAGCTTTCTCAAAACGTCTTAACAAGTTATGAACACAGTGAAGAAAACCATGACGAGTACACCTCCGTCTACAAAAATATGGGAACCTTGCCACTATAGTGACGTCATCCAGATGCGCTGTAGATGTTTGCTTTTGCTGGTCGCAAGAAACAAACGTCACTTCTTCCCGCTCCGGTTCTTTGATTGTTTCTATGACTGCTTTAAAATCCACACAGCGTGAGACGGCGTAGGCGAAACGCAGCAAGTTGAGGTAATTCCTGAAAGCAAAGACGTTTCTTTATATCATTTGTTGTAGTGTATAGAGGTTGTGTGCGGGGTTTGCATGAGCAGAGAATGAATTATCTATGCTGCAGGAGGTCGCTGGAAATGGTGCAGTGGTGTTGCGGTGTACGGTTGCCAGAGAGGAACAAGCAGGCTAGCTAAAACTAGCGGGGAGAGGACCGACGTTCAGTTGTCAGCAGCTAGCGGCGCATTTTGTCATTTAACATGGCGTCAGCACTTGGGCGAGCCTTGGTACTTATTTCTCTGTTGTTATTGTAGCATTTAGCCTTGTACGTGTGTTCGTTCGTTGTCGAAGAGGTAACGTTGGTCTTCCTTATGTTCTTTTAACGTCTGTTGAAGCAAGAGTCATGAGCTATCGCTATGTCTCACTTTGAGGTTAGCCGTGCTTAACTTTGCCTGTGGAAGCGTCCCCCCTTTAAACCACATGTTAACAGGAAGCACATGAACCCCGGTGTGTTCCGAGTTTATTTAAAATTACTTAAATTAGGTAAGGTTGACTTATTAACATTTAGGTTTACTTTAACCCAGGAAGGAAAATGAAGTTTGGAGGCTGAGGTTTGCTTGGATACAATCCTCGACCACTTAACAGCTCAGTCATCACCTTCAATTTTTCCAAACCTTTAATGAAACTGAGACCTTTGTGTATTGATTTGGTTATTCCCAGCTGTTTTGTATTTATTAGACTCCAGAATTCTTTTTTTTTAAACTTTATTCCGTATGTTTATTTTAACAAAACTATGTGTAATTCCATGCCTATTTTTATGCAGGGTATATTTATAATCTATGATGTACTGGCTTCAGCATGCTCTCCCAGTGTGTGCAGGCAGGCGCTCCACACTGTGTACGCACTGCTCAGTACTCCTTTGTGACTTTGTATTTATGGCTGCAGCTGCTTTACATCAGAGCCTATGGTTTCTACATTTCTGTCTAGTCTGTCCTGTTGTTGCTTTGCTGCTGTTACAGTGGCATTTGTGTTAATTCTCTAGCCAAATATGTGTTTTATTTTTAAATATGTTGCATTTGTCTACATTCTATAGAGAACAAACTAAAGTTGTTGTTGTTTTTTTAACAGTGTAGCACCTATTCTTTTGGGCTCATGTATTGTTTAGAGACATATTCCATTTCTGTTCCATCTCTTAATATGTCACAGGTATCAAAAAACATTTAAAGGACGCATCTATGTATCCCCACTTACCAAGCCTCCCCTTCCTCCTCAAGATGCTTTTTAGGAATTAAAACACCCTTCAAAGAATTCTGTGATTAATTTACAGGTCACAGAGGAGACACAGAAAAATGAGAAGAGCCTGAGGCGTAATTTTGATATATGAGGGGTCATTTGGCTTTTACAAACATCGGGCAAATATCATGAACCTCATAAAGGCAGAATTTGTTACAGGGCTTTTGCTTTTTAGTTTTTTCTCTCAGTGTAAGCTGCCTAATAAATTGGCAAGTCAGTATTTAACATCACAATATTTTAACTAGTACTGTTGACATACTCCTCAATGTAAGGTCATGTAGCCAGGAACAGCTGCACTTGACAACAATAATTAAATATTCAAGATTCAAGATTAACTTTATTGTCTCAGAAGTGAGAAATTTGTTTTGGGCCAAGACCCATGCTGCCGCCACACCACACATACAATACAAACATACATCCAATACAGAAATATATCTATTACCAAACAGTACCCCATGGCACAACCACCAAATACAATTCTACAATTCTACAATTTCATTTAGCAGACGCTTTTGTCCAAAGCGACGTACAACACAAGCAAGAATTTAGACCTAATATAAATTAAATATAATTTATATTCAAATATAAATCTATCAGGACAACTCAGTGTCATTTAATAAAATGTAACATTAAAAGCGTACACACCACTGCTTGCTAACTTAGAATGTGTACATTTTAATAAGTTAATCCAGCAACAGGTCCCATGTGGGAACATTGATTGTTGTGTTATTTTTAGGCATTAAAATGTGTGTTGTCCCCTGTCCCGTGATCGTGACCTTGACATTATACAAATATTAAATATTTTTCATCCTTTAACAATCTTGTTACAAGAGCTAAGTGTACCATTTGTATTTTGATAATTACAAAATGTATTACACTACTACCCAACCCCTCCTCCTCCCCATTTTATTTTTAATGTGAGAAATTGATTTGACATGTGATGCCTGGGTGTTCTGAATACAGCGTCCTTGTTGCTCCACAGAAACACAGGCACGTTGTTTGAATTGGGCCGCAGGTTGGCCTCTTGAAGCATGGATATTACTGAAGAGCCACATAAGAGCTTTACTTTCCCCCCCAAATACTTCTCTTTAACAGACCCTATCCATCCCTGTTTCTAGTCTACCCTCGTGTAATGTAGCGTCTTCCGGTCACGTGACGTACATGTGAAACCTATCTTTTTTTTTCCTCACAAATGAAATCGAAACTCACCACGTTCCACGGCCGCCGTTTTCCTTTCTAACCTACCGGACCCAAACATTGGAATTTTCCTTTTTCGCGGTGTAATTGATAAACAACGTGTCCTCCAGAGCCGTGTACAGCATTTATAAGCGGGATAACTTTCATGACTCGAGTGTTTGGCATCGTGTAAGCTGTGGGAAAGACACCTCTCCGACAACTGCGCGGTTTGGATAGACGTTTGGAGCCTCCTCACTTATTATTAAGTTAGATCTGCTTTATAACGACTAGTCCGCATACGTTATAAACCCAGCGACTTTCGTTACGTTTGCAACTTGTTTTTCATTTTTATGATCGTCTCATCAGTGACGCTCCAGGAGCAGCAACAATAGAACTTCCCTCTTTTTTTCCCCCGCTGCTCGCCTTAAACTAGGTGAGGTGTACAATACTCCCCTGTGTAAGCAACAGATGGATTGTAATGTCTTGCATGAGCATGTCAAATATGTATTGCACCATATTTTGGTAGTGCATTTTTAAACTTATCTTGGCTTGGTTGAGAGACAAGTAGAAAATTCACAGTGACAAATTTGGGGTCACATATAACATAAATTTGTGGATAGGTGTTCCAGAACTGGCATGACAGCAGCTGATTCATCACTTTTCTTATGGTTTGTCTTGCCTGTTTCAAAACAGGCATGGTTTTAATGAAAGCAGGGTCAGAAAAACACGAGAGTTGTTGTTTTGGCTGTCAACTGTTGCCTTTCATCAGGGTCAAGATGATTCAGCTCCAGTCCTGTTCAGCCCCTGGGCTGCTGGCTCTGTCTTCCCTTATTACCATGATGGACCAACACATGGTGTTCTCTGTTAATGTGGCAACACTCAGGCCTGCTCTGACATATGAGTGATGCTGACTGAGCAAGAGGTGATGAAACCTGACTCAGTATTGGGTGACTCCTTGTTGACAGTCTCTCTGATACAGACATTATAAAGTGTTGTCAGATATGACATTTGAGGCAGAAACAGTGCTCTACTATATAGGGATTATTGGACTTGGTGATTTTGATTTTGCATTTCCTCTAAATGTGTATTTCTGTCTTGACCCTTGTAGCGTTGCTTGGAGGGAGAAATTATCTTACATCAGAAAACCTTGGTAACTCAGGAACCATGGGTTTGATTCCACATCTTATCACTGACAGGTGGCCCTTTTGTCCTTCTAACTGTCCTTTTTGTCTGCATCACTGTCTCACTTTCCCCCTCTGCCATGCATCCACATCCAGTAATAATTTGTAAGGCCAGAAATAAAACAGAATAGTCACAAGAAGGCCTGAATTATTAATCACCATCCTTTTACCCAGGGATTACATTTCAGGGTGACTGGGAGAGACGGTATGTCACCCTGGAGTATCCTTGTAGGCTTGCTTGGAGGTATACACAACAATGTTGACAATGTCAGTGTACATTAACAGAGCTGATGCTTGCCAATAGTGTTCCATAATTTTCCTAGTTGGTGTGACATGCACAAAAATGGGAGAATTTGACAGATAATGTTATGTGATGTTATAATTAATGTTATGTTTAATTTTCACTGAAATCCCCCCCCCCCCCCAAAAAAAACAAACAAAAAGATTTCATTCTGCTGGAGTATATGTATGTTCCTGCACTGTAAATAAAAATGAGTTCTAGGCTGGGAACATCTCAGTAGCACCACAGTCCCTCAATGTCTCTGAAGAGTGTTGGGCACCACTGTTTTCGTACTTATCATGATGCTGATGTATGGTGGGCATTTCTGATTTAATTGAATCTAAGTTACATTTTTGACTTCCAGTGACTATGAAAACAAGATGAAAAGGATTCTATGTCACATTGTATTTCATAGTGCTGCTCTTGTTTGTGATGGTAGGACATGGAGATTACCATTGGTCAACAAATTATGCTGTTCAGAAACACAGTTTTGAGTGAATTACCGGTAATTGAATAACAACAAGCAAAGAAGCATGATGCTTCTGAGGCAAATCAGTAATTTTGTTATATAATCATGATATATTTGTGATAGCAATGTCTCTTTTCAACCAACTAAGATCATTTTCTGACTTTATTTCCTTGAAACACATTTGCAAACAGTCTTAATATACTAATCTTGCCACAAGTAGAGAGCAAACAAATAGGTTAAATGCAAATATTTATGATCACACACAGTTGTGGGAGTTTGCTAGGATGTTACTTTTTGTTCCTGTTCCGAGGAGCAGTGTGTTGTTGGAGTAAAACTTAATAGACAGACTTCACCCACACACCTTCCATTGTAAGATGAAAAATAGACAACAGCCCACTTTGTTGAAAACCTGCTGTTGTGTTCACTTTACACAACGTTGTAAGATTACAAAATCCTGATGAAAAGAGTTTTTTACGTCTTAATACAGCTGACAAGCAGACATCATGCACTAGAGTGCAAGCGATATGGTAGAAGAAATTAATGAGTGCATTTTTGCTCATCTTCAATTTAGTACTTGATCAACAAAAATATTGTTGGTGTTAATCATCTAAGATTGTGGGATAACAAGATTAATTATATTGCTGAAATGAAATTTTTACCACTAGCTAGCACTGTGCTATATTTTGGTGGTTCTCAGCATGATTTTGTATCTCTCAGTCAGGGGAATATTTAACTCCAGCCCTAAAGTATTAGTGAAAATTCCTGGTCTATTAATTTATTCTGAAGATATTGCAAGTTAAATAATATGTTTATCGATTGTGGAGCCCTAGTTCCGTGGGCTGGCAGAGATATAATCATGTGCAATGTTTCCCACAGAATGAAATTTTACTTGGTGGTGGTGGCCCAGGGGTGAATACACAGGCTTTGCATTCACTCTAATATCCCTTTTATTTGTATTGACTCTATTTGCATTTTTACATTAACATTGCTATCATTTGTTTTTTCTAGCGGTAGAGTCTGGATTGATGAAACATCAGGAGGAGCTCTTTTCGGTCTCTGAAAGTACCTTTCAGTACTCTAGATGAGGAAGAAAACATTAAGCATCAGAGTGTTGACTTAAACTAGAAGCTTTATTCACCAACATGCACAGCCAAGCTATCAAAAACAGGTCACAGCAGCTCAGAGCAAGCGTAGCGGTTAGCTAACTTAGATTGGCGGTGCTACAATTAAAGGAGTGGTAGACGCTGTCTGCTTTTGTTTTTGTTTCTTTTCTTTATGTTTTCTTTTCTTGTTTTTAATTTAACAAAAGAAACACTATATGCAAACAATATGGCATAAATCTGTCTAAATAGTTTTTTGAATCATACTCTGATCATGAACTCCCCTCCTCGCTCCCACTTGCCCTCCCCTGTGAACTGTCACTAAATAGATCAGTGACGTTACATACCCTTTTGTTCTAGCTCACAACTTACATTGACAATAAATTACCAAAAATATAGTCTCTATAGCTAGCTAGCAAAGTGAGCATTTAAGTTTCTTACCTGTCCAAAGAGAGGCTGCTATTTGTGCGTCCATAGCTAAACCTTTTGATTCTTTTAGACTCCTCCAGTGAGCAAATGAATCCTCAAGAATCACTCGCATTGCACCGAACCTTTTATCCGTCTCCCTCTTATCTATTGCTTGTTCTACAAAAGACCTTTTTCTTTTTGAAGTGTTTTCTTCAGGATCCATGCCCGTCCTCCTTGATGCTGCTCATCCAACACCGACCCAACAAGGCGTTGATACCCACTTTAGCTTCCTGGTCTCAGCCTTTTGAATGACAGCTAAGCTGCCCAATCAGGTGCAGTCTGGTTTCGGCTGTTGATGGCCAGCTAAACAGGCCAACCAATCTAACTGGTAATGGTTTTTTATTGGGTCGAGGTGAATTTGGCTCTGCATCCCTTATGCATCAGGGATTTTGATGCTTCCTTTAAAAAAAAAAAAAATCGTTGTTTATTGAATACCATCAAGACATCATGACAAATTCAGGGTTTATAACAAAAAGTACATAGAAATCTGAGAGCTTACTCCACCTTTAAAGTGTTAATGTCTTTGACAACTAAGAATGCTGCTGGGTTGATGGCGTTGCCCATGTTGAGCTGCTTCTACAAACTTATTGTCAACACACACACGCTCTCTTGCTGTGTTTTTCCAAATGTCCTCACTTTAGCAGCGAAGGTTACTTTTCATCCTCCCTCTTAAAGAATGGGAACAAGCAAGCTGTCTTCTTTGCAAAGAAAGTTTTGCTCAGTCTTAAAGCCTTAGATACACTGTTCCTCTTCTTCATTGGTTTAACTGACAGACTAAAAGCCACATTGCCAATTACTAGAACTGATTATACAACACCATGCTTTTTACTGTCTGGTTCACTGTCTTGAGTTAGAACGGGATGCGTAGTTCCAAAAATAGAAAATCTTTATGTGGTAGACAGTGTTTCCATTGTAACAGATGGCCACACATCAATGAATATTAAAGAAACTGTGATATAAGATAATGTCCCCCAAGCTGGTATTGTTAATACTCTTGAGTTATCAAAGGACACTTTGGAGGTCTGCCAGCAGAGCCTCACTGTGTGTTTTAGCTCGAATGCCAGTTTCACCTACACACTGTACTGCTTATCCTTTCTTAAATAATTCAGTTAATCTTATTAGTTATTTCAAGTTTTTGAACATTCTCATTAATTATCCTTTGTTTATATTCTAGGTGCTCTCATCGTGTATCTGGCCTTCCTTGACCTCTAGTCAGGGTCTGCTGCTGGTGGTAGAGGACAGGACTCAAGCATTTATATAAAAGCTGCACAGCCAGCTAACCCGGCCCCCTCCACGCCCAACCCCTGCGCTATGAGCAGAGGTAGAGGAGGGTCTTACAAGGAACACTACCACAGACATCCACCATCCCACTTCCAGGCCAAGGAGAATTACTACAGACCTGGCCCAGCCTCATTCTTCCCTAGAACTGGACCACAGCAACCATTTCACAGTTACTACAACAGCCCTGCCTGTCCTGTAGTGCCCATACACCCCTCATCTCCCTCTCTCGTTCCCTCTGCTCCACCCATACCAGGCCACAGTAAAGTACCCTCTAGTTCTCCTGGCCCTAGCAGCTCACATAACCAGAGTCCTGGTCCCGGTCCTGCTCCTAATTCCTTTCAGTATCAACAGGGACAGTTCCTTAGAGGACAGATCTCTGAAGCTCCACAGTTCAGAGCCAGTCCCAGAGGAGGTGGAGTGGTGCGCTCATCTAGTTCCTCTCATCAGCCCCAGTCAGGCCACAGTAGATATCCAAACCCTAACAGTGGCCATTGGGGTAGAGGGTACTACAACCAGGAGCTAAGTTTTTCATGTCAACCCCACACAAGACCCCCACAAGTTCCCCCAGTCCCTCGCCATTCAACTCAAAACCATTTACAAAATAAGTACTACAACCAATACTCCAACAGACAATGGAGCACACCACCTGATACTCTGTGTAATAGTTTTCAGAGCTTGTCCTGCCGAGTTGGGCCTAACAGTGGAGCAGGCAGGTTTGACATACATTCTGGGCCTAGCAGTGGGACTCATTTCAAATGCTGTAAAGTAAATATCACTTTTAATCCTGATATCCAGGACCAGGTACATAGGGCTTTGGCTGCATTGAAACCAAGTGAGAGTATCTCTGCAAAATTGTTGGCCAAAAAGCTGCGTCTACCTAAAAAGATCGTCAACCAAGCTCTCTACTCTTTGGAGCGCTCACAAAAAGCCTCCAAGCAAGGACTTCACCCTCCTGAGTGGACTCTCTATCAGGAATATCTTGGAGGTCAGCTACATCATAACTGTCTGTCTGCTAGTTTAGACCATTATAAAAAACCTGAACCCAAAATTGAGCTTGAAACGGTAGGATACAGAACACAAGTAAAAGAGGAGGACTCGGACACAGAATCCACATCTTCGTACTGCTCATCTTCAGAGTCATCTGTCTCTGAGGAATCTCAGATACCAGCAAAAGATCAGGACCAGAAGAAACAAAATCCCTCCACAATCACCTCCTCTGATCAGGAACTCAAGCTTTCCACAATGACGGACCAGAAGGAGCTAGTTCTGCGGTACCTCCTGGATTCAGGGGAGGTAACTTCTCTTGTCATTGCTAAAAATTTGGGTCTTAGGAGTTCTAAGCAGGTCAATCCCACCCTCTATGCCCTGGAGAAGCAAGGTGAAGTCATTAAGAACAGTGAAGTCAATCCTCCCACATGGGAGCTCTCAGCCCACCGCAGAGAGAGGATGGAGAGGAGCCTCAAAGCCACACAGAGCATCCCAGCTGAGGGGAGTCGGATGGACGAATCCAGTGGAAATGAGAAGGCTGGTGGGCCTACCTTTGTGCCAGACGTATCATTACCATCAATACCAGGCCTTGAGCCACTTCCATTTGATGAAGGTTGGATGCAAAGTCAGAGTGAAGGGGTGAGTATCAATTGTTTGCTTCCCTTTGTCAATGATAAATAAGGAAAGAAAGGTCTCATTTCACTTGTATTAAATAAGTTTGCTTATAAAATTCTTAAAGGTCACAACAAAAAATTTCACTCTAGCAAGATGCACCTGATATTCACATCTTCACAATTAATGTCTCGATACCAGAAGGAAAATAATTTGATTCTCCTAAATGTGGCAATATTCTGTTTAGTAAAAGAATAAGACTTGAACTGTGTTTTCTCTATTAATACTCTACAAAGGTTACTTGACTTGAACTGTTACCTTACTTTTATTAAAACTTCTGCCTGTCCATCTGCTGTCCAGCCTCTCCCTATTACCTTAAAGAAAGAGGAAGAAACCAGTGAAGGACAGTGGGCCACTGATGATATCCCAGAATTCCTAAATGCCATTCGCAGAGAGACTGATGCTACGAGAGTGGTTGTTGACAAGACCGACACAATGGGAACTGTTGCTGTGTCACTGGCTGCCCCACCTCCCCAGAACCTGTGGGCCAAATTACAGGAGGTGAGGCTGAAGAACCCTGTGAGTGGCCTCATGGAGTATGCCCAGTATCTGGGCCAGAACTGTGAGTTCCAGCTGCTGGACCAGTCGGGACCCTCCCATGACCCAAGGTTAGTATTAAATCAAAAGATCAGATACAGAAAACATTTTGTTTGGTGCAAAAAAATGGCGTAAATTCATCTGTGATGTGTTTGTTCCGGGGAAGAAATATTTTGGTTCTCAATCAGGAAATGAAAATTGCTTTGCTTGTCACAAAACGGATCACAGTGACACTTTTGTATAATACTGCCATCCACCCCCTGCTAGATTCCGTATGCAGGTGATGCTCAACGGAAGGCTGTTTCCAGTGTCTGAAGCCTCCAGTAAGAAGGTCGCAAAAAAAGACGCTGCTGCAGCCACCCTGCGGATACTCATCAAGGAGATGCAGGGAGGTGCAAGCACAGGGGACGAAGTGAACACTGGCAATATGGACCAAGCGATGGACCTGCTCCCAGACACCAGTGTACGTTTGTGCTGCAGTGTGTGAGAATAAGCTGGTTTCAGTATTTCTTGGTTCAAATAAAGATTAATCACAGTATGTTTTATACTTAAGTCAGGCTCTTAATGTTTGATTAGGCTCATCTTCATCATCATCTCACAGAACTTAAGTAGGCTTTGTAGACTCCACTGTCATTAGCTATGGAAGCCTAATAGGTGATTGTTTTTATCTTAGCAGTCTTGGTAAAACAGGAAACTAATCAGCTGCTTTTTAATAATTGAATCATGTCATTTTTGTTCTGTCCGCTGTATATCAGGGGCCAGTTGAAGGTATGGGAGGAATATTTGGTACTGGTAGTGCTGAAGAGATTGGGATGGTGGAAGGACCCCGCCAGCCACTGTCACGCTCTCTACCTGGTGGAAAGAATCCTGTGTCTGTCCTGATGGAATACAGCCAGCGCAGCGGGAACCCCATTGAATTCATCATCACTGGCCAAGCTGGTCCACCACATGACCCTAGGTGCTGACTACTTCACTTCCCTCCGGATCTGTCCTTTTGAATGCTGTGTTCTCCAACTCCATGTGGCTTTCAGAATAAATTTCTTAGTAGTCAGAGATTTTCTCCTTTGGGAAGCAGTTAATCTGCTATTTCTGTTCAGTTTTGCCTCAGCACTGAAGTCAGCTGATAGACACAATACTGTCCTTTCACTCTTTACTACTTTCCATTTTTAATCCATCCCTTGAGGCAGGCAGCTGGCTGGGAACTGAAGTGCATTCTGGTGTTTTTCCACATTTATAGAAAACCTGCATGCACAAACCCAAATCAGTGGGTTTGTTAAATGAACATTAAAACAGAATGATTTGTATATCAATCTTCAGTGCTTAGCCGTGTTGATCTGTCCCTAATCCCACCAGAAATAATGGATTAGTCCTGGACAGCTGTTGATCTAGAACTTTTCTCCTTATGAAATTACCACGGCGATGACTCAACCACTGACATTTTGATTGAATGAGAGGATAATAACCAATAAATTGAGCAGGAGACTGCAGCCCTGGACAAGAGTTTGCCAAAGTAATCTTGAGCCCATGTGGTTCTATCAGCTATAGATGAAGAATGGCTCTTGATGCAGTGCAGGTTCCTTCAATCTTCTAATTTTGTTGAGCATCTTAGATGGTGAAATAACCAAATACCTTCCTTCTCGACAGTCTTGGAGAATGAAATAAAGTTCTCTAGACAGACACAACATGAACTCTTTCCTGTCCTTATAACTTTCTCTGTCTTGTGTTCAGGTTCATGTATCGGGTGAAGGTCGGGGAAAGTTTGTTTGCAGAGGCCTCAGCCCCAAGCAAAAAGGCAGCGCGCCAGCTGGCAGCCGAGGAGGCCGTCAAAGAATTAATGGCTGATGGGAGACTGCAGCTCAACAAGGTGAGAATTGTAGAATAACCCTTGGTGTTTATTTCTGAGGAAAAAACAACGTGTTTTCTTCTCTCTTTGCTCACTAGAGTCTACATCTCATTTTCTCAATCCACCCCCATCTCGTTCTCCAGCCCCAGTTGCCCCTGGGATCCTCTAGCGATAGTGATGGTTCTGGGACAACTTGCCCCTCTTTGCCTCCTCTGACAGCGGATGAGCTAAGAGCAGCACATGAGGCAGGGGTTGGGGATCTTATCAACCACCTGAACAACAATGCAGTGTCAGGCCTACTGGAGTATGCCAGAGCCCGAGGCTTTGCTGCTGAGATCCGTCTGGTGGGCCAGTCTGGGCCACCACATGAGCCCAAGTATGTTTGAGCTGCCCAGGCTCACACAGATCCATTCACTTAACAGCTGCACACTTGATTGCATTACACTGTTGAAGTATGCATGTTTCTAGAAATATCTTTCTTTCTGGTTTCAGAATTGACTTTGTTCCTTCATATTTTACACTTAAGGTCAATAGGGTGCTGCATAAGACCAGAAAGTTTTATACTAAAGGGATTTTCTGATTTAACAAAATAGTGAATGTAAAGCAAGCTGGCATGTTTGTTTTTTTTTATCTGTTTTTCACAAATCAAAACACTGAAAATCCCCTGTATTTGTGTTGGAAAATCTTGTTTTGATTGCCTTTGTCTTTGTCCCTCCAACTCAGGTTCACCTACCAGGCCAAGCTGGGTGGACGCTGGTTTCCTCCAGTTTGCGCTTCCAACAAGAAGCAGGGAAAACAAGAGGCAGCAGATGCTGCTCTTCGAGTTCTGATTGGAGAGGCTGAGAGAGCAGCCCGCACTGGGGAGCTTATCCCAGCTGAGGTACTGACATCTTACTGTTTTCATTTCATTGCTTTTCTGTCACGTATTCTTAGTATGCACCAACATTAGAACAACCTACAGTAATAAAGGCCAGTACACAACTGAGATAAATACTTTTGGCATAGAATGAGACTCAACCTAACTTGATTACCTGTCCTGTCCTGTATACGTCCCTCTCTAGCTTCCAGTCAGCGGCAGCACTTTGCATGACCAAATAGCAATGTTGAGTCACCAGCGGTTCAACTCCCTCACCACACGTATCCAGCACAGCCTTCTGGGTCGCAAGATTCTGGCCACCATCGTCATGAGGAGGGGGGAGGGCCTGGGAACTGTTGTCAGCCTTGGAACTGGTACATCTATGACCCTTAGCTCACCTATTGTGATAACAGGGAGTAGTAAGCACTCAAGTCATTTATATCTGAGCCATGTCAGAAAGCAAAATGGGAGTTAAAAAACAAAAAGAGCAGCTGCATTTTTTTTATTTTTTTTTTTTGCTGACATGTTTTTTCCTGGCAGGAAATCGCTGCGTTAAAGGGGAGGAGCTGAGCCTGAAAGGGGAGACTGTTAATGATTGCCATGCTGAAATAATCTCCAGAAGGGGATTTGTTCGGTAGATATTGATCTTTTTATCAATGTTTTTCCCCAAGTCCTAAATATAGCCTGTGGACATGACTTCAACTCACTGTCTTCTTTCCTCTCAGGTTTCTTTACAATGAGTTGCACAAACACTTTGATGGCACAGATGAAAGTATATTTGAGCCAGCGGAGAAAAATAAACTCCGGATCAAGTCTGACATCACCTTTCACCTCTACATTAGGTGGGAGTTTCAGATGTTTTCTCTCTCCTTGTTCTCCTCTCCTCGTACTCGCCTCTGTTTCAACTCGGTCCATCAGTCAGCTCAATCAATATTTACATCAATAGTGCCTCCTCTTTGATGTGTGTCATGTCAATACCTTACTCGTCTTCTTTTTTTGTCTATTACAAAGCACGGCGCCCTGTGGGGATGGTGCTCTGTTTGATAAATCCTGCAGTGAGACGGGAGATGAAGTGGAGGGCCACCAGCCTCTTTTTGAAAATGGCAAGCAGGGCAAGCTCCGAACAAAAGTGGAGAACGGTCAGACACAAGACTTCATCAATATCATACCTCAGTGTGAATGATTCCTCCTCCTGGTCTTTGAGCTGTGTTTGTGTGTTTGTCATTATCTCAGGTGAGGGTACAATCCCTGTGGAGTCTAGTGCCATTGTGCCCACCTGGGATGGCATCCAGCATGGCGAGAGGCTTCGAACTATGAGCTGCAGTGATAAGATCTTACGTTGGAATGTGTTGGGCCTGCAGGGGGCACTGCTCTCTCATTTCCTGCATCCCATCTACCTGAAGTCCATCACACTGGGTAAATCAGAATGCTGCACTGAGTCATGAGGAACTGTGCAAATATTTGAACACTAAAATACTAAAAAATGTTCCTCAGAGGGGAGACTCCTGACTCCCTCAGAGCCCTAATGGTGTTTGAAACAACCAGGCAAAGGGCAGTCGCACCAAATATTTATCAGGTTTATTGCACTTCCACCGATAAATCCTGACATTACTTTTGTTTCCACACTGCAACTTCAGAACTGTAAGCCTATGAAATTTACAACACTTCCAGTTTAGTCTAAACTGGATTGTTTTTGGTTGCTCTATCAACTTCCTGTGGCAGCCATGTTGGATCATCGATTTGTATACATCTTAAATATCATCTTAAGCGCCTTGATGGATTTGTTTCATATTTCAACAAGACACAGCTCGACATTTGAGAAATATATGCTCTGAAATTGTCACTCTGTTGAACAACAGCTGCTGTAACAGATATTTGGGAAAGTTAACTTGTCAATGAAGTGTGATTGTTTTCCTCTTTTACATTGCTCATAGTCTCAAATGTCTGTCTGCCTCACAACCTGTCTTCTGTTGTGATGTGTCAGGCTATCTGTACAGCCACGGTCACCTGACTCGAGCGGTGTGCTGCAGGCTGGCCAGAGATGGTGAAGCATTCGCCAAGAGTCTCCCTCCTCCCTTCATGCTAAACCACCCTGAGGTACATTACACAACTCATTTCACGTGCTATGTTTGGAATTGCTGATCCACATTACATCATACCCAACTCAATATGCTTGCTTCCCCCCCACCCCCCTCCCCCATACCACCTGGCTGGGCCATAGGTGGGCAGAGTGAGTGTGTATGACTCTACACGCCACACGGGAAAGACCAAGGAGTCCAGTGTGAACTGGAGCTTTCCAGACCAGCACAGTGTGGAGGTGCTGGATGGGACCAAAGGCAAACTTGATGGGTATGTAACTAAACAGAATCGAGCCGCTCCCGTGCATGTTAACATGCACAGTTACAGCCCAGTTGTCATTAACAGAGAAGAATTATTTAAACACTGGCAATATGACACACTTGCTTATATGAAGAAGCAGGACCACTTGTTTCAGTTTGCATACAAAGCTGCAGACTTGAAGTCAAACATTTCTGCAGAAAAAGTAAAAGATAACTGTAAGCTGACAGCATAAGGTTTGGCTCCTCCTCTGTCCAAAACTAAGTGTGTGTTGTACCATGATGACCCACCATGATGACCCACCATGATGACACCTTCCCCTGACTGTTCGCTGTTAGCACATGCACAGAACACTGGGCCAGGTTTGAGCTGACTGAAGCACATACATGCCAAAGGATTGATTCCTCACCGCACTCTAGGTGTGTTATTCCCACTTTAAATGTGTATATCATTTCAGTGTTTTTACATGTATTTGAGTCCAGTTATAATTTGACTTATTAGATGTTGCTTCTTTTACATCCGGTACCTGTACTGACTGTTTGTTACTTCCACCAGAAGATTGTGCAAAACCGCCCAGCCGATCTTGGTAAACCTTGGTGGAGGGGTGTGGTCTGGATTACTTTACGCTAACCTCAGTGACATGAGCTCGACGGAGTAGTGTTTGTATATTTTAGAGTAGATGGCAGGTTAATCCTTTGCCCCAGCAGAAATGAAAATTCTAACTGGTTTATCCAATTGCCAGGTACCATGGCAACATAGGAGGAGGATGTTTTGTATTATTTATCATGTCAACTAAAATGTGCTCCAAATGTCTTTCCTCCAGGAACAAACTGGCAGTGTCCCGCGTGTCCAAGTCCAACCTGTTCTGTCTGTTCCGCTCCTTATGCCAGCGGTGTGAACGCACTGACCTCCTCTCCCTGCCCTCCTATGCTCAGGCCAAATTATCTGCCACATCCTTCCAGTTTGCAAAGCAACAGTTCTTCCAAGCTCTCAGTGTCCACGGTTATGGAGCCTGGATCGGCAAACCACTGGAAGAGAAGAACTTTGAATCAGGAGAGGGTAAAGGGAACACTGGATTTGGTGTCCCGGTGGGACTCGGCGGCAGTCGAAATGGAAGCACACTGGAGTACAAGCAAGAGGAGGCATAGGGCGATACATGGTGACGTACATGGTCGTGTAGTCAATCCAGTACGCATGTGGGGAGCAAGCACAAGGCAGATTAAAAGGGAGGATGTGATGGGTAAAATGGACAATCAAACAAATAAATGCTTAAGCAGTGGCCACAACTGTAACTTCATCCTGATTTTATTATTTTTAAAAGTATCAGAGATATAAAGAGCAATAGTGAGAGGAGGGAGAGGATAGCAAAGATGAGCCTGAAGGGTGAGTTGGGTTGAATGTAGAAAGGGAGCGAGGCAGAATTTCAGGGCTGCAGTACATGAAAACAAATTAGTTTGAAGTCCGTAAATCACCACAAACGCTGCCCAGAGCTCGGTTTTGTCAGCTTGGAAGACAATGATTGTCAGACTATATTTTATAGCTTCTGATTGGTTTCAAATTAAATGCTTTTCAGTGGTAGTGTTTGGTATATTCTGTCATTATGACCTCTGCTAGGGAGGTAATGTTTCAGTGGCGTTTGTCTGTCTTATGGCAGGATTACACAAAAACTGAGGCTGAATTTCTTCAAATTTTGCAGAGGAGTGTAGCATCTGCCAAGGAGGAACCTTCGGATCAACTTTAAGGCACAAACATTTAACACGGCAAAAGGCGTCTCTTCTCTCCCCCCCCCCCCCTTTTTTTTTTTTACCTCAAGTTTGGCTGAGCTCACCTTGGCGAGTCTGCACCCTGGTCTAACAAATTCCACTTATATGTATGTAAGATATTTCTTGCTGGGTTTTTTTTGTTTTTTTTACTTGTTTGGGTTGTATTGTAGACCACGATGGTCTCATGACAGCAAGTCCCATTAATTTGCATTCAAGCTAATATGAGCTGCTATTGCTGCAGTGTTTGTTCATTTTTAGAAGATCTGCCAATTATTTTTTTTTCAGTTTCCTTTATTCTACAGTCCAGTAATACAAGCAGCTGATTTTGGAACACTGGGCAGAAATAATGGGACACCAAGCAGCATCTTTATTTTTTGACAATTCCACTCACTACTTTTGTTAGATGCCATTAGTAAACCTTGGTGTGAGTCTTTGCTTGGTACAGTGTAGCTTACAGTGTATATAAGAAGCTTGCAATGTGCATAACATCCACAAAACAAACATTCATCGTTTAAGATGTCAGAGATAGAGATCTCTCTCTCTCTCTCTCTCTCTCTCTCTCTCTCTCTCTCTCTCTCTCTCTCTCTCTCCCCCCCCCTTTCCGATTTAAATCAGCTATGTAACATTCAAAACCTACTGTGCTCCCCCAGTTATCCATCCATCTACATGTGGTTGCCATGGTTACCATTAGCACAACATAGGTCTGTGCACCTCTTTGATCAGTCCCATAATTTCTCCTCTTTTGTTTTAAAGAATTCACTGATGTCACAACCTCCAAGGAGTACAACATTACTGTCCCTGCGTGTTATTTATTTCTTCGCCTCTGACGCTGAGGTTGCCGGTACTTGGCCATGCTCCACAGTCCACGAGAGCCTCAACTGTCCTGCCTGCGTATCATTTTATATGTGATCTTATCGCCACATTTGTGGTGGAAAGGCTTCAGGGTTGTGTTGCATGGCCAGGTATTGAGGGCTGGTCAGTGGTTTTTTTTTTTGTTGTTTTTTTTGGGGGGGGTCTGAGATTGTGTAGTGTGATTCTTTTTTTTCTTTTCTTTTTTCATTTGGATGATGTAATCTATGCATTAAGTATATACAAATACATTAACACACAGACGTACAGGGGGGTGCAAAACATCTGAGCCGAGATCCAGGAAGAAGATCAGTCACACTTACCTCTCTGAAAGGTTTTATTTTCCTATAGTCCTGTTCTCTCACGACTGCACATTAAAACTGTTCTCAAGGGCATAAACACTGCAAAAGCCATTGCCTTTGGGAAAAAAAAGGAAAAATACCAACACAGCTGACAATATTGAACATCTTTCTTGACTGTAGGTTTTAGTTTTAATTGCACAAACCTCCCTCACATTCTGCGGAGCTCCTTTTTTCCCTGGCCTCCATTGATTAACTCACTTTTAATCAGATGAACTGTATCTGTGAACAGAAGTTTTGTTTCAATCGAAGTGAATTACACCTATAATTTGACAAAGCATTCATCATGTAGATTTTCAATTTTGAAATGTGCATGAATATTTTAAATAACTTTTATTCTTTCATTTTAAAGTATATCAGCAGTGGACTCAGATATTTGGACCCCTCTTTTATGCGCGTGTGTGTGTGTGTGTGTGTGTGTATATATATATATGTATGTATATATAATATATATTTTTATATATATATATATATATATATATATATGTATAATATAAACACATGCTGTATGTGTGTCTGTGTGTATATGTGTAGGTTTAATGTATATATTTTGTAAATCATCTAGAATGGCTTTACTATTATTTCCCAGATGTTTTAATTAAACTGCAAGTGAATATGTTCCTTTGTTTTCTACCACTGAAGTTCGAAAAGGAAAAAAAAAAAGATTAAAATCTGTAGAATTGTTTCAGTAGAGTGTGTATTTGTTTATTCTCATCTTTTATACAATATTCATTCATCACCTGCTTCTCCATTCCAGAGGGCTTCCTTTACCTGGAGGGTGTGTGTGTGTGTGAGAGAGAGAGAGAGCGAGAGAATAGAACCGACTCTGAAATGTCTTTAAGGATCATGGATATTGTGTCTGGGCTGTTTTTGGGATCTCATTTGTGCAGCAGCATCCAAGCGTCTGATTCTTTATTCATGATAAAACTGCAGATCACACTTGTGCAAGAACAATGACTGGAAAGATTGTTCTGAAAGTTTAAGTGAGCCTGAGATAGCAAATTTTTCATGCTGAGGTTCCTTCCCTCAGGGTGGCGTTCAGCTGCAGAGCCAGTTGCAATGCTCTGCAGGATCAGCAGATGGAAATGTGTTCACAGTTTCCAGCCAAGGGCTGTGCCTTTGTGGGGGAGACGGCATGAAATCAGGCCCGGGTGACCTGATATTCCTGATGCATGCAAAAGGAAATCTGCTGGTGGGTTTTCATCAAAACCAATGCAGTGCTAATGTTTATCCCACCCATATATCAGCATGAAATAATGGTGCCTCAAATTAACCACACAGCCATTGGTAAATTGATTGTAGCACAGGATTGTTTGGTCCAAATTAGATTTTATGTTTAGACTGAAAAGAATATTTTTCATATCTTGATTTAACCTTTTTCTAATCTTTAGTCTCTATTTAAAACCTGTAAACACGCATGTCACGTAGAACCCAAAGAGCTCATGCTAAAAAAATCACATGATCAATAAATCATTGATAGTAACTGGTTATCTAAGGAAGGAATTATTACATCAACAAAACAAGATGGAAAAACACTTCACAAATGAAGCAAACAACAGAGGTGAGCTGCAGGTTAATGAAGTAACAAGATAAATCTGTTGACAGGCAGTCAAATCTTGACCAGAGTGAAATTTTGTTGATTAATTCAACCTTTGGCCACTCAGATTGTTCCTCATTACAGCGCTCAGCAAGGTTAATGGTCTTCTCCCGTCACAGCAAGAGAAGACCTCCGCCGCTGATGGCTGCTCGATAAATCGCCTTGGACTGGACTCTGTGCAAGTCCCATTCGAAGAGGTTTGTTCTACTCATTCTCTCATTTATTCAGTTTTACTTTATAGTTAATCAGCTTGTTTTTCACTGAGAACTCCCAGCTCTCCGGGCTCTTAGTTCGACTCTCTCCTCCAGTATGTCCCACAGTCACGACTGAAACTTTAAGGAGTTGCTGCGTCACGACTGTGGAATCAGTCATTTACATCTAAGCTGAGACTCATTTCTATTCTTGAGCCTTTTTTTTTTTTTTTTTTTTTTTGGCCCACTAAACTTTTTGAACTCGTGTCTACAAATCTGTACTCTTGCAATCTCTTCATGTACATTCTTTCCTAATGTTTCCTAATTGAAACCCCAAACATCTGTATCTAAGGTCACTCCAGGACTCTCCCACTTGCTCTTCATCTGTCCGTCTGGGAGCTGTTCAACAATTTGTGAGTTTTGGAAAGGACGCTTTCACATCACCTTCTAATTTTGAACGTTGGAGTGTCCTCACTGTCTGTCCTGAATAGATTCAACAAAAGTGCACTCTTGTATGCATATAGGCTAAAAAGCCTTTTATCCCGCTTTCATTGAGGTTTGAGGTTTTTTTTTGGAAGTAATATGTGTGCGCACAAGAGTCAAAACAAAACTAAAGGTGGTGTCATTGGTGAGTTTTTTGTGTACCGGGCGGAAATACTGTTAAGGCGCTGTAACATCACGGTGCTGGATAATGAAACTGACACTCCGCAGTGTTTCGCAGAGGTCTTAATGGAATGAAACAACTGAACAAGCCATTTGGAGTCGTTGCTCAGTGTGACGCCTCCCTGGGAACAAATAGTGGCATTCTGAGTCTAATTCTGAATTCATTTTTATTTAGTATTGAATTAGATCTGGTCTCATCACTGGTTGATTGTTTCTGTCAGCAGACTGGGCAAAGACCAATTAGTGTCAATCCATGTCTTCATTGGAGGTATGTGTGTGTGTGTGTGTGTGTGTGTGTGTGTGTAACAAGGGAATCCCAATATTAATGACCAAAACACATATATATATTTTTAATGACATTTAAATTTAAAAAAAAAATCTAAAATTGAATTTCATGATTCTGCCAAATGATTTAGCTCCAAACTGTAATTAAGTTTTTACTTTCATTGCCAGTGCACACAGCCGTGTGTTGCCCAGATGATCTCTCATCAATACTGAGAACCTGTTTAAATCAGGACCCCGACCCATCAACTTATCAACTTGGATTCGTACTCTCTCCCAAGTCAAGTGTTTGGAGGAGGTGGGGGTTGACGACTAATGATTGAGAGAGAGGGATAAAGCACGAAGGAGGGAGGGGTGGAGGAACTGGGGATGCATGGAGTGAAATATTAGTTCAGACAGAAGTGCTTAAACGAGCCAATCGATGCTCTCCAAAGAAAATAAATGAGAACAGGGAGGGAGGGAAAATATGAAGGCTGAGCCGGGGAGTGAAACGGCTTAGACGCTATGCTGAAAAAGTACAAGATAATGAGAACCTTTTGAGAAGCTACACATTTATAATGGTCATCAAAGGTGTGACAGGAGGGATGGAGCCTCAGAAGCTTGGAAAAAGTACCACTGGGGATGATAGATCATATTTTCAGTTGTAACAAGCTCATATTTAATTGTGGGTTTGGCCTGAGTTTAAAAAAAAAATACAACATGGGGTCTCGATCGTGGTGCGGTAATGTAAGTGAACAGTGGTGCTGAGCGTAGACTGGGATTGTAGCTGACAGTCGGACTATATTGTTTATACTGACCAACACTTCACTCGCCAAAATGAAATATTGCCAGTGTCTTTACATCCATGATGCCGTTTGTTGGCTCCAATGTGTGAACGAACTTGTAAACAAATTATATTTTACATCATTAATGAATCAGTGGACGGTGGTGGAATATTTCAAAACTAATATGGCATTTTTAAGGTGATGATATTTCAGCAGTTTTAATTTTCATACCCCGAAAAATTGATCTGGCCGAATGGGTTGTAATGACTGCAAACTTAAGGGAAATTCAAGCTCCGAAATGGTCTCACACATCTATGTTGGTGACAGATGATAAAGCCCCGTGGTTCAAGAATGGAATTTAATGAAACATAATTACTGAATAAAAATGATTTTATTCTGCAAAAATTTGGTGTGTCATGTACAGTTTCTAATTTACAGTTTGAGTTTCGGAACCGAACAGAAAAGGAAGTGGGACACAATCGAGATGACGCCCCGAGAAAATGAAGTACATCTTCACAGCTGCCTGTTGGTGGAGCACGATCCTCTGTGGTACAGCGTTTGTACCCTTGGGCACATACATGCTCCTTTTGGGCCTTCAAGAAAGGACACATAGGTATGTTCAGGTCCAGGTCTTGGTCTGGGGCTAGGTCTAGGTCTGGGTCATACATGAGTGTAGCTTGTATCTTGGGGGACAGAATTTGACCCCTGTTGCTGAGAGTGAGGAGACTTTATTTTTAGCTGAAAGTTTGTGCAGGATTATATGATGCAATAGCGTTGTCATGTCTTGCTCTTCACTTAAGGTCACATTTTCTTTTCCACACAGTGCTCATATTTCCCTTATGTCTCTAGTGCTTATGCTCTATGCTATCATTTCATCTTTGTTTTCCTGTGTGTGTGTGTGTGTGTGTGTGTCTGTCTGTCTGTCTGTCTGTCTGTCTGTCTGTCTGTGTGTGGGTTAGCCTCAGAGTTCATCATGTTCTCTCTGGTTCCGTCTGCTCCTGATCAACCACCTGCGTAGCGAAGGCTTTTCCTCAATTAATTCCTTCGTCTTTGCCATGCATCTAGGTCCTTGCCAAGTGGCCTTGTTGCAGTATTTGGTAAATGAATGAGTCTGTTTGGGAAAATGAGAAGTACCGCGAGCATCAAAAGGAATCTATCGCTAATTAATGCTATTTTGCATTTACTCTCTTCCGAAAACTGGCTGAGTCCAAGTCTGACGTCAGAGAGGCTGAGAGACAAAACTTCAGCAGTAGACAAAAATGCATTTGGGCTGCTTGCTAGCTGTGCACTGCACTGGAGGCAGCTTCAGCTTTAGTTCAAACCTTTTTTGAAACTATTTGTGTGGTACTGAGATAAAGGTCAATCTTCTTTGTGCTCTGGCAAGGAGGAAATGTGATCGTTCAACTAAAGGATGAATTTTGGTGGACTTAAGTGTAAAGATACAGAATATTACAAGGAACAAACTCTTCACATTTGGAGGCGATCAAGTTCAAACTGTAGATCCCGGATCCCGAGGACGTTCCAGTTTTTGCCACGTATCAGCAGTATTTATGGACGTGTGGTTTTGAACACCAGTCCTTTAACCCATGTGAAATAGCTGAAAGGATAACGTTAAGGCTTCTGGGAACCATGTTGATCATGTTCTGGATCAGAATCCCCAAAAATCTTTGATGTAATGGTCAATCGCTCTGACGTGTTGAGCACATTTGAGGAAATTTGTTGATTTAAATGCACTTAAATCTTTCATAGGTGCACAATCAGATTCCAAATGTACACCTGAGAAGCAGTTCTGACCCCACAGTGACGTCACCTCAGTAAAGTGACACACACAGTCTGGGGTCATCTCATGAGAGCTCGGGGACAGCTGACTCAGGAAGACCACATTCATCTCAGATACACACAAAAAGCCGCCGCCCCCCCCCCCCCCCCACACACACACACACACACACACCAACTCTGCATTAGCTTTACTAGCATGCTGACATCCTAAAACAGTTAGCTTCTGAACTCTGTTAACGCTTCTAAATATTTGCATCAGGACAGCTGCAGCTGTAAAGCGCTCTTCAAGGCTTCACGCCATCATCCACTGGCTACTGTGCATTAAAAAAGGTCTAAATATGACAGAAAGGAAATCTGAGTTGAAGCCTCAGATTTTTGCCACCATTTCCATGAGCGGAAGAGGAGTTGCCATGAGGAAATCTACAGAGTTGCAGCTTCTCAGTAGTAGAGATCGAAGGATGGTTCCAGACTTTGAATCTTTCAAGTCTCGTGAGGGAAAGAAGGGAAATTGACCTGAATATTAATGTGACAGGAAGTGAGTATGAGTAGAAAACCGGCAGTGTCACTCATCTGCTGACTAGTGTTCTTTAGTCCACAGACAGCTGATCGAGAAAGCAACCACCCAGGGCATCAGTGTGACCACAGCATCCACTCTGCTTTCGTGCTGACGCGGTGAAACCGTAGTTAGCCTCTGAAGTCCTAACACGCACACACACACGCACACACACACACATACACACATATATATACACACTCCCAAATATTAAGAGCACGACAGCTGCACACACTTGTTCACAGCTTCTACAATCAGATATGATCTCATGGAATAAGGCTCGGCATGGAGTATTTTGTCAGTGTGTTAATACAACTTCTGGATGACACAGAGAGAGAGAATAAATGTCAATATGCTGTGTGTGTGTGTGTGCGTGTGTGTGCGCATGTGTGTGTGAGAGTGTCATTAAAAGGACCCTGCTGTTAGGAGGCAAGATGTCTGTACTGCTGGCTCCCCACTTAAAGAAAAAGATGGACAAAAGAGAGAATACCCACAGCTTCAGCTTTCTACAAGCCTTACCATCACACACACACACACACACACCCACACACACGCAAACACACTCACACAAACACACACTCATTCTCTGTATATTTTACCCTCTGTAATCTCCCATTCGCTGAAGCTGATTAGTCTTTTTCAGGCAGTCAAATCAGAGTGCTGTTTGCTGTTCAGGGATCCCTCTGCATACAAACAGGCAATTTTAGACTGGGTTTGCCCACACAGGTTCCAGATCCCTAATGCAATCTGAGCCATCAAGATGTGATGGAGCCAGTGCAGGGCAATGATTAAAGTGTGTCTAATAGAGTAGGACCAGCCCGGTGATCTATTCAAAAGAGAAATTCAGCAATGCAATACACTTACTCATCACCACTCTTGACATTTATCAAACATAAATCTGCTCAAAGAGTGTCTGATTTTAGAGACAGAGAGAGAAAAACCATGTATTTTTTCTTTTTCTCATTGACTGGCTTGTATCACAATGTTGTGGTATTCAGTAGTGGAAAGTTACGAAATATATTAATAGAAGTATTGTGCTTTGTCGTGATTTTAAACGTACGATATAATCCCGCATTATACTTGTACTCAATGACACTCTAGAAAGTCATATTGTACCATCACTACTACCATCTACAACTATAAAATGATACTGTTATGTTGATGCTGTCAATCAATCATTCAAAATTAAAATCTAACGCTCTGTAAGGGGCCATTCTCAACTTCTCCCTTACAATTACTCTACGTTACAGGACAATGTACTTGCAACACCGAGTTTTTACTTAGTTTTGATAGAATTTTAAATAAAGGGCTGGAAATACCTTATCAACATCTTACTGATAATATATAAATGAATAGGCTAACAAGGGGCTCTCCATTGATTTCCATGTTAATATATTTCCTGAGAAATAGATGGAAATGTCCAGAGACTTTGTGAAAACAGACATATCATGACTTGATTGACAGATCTGTGCGAGTATAGAGGTTAGTGGAAACTACAAATGTCAGTCAAGTGCTCTGTAAACACTACAGATATGAGGGAATCTTTGTTATTGGCAGATTTGTATCAGACTAGAGGCTCTAACTACACTTAGAGGTTGTCATAGCGATGCTAACCGCATGGAGTTTCCATTAAATGAGACAAGGATTAAGCTGAAGGACACCTCTCAAATCTGGCTTTTTACAGTACTTAAATGCTGTCCCTGCTATCAGACAGGACAGGGGACCATCCTGAACCCAGTGATAAGTCTGCCTTTTAGTTTCCCTCCTGAAAATCCTTCCTCCTGTCTACTGGAGGATCACGGAGCAAAATGTGTTTGTCTTTTGTTTGGTAGGAAGAAAAAAAATAAAAGATGAATTTGGGCAAAACATGAAATCCATGAGAACAAGTTAAATTATATTTTATTACAACTCTGAATGAGATGTCACCCACTCGATCCTCCAAACATCCTGTCAATTAAATGTCCTCCTCTCTCAAAATGTGAATAAAGAAGGGAACATGTAATTTGTCCATCACACCCTATAAATCAAGCCTGCTTCTAGATTTCAGGGGTTCTTTCTCGGCCTGTGCTCCATCCTTCAGCAATTTTCATGGAAATAGGAGCAGTTGTTCTTCCATGATGTTGGTATAATCTTGACAGATGGATGCCGGTTCAAAGAAAAACTTGTCAATGAATGTAAGAAAAAATATCCAGTATTTGAGCTTCAAACTCAGACGGAGACGGGAAAGAAAAAGACAGAGCCGTATAGATCAGGTGGAAGTTCATTTGTGTACCACAGCGTTGCCATAGAAACTGCCATCCCACTTTATTATTCCACTTTCTATTCTATTATTCACTTTCTTGTTCACATATTTCTCCTGCTATCCGTCTGACGTATGCTGCAGGGCAGGACTGTGGGCTAACCTTTCCATTCAATAGGCCTCATCATTTCTCCTCTCTGTCACTCCCTCCAGGTTTCATTGCCCAAACTCTCCATCTTCCTCTGCTGCCCTCTAACCTCCGTCCACAATATTAAGGCTCGTGGAAGACATAGAGTGTGCCCTCCTACCATTCCTACTTTCAGTCAGACCTAATGTCCCACCTGGCCCCTGGCATCCCCCTTTCCATTTCTTGTGCTCCATTGTATTGTAGTGTGTTTGTTAAATCTCTCTCTCTCTCTCTCTCTCTGTCTCTGTCTCTCTCTCTCTGTCTCCCCAGCTGTGTAGAAGCTGCTGCCAGAACATTAAAGTTCAGCCTAGATTATTATTCTTTACACAATTTAGACAAGCAGGCAACATTAAACAACAGACAAAATAGAGATATTTAGTGTGTGTGTCAGATCAAGACGCCACCGGCTACAAACACACATAAAACTGCACTTTTAAACTCATCAATTTTTGAATAATTATTTATTCATTTGTGATCTATCAAGTGTCAGTAAATAGTGAAAATACCCTCTAAAAATGTCTAAAGATATTTAGTTTACTGCAATATTGAACTGAGCGCATCTTTGTAATTTAATGCCTGGAACCAGAAAATGTAACCTAACTAAAATAAACCCAAGAAACATGATGTTGCCTGCTATTTTCCTTACGCTGTCTCTCCATTTCTGTCGTCTTATCCACAGTCAAGCTGGATAAATGGTTTTGATCTGTAATGGTGCAAATCTGACCCTTGACCTCTCCTCAGGCCTCAATGAAGAATGTGTGCTTGGTGAACCAGCCACTCTTCATCACTGACCCATGCATCAGCATTCCGCCGTGGGCAGGAAGGAACAACACATTACAGTTCCCCACCCCAACTCTCACGGGGAAAAAAGTATAATGTGCCAAATGTTTTCTTTTTCTTTTTCTTCTCTTTTAATGTACACAGAGCATTAACATCATAACAGAACAACAAATGCAAATGGACACATTTAAATGCTCTACTGATATAATATTGAAGGATAAACGAACGGCTTCCCTGCACATTGTCTGAGGTGTTGGCGCACACAAACACTTCTATCAATGATTTGCTTTGCTTTATTGATGCATGTCAGGTTGCATAATCACAGGATGGGCTGACCTGTTATAATGATAGGTTCTAATCCGCTCCCACGTCTGGGCTCATCCGATTAAGGGTGCACATAACGCACGCACAAACCCATAATATTCAGCCCATTACACCAAGAGGAGTAGTCTAATTATGTGGGATTACGCAGTATAGACTCTTTAGACTTACAATTAGAGATTGATTAGTCTGCAGTGAGTCACACACGTCATGCATCCATTTCTTTGGCATGATTTTAATTGCATTCATGATGAAGCTCATATTTTACCAGCTAGTTCCTCATTATAGGTTATCATAGACTACCGTGAGTTATTGCACCATTCAAAGGAGGGAATTCTGCGCAAGATTTCCAAAGCGGATGCGCACAAAGACGCAAGACTTCAATTCTTCTTCTTTTTCAACATCTTCAACACCATGCTGAAGATTTCAATAGATGCAACGCGATCAAAACAACAACAACACCAAAACAGATCTTTACATCACTGTTGAAAGAAACTATTTACGTTTCTGTTGTAGACTCGCCACTTCCTGCGTAACAGGTGAACAACAGAACAAGCCAGTGGCACGTTTTGTGCTGCTACTGCAACCTGCGCTGTGTAGTCATCAACCCTGTTACAATTCCGTAAAATAACACACACACGCACACATGTACATATGCACAAGTATTTTTCTAGAATAAATTCGATATGTGTTAGGCTCCATCTGACAAGCCCTGCCACCTGTTTTCAGCGCTAATTTCGCGTCTCTGCTTCCATCCAATCGGAGGGAACAGCAGGTCGGGAGGCGGAGAAAAGAGGGAGAGAAGTTGGAGGAGAGAGTGAGAGACAGATCCGGGAAGACAGAGAGATGAGGGCTGAGAGGAAACCGGTGTAGTCAGTCACATATTAAATCACCGACTTCACCGCTCATCTCTGCGTTCAGCTTGATGTCGCTGCAGATTTATTTATTTTCTGCATGTGCAGCCACAGGTTGACTGATTTAATCCACTCAACCATGGACTACTCACCTCGAGGCGATTGTAACTGACTGGATCGAAATGGGCATCATCGATAGATCAGTGATTATTGAGAAGGAAACAAACTGATCATACCAAGTGAGACGGGAGCAACATCTGTGTGAGGCGACGCACAGTTCCGAGAGGCGAGCGAGGACCTGTGGAGGGGACCTGTATGAGAGGAGGCGAAGGAAAAACATGATGGGATGGCATTGACAACATGAAAAAGAAAAAGTGTGGAGGTCTATTTTCATCCAGCCAGTGATTCAACACAACCGATCTGGGGGACACGGACTGAGAGAGAAGAGGTAGGAGGTAGGTAGAGACACAGACAGGGAGGAGGGGGCCGGGAAGGTGTCTGGTTATATCATACTAAAAGTAGGTTATTACATTTGATCAATCAAATGCATCCAAAAGCTGCCCCCTAATAGTTCACTGAGCCACACACACAGTTACAACAGATCCACTGGAATTATTATCCCATAGTCTTTGAGACTGATCTCATTTTCATGGTGTAAAGCCAGAGGATTTGCACCTCCTGGCGAACAACACGTAATACAGATGACATTTTATGGCATATATTGCTTGGAGCATTGTGAGAGGAAAGGACACTGGGAATCAGAGAGAGACAGATAGAGGGAGAGCGAGAGAGCGCGAGAGAGGGGCTGACTGGGCAGCTTACTCAAATGTGACTCAAGGATTAACATATTCCCCAATTATGGCCACTTTTCTTCACTCCGCTGCCCCTCTTTGTCACATCTTCAGCATTTAGACTTCATTTGTCCCGTCTTTTGTTTTAACTGTTATCCATCACAATCCCCCCAGTCTTCCTTCATCTACTGTCTGCCCTGTCTTCATGATTGCTATTCCTCCTCTGTGTCTCTTTACAGTTCATCTCTTTCTGTGTGTTCCTCTAGACAGGTGCGTGGCCACAGCCGTGACCATGGAGCCTCCCCCACCTCTGAGCCTGGCTCTGCTTGGAGGGAGTGAGGATGAGGACCAGCGTTTCCTCCTTCCCCTGGGCAGTATATCCCACGCCTCCAGCACTGGCAACCAGCCAGGATCAAACCACTCCAACCACATGGGAGGATCAAGCCTAAATCGTCTAAATGGCAGCAATCCGTCCCCATCCCCTGCCACGCCCAACTTGCCACCGGCAACACTTCCCAAGTTGCCCCTGTCCTCCTCTGGAGCCCAGCCTATGCCCCCACCCATCCCCAATGCCCTGCATCCCACCAGCACCCCGCTGTCCTCTTGTCTAGGGTCACAGCACAGCCTGAGCGGGGACAACTCCCCAATCTACAACGCCCTCTTCTACTCCTCCCACTCGCCATCCATGGAGCGGGAGAGGGACAGGGACAGGGATAGGGACAGGGACAGGGACAGGGACAGAGAGCGTGACAGGGACCGAGAAAGGGGGTGTAAACACAGACAAGCCAGCCCCTTGGTCCACCGAAGGGACAGTAACCCTTTCACGGAGATCGCCATGAGCTCCTGTAAGTACACAGGCGGGGTCATGAAGCCACTGAGCCGCCTCAGTGCGTCCCGCAGGAACCTCATCGAATCAGACAGCAGCAGTGAAACCAAAGAGGGTGGTGTTTCAGCTGTTACTGGGGCAACGGCTGCTGGGGGGCATGACCGACAGCGAGAAGCCCCTCCTACCTCCTTGCTGACCCAGTCCTCTACAAATCAACCCCCACTTCAGAGCCCTCCAGAGATTGTCATCTCATCCAAAGAAGACTCGCCATACCCCAGAGCAGGATATGACATCACCGACTCCACATCCAACCAGATGTCGATCTACCACCAGAACCACGCACTGGTGGAGAGCCGGCGGGCACAGACAGGGAGGGGTGGAAGTCAGGGAGGGGTCGGGTCAGTGGGCACCGGGGCCAGGGGCAGCACATCCAAGGCTCCTAAACGTAAGAACCAAAACATTGGCTATAAACTGGGGCATCGCAGGGCACTGTTTGAGAAGAGGAAGAGGTTGAGTGACTATGCCCTCATCTTCGGAATGTTTGGCATCGTCGTCATGGTGATTGAGACGGAGCTGTCATGGGGCGTGTATACCAAGGTGAGGGGAAAACATTTAAAGGTTCACACCATGGATATTTGCGCAGATTGCTCAGTTACTACCTAGGAAAATTCCTGAAAAATAACCCTGATGATGTCATACTCATATCGCCAGCTTGGAGACAAGAAACAGTGTTAGAGTTCGGAGTTGGCAAGACATGTGGGTGTACAAGGCATAAGCAGTCCAGTGATACTGTAAAGTTGCATGATGAGAAGTGCAGGATCCAGTGTTTCTGTCAAATGTCTCAACATTTAATGCCATAATTCCCAAACCGATTACGCTCATACATAGTGGTATGCACAGTTATGGTCAAGGGGTACTCCAAAGAAAATCTGTAGTGTCCCTTCCTCCCTCTGGTTGGCTCTGGACCGGATTCTACTCCCTTCAAACGCTAAAAGGCACTAAACAATGCAGGGTCTTCCAGCAATGTGCACCCAGTAGGTCTTTCACCATTTCCCTTATGGGTCAGAAAAGATATTTCCCCGTGGTACCTAACATGTTGCCAGACTTTCTCGAATATGGATAAATGTTTCAAACAGTCTTGCAGTACATAATTGAAAGACAAAGCTAGCATTAATGTTCGCGATGCTAGCCTAGCCGCTGTTGGCGCTCGTGCCATCTGTGGAGGTAGACAGTAAACAGCAGGCAGTTGAGTGTTTCAGGTGGTACAGGACTTAAAAAGGTTTTATTCTGACCAATCCGTCTTCCAAAAGTCCTCCTCGGATCTGGAGGTGCAACACTATATTTCTCTTGGTAATCTTCCAGCAGCAGAGATGACTTTTTTGCTCTCCGTTTAGCTTAGCTGCAATCTCGGAATTACTTTGATTAAATACATTTGACTTGATTTAATTATCAACCTGTGTAAAGAGTGACACAGTTGTGGGAGAGGGAGAAGGAAAAGCAGAGGTCACCAGCCACATTTGATGGTAAGTGTTTTCGACCAGGTTCAGCTTTGACTCTTTTTGACAGCTCACTGGCCCAATAATTAGAATTAGCTTTCACTAGAAAACTATTGATTACTATATGCTCCCGCCCAGTTTGACCAGCACCATGCCCATGTTGTTGGAAGGGTTTTGCACTATAATGACCAGGCTTGACAGTCACTGCTTCTGCATGATGTAATGCAATGATACAGAGGACATGGGGGCAGATTATCAGGAGGAGGCCCGGATCTCATTTGTCTGTGTAATGGGAAGTGTAATAAGCCGAATTGGCCCCTGGCTGCTGTTGTGTGTTTATTTTTTGTTGTGTGTGTGTGTATTTGTTTGGCGTGTGTGTGCGTGCGTGTGTGCGTGCTCACCTTCCTGATGCAGAAATACTTCTGTCCTTGTTCCATCCCTACTTCTAGTGTCACAGAGGTTTGGTTTTCTTTAGATATTTAGGCAGAAAAATTACTTCCACACGTTCAGCATGTCAAATAAGGATCAGTGATCATGTGAGGGAAGACGAGGGAACATGTGAGTGCACAGATTTACAGGTATCCTCATAGAATAAGCCAGATGGGTGTGTCTTCGATCTCAGCCTGTCTTTCCAGTATGTTGCCTCTAGTTGACATTTGGTCTTTCTCTGTTAGAAAAATCTGTTCCCCGACAGTGGTGGCGTTTTGCACTCATTACAATATGAAAAAGCATTGTTTAGGAGGCTGTCCCTTTTTATTAATGAAAATTCACGGTTTGAATTTCTCTCCCTCGATTCCATCCTCGCTTCTTTCTTCCTTTCAGCCGACCCATTCTTCTCCCTGAAGGAGACAACCTAACACACTTTACGGTCTCTTTCTCTCTCCCTCTCTGTCTCTTTTCTATTTCAACTCTCTTTGTATGCTTTTCTTTCTTTCTATTATCTCTCTCTCTCTCTCTCTCTCTCTCTCTCTCTCTCTGCTCTCCTCTGCTCTGCTCTTCTGCTCCTCCAGTGGGCGTCAAACTGGGGGAGTGTGATCGGAAGAGAGAAGCGGCTGGGTGAGAAATGAAAGGCAGCAGAGGGAGGGGAAAAAAACGAAAGGCGATAATGAAAAACCTGATTTAGGTTCTTAAGCTACTACCAATACAGTCCGTATCTGATCCACGAAGTATTGCCTATCAATATGAATTGATGGACGTCTGTAAATTTGACTGCAGTGACCACTGTGTTTGCTGTGCTTCCTGAATATTGATAAATCTATACTCATTAAGGTATCTAGTTAAGCAGGAAGTTGAAGATGGAATTTGATCCCCGCACTATCATCTCAGGTTGCACTTTTCTTTTCTTTTTTTTTAAATCCAGGGAGTCCAATATGCTCCAGAGCAGCTAATTTTTAAATGCTGAGTACCAAGGTATTTTTCTTTATGATTACCGACTTGGTTGGACTCCAAAAGATACAGGAGTTCCATCAGACAGTTCAAGCCCTCACTTAGATAATTAAGCAGACTGCTGATCGTTGTGAAAAATGAATAGTGATCATAGAGATGAAAGAGAGAAGCGAGATAAATGAGAAGATGGCAGAGGGAGACGTCAAGAGCTTTATGCAGTTCCTTAAAGCAGTCCGGAGGGAAGCCTTGAATGATTTCTTCCATCGATTATTGATAATCACTCACCCATACGTGCACTGTCCACCCCCACGCACACGCACGCACGCACGCACGTGCGCGCGCACACACACACACACACACACACACACACACACACACACACAAAGCCTAGCTATAAACTTGCACATTGAAAATGGATGCAGCTTCTCAGAGATTCTATATTAAATGTATATAGAAAGTCATACAAAGAAGTCGTGGAGCAGGTTTCTTTACTGATAAAAGGATGTGAGCATGTATGCAGTTCTGTCAGCTGTACATGTATACTGCTGATGCATGTACTCGGGTCACTCCCGCTACTCTTTTTCAGCAGGTCCAGCTGCTCCGCGTTGCTCCCAAAAATAGAGATGAAGAATAAGAATGGCACTGAACAGGGGTGCGTTCAGTGGTGTGTGTTAGCAGACAGAGGAGGACATAGTGTGACTGTGTGTATTATTGCAAGTTTAAAATCCTGTCTGCACATGATGTAGCCTCAGCCAAGATGTTCCATTCATCGCAGTTATTATCTGCTCCATTTAAGTCAAGTTAACAAATCCATGATCAAGGCCACATCTTAGATCAGAAGGATAAGTTGTGGTTGCGGATGAAAAACTATACTGTTTAATCAGCCCTCCAGGCAGCTGCAGCAAATTCATGTACTGTAAATGTCCAATCAGTTGTGCCTCGATAGCTTTTGCATAGAGAATGCTAGATGATGAAATAATTTATGAATGTGAAATAATTTAATTTGCTCTCAGGCAGAATTGTGAGTTCTCACACAAAAAGATAAACTGACCCCTCAAACTGTCATCATAACTTTTCTTGAGACCTGTTACACTATATTTATAACATTTACTGTGGCCATCCTTCATGATCAGTTACACAGGTTCAGTGTCACCAACCCCAGACCTTGACCCCTTCGGCAGTGAGAGGACAGTTCTTCCCAAAAACATTTTTATGAGACTCTATTATTGATTTCCTTAGCAACAGGTTAAAGGCGAAAGGTTGGGCAGGGGGCTGTCTGACATGTGTCTCTATCTGAGAATAACTTAGACCTGGGGACACCTGGGACCTTAGCATGTGGCCTGTCACTGTCAAATCAATAGATCATTTCACACTGGTCCACGTGTCTCCTTCGGGCCTCAGCTCCACATCACATTTCAACCCTGCGATGAAACATGGCTATTCTGGGGGAATGCACAGCTGTTGTCACCCTCACCTGTCAATACGCACACTTGACGCCTCGACATACAGATGGCCGTTGAGGGTGTGAGAGGCAGAATGGTGGCTTATCATGAGTGAGCATGCACCCCCTTATTGTCTGTTTCTCACCAACAGGATCGATGATGTCACAGATTAGCAGCAGACTCCCTCTCCTTCCTCTCTTCCATTCTCTCACTAACAGGGTGTGTTTATGTTCTTCCCCTGAGTTTTAAATATGACTCCATTTCCCCAAGGGGGTCATTGCCATCTCAGCACACTTACTTACTTCTCTTCCTCCCCCACCCGCTTATCCATGACATTTCTTGCAGACATTTACTAGACGACCTTTCCTGACCTTTCTATGCTCGGCCACTTACAGTAGATGGGTGCTCTTTTTCAGAAAGAACATGGGGGGATCATTGGGGAATTAAACTCACCAATTGCCTCCATATTCTCTGAAGGAGCCATCAGCCATCTCAGCACTTCTGCACCACTCTACCCCTCCTTCTCTCTCATTCTCATCCTACTCTTTTCCGCCGCTCCACGCTGCCTTCATCTTCTAGATCACAGGCTTCTAAGGGACACTAGTTCCCATAGGTCATGCAACTAACAGGTACAAATATGCTAATTTCTCTTAGTGTAATAAGGCACCCCCTTCCCTCCCTCTCTCTCTTGCTATCTCTCTCTCTCTACATGTGTGTGAGTATGTTCTATACACATGGGTGCGTTAGAGCTTGCATCACCCGCTGGTAACGTAAACATTCACGTCACAGAGTATGTGTTGTCTCCTCTGTGTATGCACAGTTAGCGTTAGCGTAGAGTGTGTGTGTGTCTTTATGTCTCAATGTGTTCAGCTCTGTCATGTTAGTTCTCACGAATGCACCTGATAGCTTGTGTGTGTGTACAAGTGTGTGTTGTGTGTGTGTCTGTGTGTGTGTGTTCACCTTTCCCTTTGTCTGAATTTAATTGAGTGTGTAGGGCCGTAATGGTGTGTGTCAATGTGCAGTAGAGTGTGTGTGAACTAGGTATTTCTCATGCTGTGGGGACATAAATGTGTTTACACAGTCACTCTGTGGGGGGTGTCCCTTCTGGGGACTAAAAGCAAGTCCCTGATGATGTCAAGTGTTACATTTTAGGATGAGGACTTGTGAGGTTAAGATAAGATAAGGTGGAGATCAGGGTGAGGGTTTTGGCAATGCAACAGGTGGTGTGGGGTTGAATAAGTCTCTGGGAAATATCTGTAATGTCCTCTGAAGTAATGGAAACATAACTGTGTGTGTGTGTGTGTGTGTGTGTGTGTGTGTGTGTGTGTGTGTGTGTGTGTGTGTGTGTGTGTGTGTGTGTGTGTGTTTATCCCGGTAAGGTGACAGTCACTCCTCTGCCTACTGCCTGTTTCCCTGGAGACTGATTGCAGGAAGGCATCGTTCTGACAGGGAGAGACCCCCAAGACTAGCTCATTACAACACACTTGCACAAACACACACACACAAAGACACACGCACATTCATATTCATTACCAACACATGTAGTGAGCGTCTTATCACTATGAGAGTAATTTGTTGTTAAGCGACGTGTACTTGCTCTCACATCAGTGTCAATAAGGTTGAGGTGGTACAAGTGGGGAAAACCTCATCTAGATACAACCTCTGTGTGTGTGTGTGTGTGTGTGTGTGTGTGTGTGTGTGTGTGTGTGTGTGTGTGTGTGTGTTTGGCTGACTGCTCACTGAAGAGGCTGAAAAAGCTCATTATCTTTGCATGCTGTCCACCAAGTCATTGATCAATACACACTGATCACACACATACGCAGCTGGACAAGAAAAAGCAGGAACTAAACACATTTACATACAAACAATTAAACAGTAAAACATTTAACAGCAAAAACATTTACCGTATTTTTCTCCAACAAGTACTATGGCTACTTTTCAGGGTTGTACCTACAATAACCTCCTGCTTTACTGCTCTTGTAGTCTGATTTCACAACTCCTCCCTCATTCCAGTAGTGACTTAAATGCTTGATGCACAAAAATGTCAAATATTACTAATCAAATGTTTAGGATCCTTAAGAGCAGTTCTCAAAATGGGCCTGTACTCATAGTACTGGCACGTCTACCTCCAGTCTGTGGTATACGGTGACTTTTTCCTTAATACAAGCATAGCCGTAGGTATTGTGGGGCCATTCATCTTGGGTGACAGTACTGCACTTATACACATTCGCAGTCCAGTAACATTCATAATACTTGTATGGCAGCATTTACCAGGACAAAGAGCACCACTGGAGTCTCATACAACAGGGTGGGTTAATGGTTCAGCGAGGATACCAGAGTGCTCATAAACCTAATGGTCTGAAGCTGTTAAAAAGCTTGGTGGTTCTGGTATTGATACTCCTGAACCTCTTCCTGATGGTAGGAGGGAAAGCTGAGGCTCTGCTGAGGAAGGAACCCAGGATGTTCCCTGTTGTTCTCACCATCCTCTTGAGATGTTCCTTATTTGAAGCTGTTCAGGTTCTCTCATCAATTTGTACTTTGTTACTTACTGACACCTTCTGATGTCTGACATGGTCCATTTGAATGTCCAGTGAGTGAAAGATGATCCGGACAGAACTGAGAGCTTGGACAGGTTAGCAACTATGCTAGCTTGCACCCCTAGCATCCTGGCACAGCAGTGTACACCCTTGGGCTCAGGGACCAAGGACAAGCTCAACAGATACTGTGTCCTGAATCAAGTTTCCTGAAATAAACAGTGTGTTTTCTCTCTCTCTCTCTCTCTCTCTCTCTCTCTCTCTCTCTCTCTCTCTGCACTCCCCACATCTTCATGTTGCTGAAGGACGTGGGCGGTCCTCTCAACTTTTCATGTTTCTCATCCTTATGAAGAAAACTATGATACATAAAAGCCAAATTAACTGTTACATAAAAGTTGTATCTGTATTTTTCTGATCAGGTAAAAGTCAGGTCTTTGAAAGCGGGGTGGGAAAAAAAAGCTGGTGTTTTGTACTTGGAAAAAAAAATCGAATTATTATTCCAGCAGATTTTGCAATTGCACAGTAATTCACATAATATTGGACATTCATTGAACTATATTCTTGTGTCATTATTTACATTTCAGTTGAAAACTATAGTAAAATGATGTGTGGTTATCGATTTTTATGGGGATCTCTGCCAAACACGTGTTTTCTGAGAATATGATTTATATCCTGGGATATCTCTGCAGCACCACAGTACTTTATTTTGACACATTCTGCCTTTTGCTAATACCATATTGATTAATTGTTCATCCTCATCTCAATTACAATTATCTCAGCTCATCTTGATTTTGAATAATGTACGATTATCTGCCCAGCGTGGCCTCTAAATATTTCTCTCTCTCTCTCTGGGGCTACTCTGGAGCTCTGGAGCTAAGAGTGAGAAAGTCAGAGAGGAAGTAACCTCAAGTAAATCACATTTCAGCACAGACACCAGTGTGACTGTGTGTTTACACAGATATGCTGCAGAATTCCAACTCTGCATTTTCCTCATTAGTACAACAATGCAAGCTTCCTTTGCACCTAGTTTGCTTCAGTGAGTACAAATGAGATGTTAGCAGGAGAGAGAGAGAGAGAGAGAGAGAGAGAGAGAGAGACAGACTGAGACAGAAAAGGAGAGTGCCAGCAAATAAAGACCAGAAGACAAGCAGAGCTTTGGGCAAGCTGATAGAAATCAGTGCAAAGCCAAATCAAGATGGTATTTTGTGCTGTGGCCCATAACCACACCAATATGAACAACAGCCGCTTAACATTAGTCGCATACGTGTGTGTGTGTGTGTGTGTGTGTGTGTGTGTGTGTGTGTGTGTGTGTTTTGTAGGGTAATTTTTTTTAAAGTGACTTAAGTAAACGTGAATGTGTGTGCATGCAGTCACATGCGAGCGCGCGTGCGTGTGTGTGTGTGTGTGTGTGTGTAGTATAAATGTAAAAGCCGGTTTCATATTCAATCAACTCAGATAGTGAATATTCAGCAGTGCAGGGTGTTGTTGAGGATTAACTAACTAGATTTTGTGTGTGTGTGTGTGTGTGTGTGTGTGTGTGTGTGTGTGTGTGTGTGTTCGAGTGTGAGTGTGTGGTTGTCTGATGTTAAATTTACACTATTAAGGCCATGAAGCATCTACAGAAACCCTAAATAGACACACTAACGCACTCTATTTTCCAGGACGCTGACTTGCAATATATATTCATGAACCTCAAATGCAATGAAGATTCTGCTTAATAACACTGTGAGGAAAAGGCTGTTTGTTACGTGTTTAAACTAAGAGCACCCTCGAAGATTAAGAGTGTGTTGGACAATGACTATTGAACAGCCAAAACATTACGCCCCAAACATGCAATCTGAGAAGCTGCAGCCTTTAAATCAGTGTTCATCATGTGACCGTGGTTGAAAAGTTTCTTCATTTATTACATTTTGTGGAGTGAAATTGAGTCGTCCAGTAGATGCACAGGAACATTTAGGTAGCAGTCACGGTTGTAGCTTCTAATAAAGTGAAGATAACTGCCTGCTAAGCTCTAAGGGTTTTGTTAATCAACCAAAGTTTCCTCATGGTACGTTAAATATAAGTGTCAGATACAACCTTATACACACACATATGCACACCTAGATTTTCTTCTCAACACATGATTCATTAAGCAGTGAATATTACTGATTTAATTTAATTTTGCCATTCTTGCTTGATGTAAAGTTTGCAAGCGTTTTCTGGCTCATCCACTATAGTTTGCACTTGTTGGTGGATTCAACATCCTGAATAAAAAGTGGCTTTCATAACATTTACATTTCCCATGAAATAATATTTTTTAGGTTTGAAGGGTTACAAGGGTTTTTGTTTTTTGATTTTATTTTTAGGTTGTTTTTTTTTAACATTTTTTAAAGTGTAAACTACCACACAACCACATCCTGACGGAGCTGCAGTGGGTAGGTTTTTATAAGAAGACATTTTCCTTAATCTTCACTTTATTATACCCTACAATTCTACAATTCTGACTAAATGAAACTAGTTTAATTCCTAAGCCTAAAGAAATGAGTAAATCTGTGTGTCTGGTCTCTTTGACTGTTTCCTCCTGACGTTAATCTGTATGCAGCATCTATTAGTGCTAAAATATTCGACAAGCGTGAATATCTTTTGGAATAAGTTCAATTAAACACCTGCACAGACCAGGATTAGGCCCACACAGCCAGTAAATGAGGTAAATAGGTGTTTAACATTTAAACAAAGAAAAGAAAAATAACCTTGGCCATATGCTTGCCTGTGTGTAAACATCCGCACTGACAAGTTATTTAATATGGCCTTTATGAAATTTTCCCAGGTCATAATAATGGGTGAGTATTGAGTGTGTTTGTCTCGTGGCAGAGGAGGACTCACACACACCTACCTGAAGTGAACCCCCTTCTCAGCTGCCATCAATCCACACACTCCAGAGGCTCTTCAGCCTGCCTCCTCTTGTCCTTGTGGCTCTAGTCATGGGTTGTGTGTGCATCACCGAGCATGGAAACGCTGGTCTGACATTTTCAGTCTTGATACAAAGACCTGGGCTTTAGCTGTGGGCCAACTGATCCAATCATTAACTCTCTTGCCTCACTGTATGGAAGAGAGTGGGATCTTTCAGCATCAAGCTTGATTTTGACATTCCTTCCCGAACTGAAAGATTGCCTCTATTGTGGATCAAGGTGGCTTTCATCCTCTAACCTCTCAGAAATCAGTTGTTACGTCATATCAACTGTTTGATCTTCCAGAGCAGCATTCGATTAGTACCAGAGGGAGGGGGTAGGGGGCCTTCCTTTTCCGAAGTTCAGCTACTCTGCAGCAGTCCTAACAGTCTGGGTACCACCCCCCAAAACTTCCTGCTCCCCCTAAACAGCAGGGATCTTTTCTAGTGGCTGGCAGGAGGTCAGATATTATCGAGCTCCGTGTCTCTTGTGTCTGGTTGGAGGAATGACTTTCTTCTATTAAAGACGACCTTTAAAGCTTAATTAGTAATCATAACAGCTTGAGTGTCTCTTTAAAAATCAATGTTTAAAAAAGGGCTAGAACTTATATGCATATCTGCTGTAACCTTCAGTGAGATCTTTGGGCTCCAGATATGAACAGCCATGTTGGCTGGGTCAAAATTAGTTTGTTCAGTCTTTGCTCAGATTGCTAATATTTGAAAGAAAAAAAAAAGAAGAAACAGAATTGGACTTCAACTTAACAGAACTTAGTTAAACCCTTGTGTTCCCCTAGTATTCACCGGCCCTTCTGGTGCTCCATCTGGATTTGGGTGGACAGTCCTCAGTCCGGTCCATCTGAACCTCTTTGCTCTCCTCACTGTTGCTCCTTCTTCAATCGCAGCCCGTGACGTCATGAGGAGTACAGTGTAGTTGTGGCGGCTGAATCCTTCCCTCACTGAAGTGAGTAGGAAGTAACCGGATCCAAACAGGACCAGAACGCCCTTCCATCAAGGAGTAGTTCTACATCGATAAGGCCTCTATTGCTTTATGCTTCACTTACAACGAAGACTTTCCAAGCCAGTGGAGGTTTTCAGATTCACCGGCAATGTTCCATATACGGTCAAACATTCGTTCATTCTGGCATGTGCTGAATTCTTTAAACTCTCCCATAAGACCTCAGGCCTGATCTCCTTTAGTACTGACACATGGATCTCCTGGAGTATAAATACTGGAGTATTTCCTCTCCCCTGACTCTGAATTGTAACCCAGCAGTCTAATGCAATGTATCAAAATATGCATAAGCTAGCCTCTACATAGAAATATGAATTTGTAGATAAAGAACATACCACACCCACACCACGGGCACATTTTGAGTTTTCGTATTCTGATGAAGAGTTGGCAGAAAATACACTGAGAGCTTACACAATATTATCGTTTCAACAGTGTTTCAATATTCCAAGTGGGGGCATGTTTATTTAATTTACATACACAATGTCACAGATACTTTATGTTCCTCTTCATTTTCAGACACCTGGGTCCATTTAAATACATAATAGACACAGTAATACCACTTAAATGGTGAATTGAATTGCATGATCAACATTGTGTTGTTGTGAGCACTATAAATAGTCGGATTCATGCGTGAAGGCTGTGTGTGTTGACAGGCTTTGCCAGGTGTTTTGGAGAGGGGTGACGTTCACCTCTAACCCACCTGTGGCTCGCATGCTGATGCACTTCTTCGTCTCTTTCTTAAAGTCTATTTATTTTTTTTTAGTGGCTGGGAGATATATCATCTTCCCTCGGTTTATTGTGTTTTTTTGAACAGGTTATGTTGCGGCCTCTAAATTGATCAAATGAGAGGGAAAAGTTCTGTCTCGCAACCTAGAAATAAAAACATTTAGAGAAGTTCTACTGTATCTCCTGGCCTCAAAAGCGACATGTAGTGATTTTTTTTTTTTTTTTAAATTTCTGTGGCCAGCAGACTGCTTCATAGTTCAGACTTCAGCGGTAACTGAATTGATTGCTTTAATCACTTTTTGCCTCTGAACACATTTCTTGTTGTCAGGGTTACTGCTGCTGAGACCGCAAAACAAAATAGCACTCCTCCTCTTCCTTCTCCTCCTCCTCCTCCTCCTCCTCCTCTCAAATTCTGTCACCATCATTCCAGTGTCACAGTCAGGGAAAGCATGAGTGTGGTGATTTATTATTTTCTTCCTTTGCTGTCCTTGAGGTTATCGCGTCTGAAACAATGAATGAACAGCTACAGCGGTTCATTGAGGGCTGCTGGTGGGAGTGGACGTGAGGCTTGTGCATGTGCAAGCAGTTACACACCAACTGGGTTTTACACAACACCACATCGAGCTTCACAAATCTGATAAAAATCATGCAAAGGAATAAATCTTTTTAAGGCCTCCCCCCCCCCCCCCAAGTTTCTCATTGATAAAATAAGATGAGATAAGATGAGATGGATGGAGCATCAAGTTTGAAACATTGATTCATACACAGTAATATATAAGTGCACCAGCAGTATAAAGGGGGGGGGGGGGGAATACAAAAAAGATAGACATGTGTAAATATGTAAATTTACCACAGCGGATTAAATATACCAAGTGTTCGGTATTGCACAGGTATGTAAAATATTGCATTACCTGACGTGGCTCTTTCATGAATTCCACTGAACCAGAGGTGTTAGTATTTCGTGTTCTTCCTTTAACTTCACATCAAGCATTCTGTGTTAGAAGAACAAGCAGTAAAATGTACTGTTGTGTTGTATAAAATATCCGTCTGTATGACAACAGTATGACGAGGCGAAAGTAAAGCAGCAGAAGAGTGAAGGAGAAGTGTAATGAGGTTCGTGCGTCAGGATGCACGTATGCCGTGGCCTCTCACCACAGAGAGAAAGAAACGGAGCTTGAATCATTCGTGTTTTGTTTTTTTTAGTTCCACTCATGCTCAAGTAATGCTGCTGTGTTACCTGCGCTTTAACTGTGATAGACGTGTCCTGATGCTGAATTTAAAGTTAGTACAACAGGTATGCAGTTAGTGCTCCGCACGTCCTAATTAGAGGAATCGCATTTCACACATAATGCGAATGAGTGCAGTGGCGTTTTGACACTTGACTTCATTTTGTATTTTAAACACGACGCTGCAACTCACCAGGGAAACTCTAGAAATTATACATCATTACTCTGCATCACTACTCTTGTGTATATTCCATTTGGATAACGCAGATGAGATTGTGTGTTTGTGTGTGTGTTTTTGCGTGTCTCGCGAGCTCTAGTGTGTTTTGCCGTGCTCTGAGTGTGTGAGGTGAGGGGGTTAAAGAAGCCACTGAAGTGCTATGAGTTGTATTGATTGGAAGTTCCCCAGTGCATTGATTATAAGCCCTATGAAACCAGACAAGCAGAAGATTCAAAGCTCTACTGCAGAGTCAAATTGATGGTTGAAATAATTCTGCTCAGCCTTTGAAGTCTGTTCAGTAAATGTTGGTTTTTGTTGCCTATGCTGCTGCTGCTGTGGTACACCTTACTTAGCGGAGTAACTCGCAACCCGGAGTTGGGTTCTTTTAATTGTTCTCTTCTTTTTGCTTATTTGAATTCTTCTTATAATCCGAAAAAAGGTTGTAATGTCATGTTTTCTGTCTTTCTCTGCAGAGCTCCATGTATTCTCTGGCCCTGAAGTGTCTGATCAGCCTGTCGACGGTTATACTGCTGGGCCTCATCATAGCTTATCATGCACGGGAAGTTCAGGTAAAACCCATCAACATTTACTTTGGTTTACACATATTTTAGCAGACGTTACATTAAAACACAAAGGAGAAGTTTGATAAGAGAGACGGAGACGATTGAATTTATATCATTCATTTGTGTGAGATAAGTATGGAGCTTGAGCCAGGAGGCGATTAGCGTAGCTTAGCATAAAGAGTTGAAGCTGCTAGTCTGGCTTTATCCAGAGAAAATCTGCCTACCAGCAAATGAAAATCTCACTAATTAAAATCTTAATAACTAATCTGTGCAAAAACTGTTAAGAGTGAAGATGTGAGTTGGACCATTTCAAGATTGTCAGTGTTAGAGATGCAATGTCGAGGCTACTGACAGTCTTGAGCTCTATAGAGCTAAAGAGCTCTGTTCATAGTATGAACATGACGTTGTCGTCCCGGCTCCTGATATTGCAGGACCCAGGTGTGTGTCATCTCCAGCCAATTAATGGCATTAATGAGAGTCTTAGGAGAATTGACGAAACCGTCTGCGTGGGTTTTGAGCAGTGGATACACACAGAATCTTAAACACGCATGCAGCTAATAACAGCCCCATCATTCAATATATGCGCATACACAAACATACACACACCTCTTGAGGGGCTGAAACAATCAATCAGGAATGCTTTCACGCTTCACGATATCCGTTTTGCTGTTTGTCATTTCACTAATATAATAGTTGCATGGTCATTTAGCCGGGCTTTTCATCTGAAGCCATTTGCAATCGACGCACATTGACTGTTTATGGGAGCCTTGCAGGAATCAGACCCAACGAGTGCCCCCACACCAGCTATTACTCCTGCTAGTTAAACCACGGTGCCACAGTCGTCCATCTGACCTCAGTTTAATGTTGGAACTTCTTCTTTGATTACATCATAGCTGGGATTATTTTGGAAATGTCTCTTATAGTTGCAGCAGGTCTGTGATGGGAATTCTGATGTGAGGTTGAGGCTTTTTTCTGTCCAGATCAATAGCTAGATGGCAGTTACTTATTCACTGTCATACGCCGGGACTGATAGACTGGTAATGAGTCTTTAATGGGCAGCCGGTGTGCACTGAAATTCACAACAACAAAGAGCACAATCAGTGCATGTGCACACATGCGTTCATTGAGAACCCTCACAAGTTTGATGTCACATCCACATATGGAGTCAGTCATCCACCCACGCTCTCCGCGGCTGCTGCACGAGACGCCAGCGCTCATACTGATAGAAGTAGAGATCGGGAGTACAGTAGCTACAGCTACGCGGACAGAGCCAGAGAAATAAAATAAGGTCTTTGGTTAATCTCTTTGAGAAATAATTCTGTTTGATTTAATGAAGTTTGGGGAAGGGTGCTCTGAAGGTATGGGTGTGATGCAAACCTAGGTGATGGGGGGTGAGAGGGGATGATGTTGAGATTTAACCCACAATGCTCCTGTACTGGTGTTTCAGCCCAAAGCAGCTGAAAGATGAAAAATTATTGCAAGAAATTACCTTTTTTTTTTCTTCTTAGTTTTGACTGTATTTTGTATCAATAATGAGCCTTTTACTCCTCCAAACACATCAGGTAATAAGGCGTTGTGGTCTGATGATTAAACCGTTTAGCAAATGTATCAAATCAAATCAAATCAGAGCAAAGCGAAGAACAAAAACAACTACAGGCAAACTACAATAAGCGGAACTAAGAAGTTGGTCCGTAAACTATAATGGAGACTTGTACATTTATATTTTTCCCTTATTTTCAAACATGTAGTCATCAAGTTTTGAGCTTATTCATATCCTGTCGGATCATTTGATTATTTTATTCATTCATTAGTTTGCTAGCAGGATATCGCAAAAACTAAACAGATGACATTTGATGTGTTGTATTAGAAGGAGCAAATAATGAACTTTTGGAGGTGATCTGGATCAAACTGTAGAGAACGCTCTAGGACACTGACAGGATATTAGCGAGTCCATGTGAAATATTAGACGTTGCAGTTTACAAATATCTTTCTTTTTTTGCCAGTTGGGAGGAAGTTATAAGAATGGATTTTGATAATTCTGTCCTCATATTCTGAATTGTTTTTTTTTCTTCATTTCTGTGCAGTAAATGCTGTTTAAAACCTGAAGCAACCCTATAACTCATTGTATCTTTTTTTAAGTATCATAAACTAAAAGATTCTTGGGGGGGGGGGGTATCTCTGCTGATGCTGATGCTGATGCTGATGCTGATGCTGATGCTGATGCTGATGCTGATGCGACTCCTCTCAAAGAAATCTCTACTTTGTTCCAGAACCATTTTTGTTTTTCTCTTCTTTTGTTCTTTTGTGTGTGCATGGAATATTTCAAGGGACGCTAACCTGCCATGGACAAGCCTGGCCAAATTTAATACAACATGTTGCTACATACACATGAACAGAAATGCATGTCCATTTTTTATTTCTGGGGTTTTGCATGCTTGAGCCACTTCTTGGCTAAAAGGGATGTGTGAAATCCTGGAGTGTTGTTGTGGCATTAGAGTGTTGCGTATGTGAGCTGTCGGCTACCCCTGAGAGCGTTCACCTGGATGTCTTTCAAACATGCATATTAACTGAACCATTCAATACACCCTAACGCACTGAGCTCATTTGCTTCCCTGCATAAGCAGCATCGCAAGTGTCAGTTTGTCACCGCTTTTTATTGTGAAACCAACACACACACACACACACACACACTCACATACACATACACATACACACACACACACACACACACACACACACACACACACACACACACACACCATGGAAGTCATGTGTGCAAAATGAAAGGCATTGTTCAATAAAGATCTCAGTCTCAGATTATGACACATTCTGCTGGAGAGTTTTTGCCCAGAACGTAACAGGATATTACACACACACGCGCACACACACACACGCACACACACGCGCACACACGCACGCACACACACATACACACAAATATTAATACACATTTGTGCAGAGGGTTTGAGAGGCAGAGATGCTCGAGATCAGAGTGATGTTATAAGGTTTAGCTGGCATTCATACCACCTCTCTCTCTCCTTCTCCCTCTCTCATTCTGTCTCTCTCCTTCTCTCTCTCCCCCTCACTCTCTCTCCTCCTGCTTTCATCTTTCCCCACTTTTTGTTTACCGCCATCAGTGCTCTTCTTTCTTTCTTTCTTTCTTTCTTTCTTTCTTTCTTCCTTTCTTTCTTTCTCCATCTGCTTCTCCGTCATTATCAGATTAGATCTGTCTCCCTTCTCCTCCACTGAGCTTCAATTCAATTTTGTTGTTGGGTTTCTTGTCCTTTCATCCTGACTCGTCTCCTCACTTGTTACTCAGCATTCAACTTCTCACCTATTCACCCTTTTCCTGTTGTACTTTAACACTCGCCTCATTTTCTCGCCTTCTAAAAAACCCTCGCAGTCTTTTTTTCACCCTTTTATCTTGTCCCCTTTTCACACTGTTTCACTGCCATATTCCTCTCTCTCATCTCTCCCCTCGGCTCTCCTCTGTTGGACATTTCTCTCTTCCTCCTCCTCTCCCTCCATCTTCGCTGTCTCTTCTAATCTGTCGGAGGACAGGCTGAACCAAATGTGCTCAGCATGAAACAAGGAAAAACTATCAATCTAGACTACAGATTGATTCATCAGTAATCATCACAGATTGCAAATCTCTCCCTTTCATTCACTTGACATCAAAAGAGAATTTAGGTTCTTATTAACTGTTTCTCCGTGATGAGCTCGCTAGAAGAAGAGACATAATTGTTCTCTGATTAAAGTAACTGGGAACAAACTCCGACATGCAGGAACACGAAGCTGAGGTGTGTTTCTCTTTTTTGCTAGCGTTACTGTGTAAAGTGACAGGGAGGTGACACAAGGAATGTTTTACTTCGAGTGAGAACATGGCAGGTTTTTGTTGTGTTCAGTCAGCCGAGCCTCATTGACACTCCCGGGTTTGTATCCTTGGAGTCCAGTAGGCTGCAGCAAGAATCCAGACAAATGCACTGATTTTACTTTAATTTTCAATAATGTGTATAAACTAGCACAAATGAACTTCTCTAAATTGTTCTACTGTGAGATTCTTCCCATATGTTTAGTTGTCTGTCATTGTTCCAACTTTTTTTTGGTCCTTGAGTGGCTTCTGATTCAAAGCTCTCAGACTTTGAAAACCCCGTAGGTTATCAGCATATGGGAGGAGTGTAAAGACCTTCAAATGTTTGGAAATCCAAAAGTACCCTAACATGTTACTTTTATCAGTAAATAATGCTGTAATGTAACAAATGGGAATCGCAGTGATCTTGTAATTTAATTAGTCACTTTTGAAAGTAACATTGACTGGCAATCTCGGTAATATTCTTCATTTGTACGATTCAGTAAATCCAGCCATGCCATTCTCCAGAGTTTGTCAGATTACATAATTCCTTACATTCATTTAAATAGGAAGCAATAATTTATTATTAGCAGTATATACATAATTCATTATTTACTTCTAAATAGCAAGAATTACACATGTAGGTAAGAGATCAGCTGCTCCGCGAGGTTGCAGCCTACTTAAGCTACAGCGCCTGTTCAGGAACCAGACGTCAGGTGGAGAGTTGTGAGTGATTGACTAATCTGTGCAACCACACACCATCAGTCTGAGTTCATGGGACTGACGCCGGACGAGCCGGTGATGAATCAAGAAAAACGCCCTGAAGAAAGCTATTAGTATGGATCGCGGTTTCCAACTGGTCATGTGATAAATGATTAATAAATGCAAAAAAACAGGCTTATTTAGGAAGCTTACATGTCGTAGGGACGTCGGTATGTATACAGTATATGTGTGTGCATGTGTGTGTGTGTGTATTTGTGACAAACACATATGCACATCAATTGAATAAGGCCACACACTCACTCCACTTCAACACTTCAAGTGGTAGTACGTTGAATTTTAATACCCAATTATATAATACCAGTATAATACAATTTTAATATAATCATAACCACCACTTGTCGAACTCCTAATTATAGTAAAGTATATTGTCACCCAAAAAGTGGATTTTGTCTTTCAAGTACTCATGAATAAGCCTGCAAATAGGCCCCTGCATCACTTCATTCTGACTACAGATTGCAGAGAGAGTCAGCCACGTCGATTTACCTTGAAGCTAATAGCGCTACATGGCTCGAACAACCGCAAAACTGTACAAAATACATGTTTGGGATGAAGTATTGCTTCAACCTGCACACCAAGTGTTCACCGTAAAATGTAATTTAAATATTTAGATACAGGGACTTGCTTTTTGTCCCCATTAGAAAGATGAGTCACCACTCATGTGTCTCCTGTTTTGAGTACACACGCGCACCCGCACACACACACACACACACACACACACACACACACACACAATAACTTTTACAAACCCAGCAAAAAGAAACACCATACTCTTGAGTCAAACGATTCATTTTAGTCCATAAACCTTCAAGAAATCCAGACTTGAAAGGCAGAAAATCCAATTGTTGTTCAAATGAATCAAATAGAGAGTTAACATGTGTGTGAGAAAGCAATATTTCCCCCAGTCCATTAGTGCACTTTAACCATTAGTGAGCAGTTTTATACAGTTGATTTGGAGGATTTTAGAAGCAGACGATTGATCAAGAAGACACCAGCTTGGCACTCACAGCCTCTCACGGGCTGGCAGATGGCTTTAGGGAAATAAAGTAAGCAGCAATCTTCCCAAAAGTGTTGTCTCCTTTAACCATGAAGTCCCTGAAATGTCTGTGGCTTGAATGGTCATTTAATGATGTCTGCACTCTCTGCATAATGTACGTTCATCCTGAGAACTGTAATGGAAATGCAAGTGATGTCAAAAACATAGACGATAAACAAGAAGCATTTCACCCACTTGTTTTCAAGGAATGTTGAATTATCGGATGCCATTTGTGGCTCACTTTCTTCTCACCTTTATAAGGAATAATTCATCTTTCATATTGGCATTAAATGAAGGAAATTCCTCATCTCAAAACACCACTGCTGGAATATTGTCTTCACTCTCAGTTGCTGTTTTTAGACTTCCTGGTGGCAAATTTGGCAACATCGCTCATGCACGCAGCTAAACCGTGAACCTTGCCTCATCTTTCACACGAACCAACACTTCCTTTTCACTTCCCTGACACCCTCCCTCCATCCTCCCCTCTCTGCCTCTCTTGGCTGCGTAGAAACAACCACGGGGGTGTTCCCTCAGAGCTGCAATTAGATTCAACGCTCTGCATATTCACATACATCTGGGTGAACCTGCTTGTGTGAGTGTGTTTGGCTTGCCCCAGTTATTTTCTGTCTGTTCGGGGGGATTTCCATGCAAAAGATCTCCCAGAGGTGTGTGTAAAAGTATGCGTGCATGCTTTTCAGTCTTCTGTCCCTGCTCTTTTCACCATCTCCTTCATTAATTAGAACCGTCTCTGTAGCAGACTGATGTTTAGTCTTTTTCCCTCCTATGGGAAATACCGACTTGAGGCTTATTTGCTTGTGCCTACCTTCTTTTTTTTTTTTTTTTTTTAAAGAGTCTGGACTCCATTTGACAAGGCTGGCTGGATGTGTGTGTGCAAAATTGTCCCAGCATGTCTGGCTTGGCTGGCCAGTGCTGCATCTGGCTCTATGATGAGAGACATCTGCAATCAGGGACTTAACACGATTACTAAGGTACAATGGCCAGAGGGACTGGAAGGAGTTGAGGCATGGATGGATGTCTGAAGGGAAAAGGGTGACACACACTTACAGATGTGGCGGTGGTAGGGTAGTGGAGCAGGATGCTAGAGGGTGGAGTGTGTCCTCTCAGACCTCACACCTTCACCTGTTAAGATGCCTCAACCTATCTTTGCATTTTCACACATTTCTCAATTTTTTTTGTGGCCCTCCTCTCCCGCTGGCCTACTTTGTTTTGTTCTCTCTTGTTTTGCCCTCCTTCTGTCCTGTCTGCTTTCCATTCCTCGTCCCCTACCCTCTGTCCTCTGCCTTGCGCTGCCATGTATTGTTAGAATTGTTAGAAAACCACTGACATGTATTTGTTCCTTGTTCCATTTATTTATCTTCTCGTTCTCCTACATCTTCCTCCTTGTTCAGACTCTGTCACACGCACAAGTTCACCCACCTGTGCCCTGGTCATGTAGGGCCAGTGACTCTCACTCATTCCCATTGACAGATTACCCTCCTAATGGAATTTAATTATTTATCCCTTCCTTGTGGTGATTTAGCCAGGAAAAGACCGACAGCAGGAGCGCAAGGGAGGACACGACAGGAAGGGAGGCTGCTCATTTCCTCCAGTGGCAAGAAACTGGATCACCTCAATTTTGATTCAGAGAGAAGTCATTGAGAGAAAAGAAGAAAGAGGATTGTAGAAGGAGGAAGAGAGGAGAATTCGAGGGAAACAGCTGGGGAAACAGCTTAGTCTGTGCAAACTGAGTCATTTTTGGGGTATGGGATACTTCTCTAAACATGACACCTTAACCTGGTACAAAAACAAAACCAGACCTTTACCATGATGTTGTTACAACTATCACCTACATTGATTTGCTTTTGTTGTGCAACATGCATAAAGTTATAAATGTTAAATGTTGCACATAACTTTTAATAGAATGTCATAGGAATGTTTCATGAGAACATGTTGAGAATATGCTACCTGGGCAGAGTAGGAAACAATCGCACCTATGTAAATAAACCTCACATCAGTTTTCTGAATGAAGTTTGCTCTCCAACCACACACACACGCACACACACACACACACACACACACACACACACACACACACAAACACACACACACACCTTTCAATAATTTTTCCTGTGTCTCCTCCTGTCTTCTTGGCTCATCGCTAAACATGTTCCTGTCTTTTTTTATTCTTTCGGTCTCTCCTTCCTGCTCTCTCTCTCTCTCTCTCTCTCTCTCTCTCTCTCTCTCTCCCTCTCTCTCGCGCTGGGGATCCTAATTAAGCTTGGCTGCTCTTTGATGTTGTCGCCGTGGCAACAGTCACCATGACGAGGCTAGGTCTGCACACTCTCTCTCAAACTCACTCAGGCATACACAAATACACACAAGTACACGCACATAGGCATGAAGCCACTCACACATGTGTACATGAAATCGAAGAATAGCCAGCATTTGACCTTGGTTCATATAAATGGCTCACACAATGATGTGTGTGTGTGTATGTGTGTGTGTGTGTGTGTGTGTGTGTGTGTGTGTGTGTGTGTGTGTGTGTGTGTGTGTGTGTGTGTGTGTAATGGCCACAGATGAGTTTGTGTACATATGTTGGCTACATGTGTGCAAACATGGAACAACAAGGAAAAGAGATTCACCCTGCTGAGCCAGATATGGATAATGATGATGTGTGTTTGTGTGAGCGCGTGTGTTTGTCTGTGTGTGTGGTTGTGTGGTTTTTGTTACCTTTTAGAGAACTTTTCTGGTATGAACACTAATCTTAGGAGGAGCCCGTGTCCACGTGGGGACCAAAGACCGGACCAAATGCAGCGCAACATAATTTCTAAATTCCTGGCTAAAGTCAAAGTTGAGGTGTGAATTAAAGTTAAATTAAGGTTAGAGTTAGGCATCAATTGGTTTGGATTAGGATTAAGATTAGGGCTTGGTTTTGGATGTCTACATGAATGGAAGCCAGTGGAATGTCCTTAAAAAGCTAGCTGCACAAACCTATGTGTGTGCGTGCGTGCGTGCGGGCCAATAGGCAGTTGAAGAGGTGGCAGCATGTTGGTCCGTCTTCATCATGTCCAGTTTAGCTCCACCACGGAGCAGCTGTCGCGCCTGCTTGTTCTGACATTTAACCCGTTATTTGTTTTGTTTTCCTAAATAAATGTTTGTGGGAGCTGAAAGCCCTTGAGATGAATCATATGGTAAAGAGCAATTGTGAGCACTGGCTCTCTCTGGAAGCGGTGCAGCAGCTGGTAAACGGCAGCAGGGTTGCTCCTCATTTTACTCACTTTATTCAGGTCTTTTTTAACCCTTTGTGCTTTGCTGCTCGCTCTCTTTTAACCTTTTACCTGCGCAGCAACAATGTCCATCTCAACATTGTGTGTCTATGATTGATCCACCAGCTCTTTTACTGCACAGGAATATGGTGCACAAAGATTATAACAACAAGTTTCACATGTTAGGTGAATTTATTTCTTGGGGAAGGAATACAGTTTTTATAGTTTTTACAGTATGCAAATTTTTGAAAGTTCTCTCTGCTAAGAACACGGTGACTCAAAAAGCTAAAATGACCTAAAGAGATTTTGCAAAGTCCCTTCCCTGATCAGCCCTATATTTATCTCTTCATTTCCTCTGCACTTCATCCATCTCTTTCTACCGCCTTCTCCTCCCCCTCACCCCCCAGTTCCTGTCAGCACCGTTGGGAGGAGGGACCCAGTAATGAAACCTGCTCTTAGCACTTCCCTATAACAACAGCTTTGGAAAGAATATCAAGACTAACCACAGCGATTAGTAATGCAAAACATCCAAATATTGAGGACAAAACTACAATTAAAGCAGCATTGTTGGGAACAATGAAGAACAAGAAGCTAGCGGAAGAGCTCTCAGAAACAAATATATTGGAGCCTGCTTTTGCGTAACCGCCACCACTTGGGATGACTCTGCATATTTTAGTTACATCTTAGTAAGAAAAGAGAACATGAGTCAAAGAGACTGAATAGATTTCTGATTAGAAAGATGGTGTTTTACATCTCAGGAAAAGAGGCATTTACACTAAATTGCCGCTGGCTCCTTTAATCAAAGATCAGTCAGCTGTACTGATGAGTGGTCGCTGCCGGCAGACTGTGATGATGAAAAGTTTGCATAGCGACAAATTAAAAGTCCAACTCCTCTCCTCACTTAACTCTCCTCATGTCCTTCCTGTCCCTGCAGCTGTTTGTCATCGACAACGGAGCGGACGACTGGCGCATCGCCATGACGATGGAAAGGGTTCTGCTGATCGCGTTGGAGCTGTTGGTGTCTGCGGTGCATCCAGTGCCTGGGGACTTTAAGTTTCAGTGGCGTGCACGACTGGCCTTCTCGTATACACCGTCGCAGGTTGAGGCGGACCTGGACATGGTGCTGAGCGTGCCCATGTTCCTGCGCCTCTACCTCATTGCCAGAGTCATGCTTCTGCACAGCAAACTCTTTACCGACGCCTCATCCAGGAGTATAGGTGCCCTAAATAAGGTCTGTGCAGCATGAATTTAAGAGTGTGTCTATCAAAGGTATAGCTGCAAAGAGGTGAGGGAGATGGGAAGGTTTAAGGTCAAGAGCCCTTGAATTCAAATTAAATCTCTGTGTGAGATAGTCTGTGTTAACCATCCATCTATTTCAAGTCCTTCCTTCTGCTCCATCCACCTAGTCATCCTGTTTCGTTCCCTTTCTCTTTGTTATCGCTGTGCATAGTGATTTGGTGGATCCTTCATAATGCAAAATGAGATGGAGGGCTTGAAATGGGATCAAGTTATTACATACATCTGAAATGGGGCATGAAATAAAAAGACTAGAATGAGATTGCAGCACAAGTGCGGAGAAATGTGTACAAGCTATGCAATAAATGATTGGCTTGTAATGACTTTGCAGGAAAAACATTCATGTAGAATCTGAAGGAAGAAGACAAGTAGTGTTTGGTGGGAAATATGCAAAGGACGTGAGGAGGACAGCAGGAGAGATGGAGTGGATTTTAGATGAGCGTTTTATCAGCTTTGTGAGTGTATCTGTGATGGCAGAGTTCTGACCCCCAGGCTACAGTGACAGCGAGGGGAGGTGAAGCATACCGCTCCCTCATGACAACTCATTTATCAGCTGCTTAACCCTTCCAACCTGCCTGATGTTGATGACGCGCCTCTTATTGACAAATGAGCCGTGGAAATAAACAACAGTTAAACAGGCCAATTACAAAGAAGAAGAAAAAAAAAAGGTGATCCGAGTCAGCCTGTTGCCTCGACTCCTGTTAGACCGGAGCTTCTCCTGACTGCAGCCGCTATCACAAGCCTGTCAGAAAAAGGCGAATTAGTAAAAACATCAAGAGTACAGGATGAGGATTCAGAGCTGCAAAATGTTTCTTACCGTGTCATTTATCAGCATTGCTATATTTAGCATGTGCATACCTGTGTATGTGTGTGTGTATGTGTGTGTTTATTGCAGGTGCATTTTAATACACGGTTTGTAATGAAAACCCTCATGACTATCTGCCCTGGGACGGTGCTGCTGGTCTTCAGCATCTCTCTGTGGATCATCGCTGCCTGGACTGTGCGAGTGTGTGAGAGGTTAGTAGCAGCCTCATCTGGATGTGTGTGTTCCTAAGAAAGGCTGGCAGACTTGAATTAAGTTAGCATCATTTGTCTTTTTGAGGCTTTCTCACCTGTGACACTTAATTTGATTGGAATTTGTTATAACTGTTTGTCCACTTTTGCTTGTGTAAGTCAGCAATATTCCTGCCAGAGAAGCAACAAACATTATCTTAAGTAACACGATGAAGCTCTGTACTCTCGTCCTGGAAGAGAAAAAGGGGTTTTGAGATTATAAAAGATATGTGGGAGGATATCTGGAACAATAAAAACCAAAACAATCTGTTACTGATCCAGGGCATTACAACTCGGGCATTTATGGCATTACGTCTCCACCACCTCTTCATTTTGCCCTAAATGCAAAACAAACACTGGCAGCCGCACAACATGCATTTGGTGTTGCCCCAAATTACAAAAGTAAAGGGAACTTTCCTGTGTGAAATTAAGAACACATTGAACTGAAGTCAAACTGCCTCCAGCATCGTTCCTCCTTCTCCCTCCACGACTAGTGCGCATCATAGATTTAACATTTTTACATTCTGAGCAAGGAAAATTGCATTATTTCCCTGTAAAGCTTTCAGATCTCTGGATGTGGCAGGATGATGTGTCTTTTAATCGACAGCCAACTTTACTGAAATGTGAAAACCCTTTTTTTTTTAGAATGTCGTGAAAGTGAATATATCTACCTTTTTATCTTGAGAGTTTATATTGAGCTCTTGAGATTTAATATGGCGTCGACATTGGACCGTTTTGGTCTTTGTTTTCTTCTTTTTCTCCTTTATTGTCTGATCAGTTTTTACATTTCTGTTTTTCTTATTGTACCATTCAAAATACATTTTTATTTAAAAGTGTTCATTAAATGAAATTCAGTATTGTACTGTGAGAAACGTATTCCTTCAGTGCCGGCATTTTTCCTCCTCAAGAAGCGTAAAAGTATTCAAACATTTACTTTTGTCCATAACACTGTTCTGCAGTTGTACGTAGATATAGAGACTTTCAATAAAATATGTAAACAACTGTTAATCTCTGAATCTAATGGAAATAATATGTAACTATTTTATACATAGATATGATATAATAACTTCCCAGACAACAAATCATGAATAGGTTTTAAAATGCATGTAAATTTATTGACAACGCACGTTAAATTTCATGGTTCATTCTTGATATGGGAAATAGTTAAATGGCAGAAGTTAAAGTCGAGGAAAAGTATTCTGTATCCCTGTATCGTGTTAATATTCTGATATTTGTCTTTTAGCTCCTTACCATTCCAGTAAAATTATTCTAAACCATCCATCGCAGGTGTACCCAGACTAAAATGAAAGTTATTTTTCCACCAATGGGAGTACATAATGTCTTTTGTCTCCCATGAAGACATGAAAGTTTTTCCCCAACGGTCACAACCAGCAGGTCTGTGGGCCCCGGAAAAAGTTAATAGAAAGTTATGGGTTTTTAGGAGGAATAAATCCTGTTAACGTTATTCTACATATAGAGGCAGAGGAGAATAGGCTCTACGTATAAATCATCGACTGCGACTGTGAACAGCTGTAACCACAGCGGGTGATTTAATTAAAGTACATATTTTAATCCAGAAGACAGATATTCATACATTAAATAACCACTGACGTCTCTGAACGCTGGTACAAACTGTGACTAAGATTCCATCTAAAGAGTGATCACTGTGATGCATCCTGATGTGCAGAGTCAAAAGTGACCATCCCTATAGGAAGATAATCAAGGATGTATAGGAAATTGTCAGTGAGTTAATAAGCGTGATTAAAAGCATCATTGCCCTGCAGCCAGGAAGCTGTTGTTTCATCCATATCCGTTTATTTCACCATTAAGGCCATAAGAAAAAGGGTAAATTTCATGTAACTGCTTTGAAATGTATACAATTGAGAATTTGGAGAGACTCTCCCTCTGAGGGAAGAGAATAGAGAGCTCAGTGCGAATCCCTTTTGCTAACTTTCAAGGCTAAAATACACGTGTTCTTTTTCCTGCTGAATAGTTTTTGAGACAGCAACTTTGTCTCAGATCAGCAGCAGGTAGGTTGCTATGGTAACAGTGTTGTGCGTAGGGCAGAAATAATGGAGACGAGAGGTGCAGTTATGTGTTATGTTTTGTGTTCGAGGAATACAAAGGACATGTGGTGGTTGAACATTCATGTTTTATTTGTTTTTATATATTTATTTTTATATATTTTACTAGAGACTGACTCAATACTTGGAAATATTTGGTGTTTCCTCCAGGTACCATGATGCCCAGGATGTCACCAGTAACTTCCTGGGAGCCATGTGGCTCATCTCCATCACTTTCTTGTCCATCGGATATGGAGACATGGTTCCTCATACCTACTGTGGCAAAGGAGTGTGTCTGCTCACTGGAATCATGGTCAGTACATTTCCTCCCCCTCGCTCTGTCTCTCTCTCTCTCTCTCCACTGCTCTCCCTCCCCCTGGTGGTGTCCTCGCCATGTTCAAAGGTCACCAGATTAGAGAACATCCTGTCATTTGCTAGAGAAATTCTGCCATTTGTGTAATATGGGCAATCCTCCCTGATTTAGACTGCATCTGTGCTTCTGTGTGTTTTGGGTTTGTAGGCGTGCAAACAAGAGCCCATTAGTGGTTTGTGTGTGTGTGTGTGTGTGTGTGTGTGTGTGTGTGTGTGTGTGTGTGTGTGTGTGTGTGTGTGTGTGTGTGTGTGTGTCTTTGTCCATGTTATTCCCGTGTCTGTCCTCATTGCATAATGAAGGTCCCACCTTTCAGGGTGCAATGTCCTCCCACTCTTCATTTTGCTTTCTCTCTTTTCTGTCTTGTTTTTATTCTGTTCCTCCTTCTCTTTCTCTTTTTCCACTTATCCCATTTTCTTTCGTCTCCGTCCATCTCTCCTTCCTTGAGGCCATTTGTTTATTTCTTTTCACCGTCCATCTGTTGGTATCAGTGCTGACGCTGTCAACTGTTCCCCTGTTTGCTTCACTTCGCAGGTGCTCTTCCTTCCTCAAACTTTCTCTCTCTTTCTCTCTCTCTCTCTCTCTCTCTCTGCGCTGCCGTCTGTCTTCGAACATTTGTCACCTGTCTATGAATTCTGAATGATCGGAAGCAATTAGTGTCTGAACAAATGTAAGAAAATGAGATTTAGCTCTGCAGCAAAATGTCATGTAATTTCAGATGAACGTGTTAATAAGTTCTGTGTCTCTTGCTGATTTTTATAAGGTCAGGAAAGGATTCAAAATTAACACGTTACCTGGAATTACACCTGGAGGACATGTGCCTAATGTTTACTATAGCTGAAGGGTTGAGGGCTGTGAGTAATAAGACTGTGTGCTGCTAAAAGGCTTGAAGTCACTCCAGAGTAGGAGCTCACCTGGATTGAGGATAATATATTTCTCTGATGGCCTATGTTACATAACAATATTACTTCTTTTGAATTGCAAACTGATGTAATGCATCAAATTTCTTAGCCAAGACTCCTTGGGCTGTGCGTGTCAAAGCAGCATTTTTCCAAACCCGTGGAATTGTCCTTGATGAGAAATTTTATAGTTGTGTTTTTTTTAATAAAGCGATGTCACGGATCTCCTTTGCATGTCACTTTTATGTGTTTGACAACTAAATGAATTCATGATTTAAGGTTTTATTTATGGAGTAGCCTTCTTGAACCTGTTGAGGAAAGTGACAAATAAAGATGAAGTCTTCACAGAAAATATCTTTAAACTTTTAAATAGAATAATGAAACAGCCTATTATTGTGTGCTGAGAAATCATTGTGTAACTCCTGGAGGGACATCGAGATGATCGGCTGCTACAGCATTTTATTTCCTTCATCACTGTTGTGACAATGATTGGCCATCAAGACAGGGATGTCTGAAAGTTAACCTGACATCAGTCTCAACCGTCGTGGCCCACTGCTGAGCTGACGTGTTTTAATTGAAACTTTTTTATTCTAAATGAGCTTATTTGCCGTCTTCCTTAAAGCCCCAACCAGGAGGTAGAAACCCTTCTCTCTGTGTGTGCATTAAGGAGCTGAGACCCAGAGCTGACAGCTCGTGGCTTAGCACCAAGAATGGTAGTGGATAGGATGTGTTGGCATATTTCGCCCAAATGTCACTAAAAAGATAATGTCCAGGGCCTTTATTTGAAGTCATCTTCCTCACCCCTGCTGACTGATCAGTAGTAGCAGTCGTTCTTCTAGATGTCAAAGTCCTGAGGTGCTGCGTCAATTTAGTGCGCTGAGCAGTTTTGACAGAGTTGTACAGTAGTTCTACGTTTCTGATTCTAAACATGTCGTAATCTGAGATTATATCATCGTGAATGCAATGTAAAACCCTTTACCGCAGGTGCTGTTTCAGAGTGAGTAGTACTGGATTCATGTTTATGCTAACCTGCCCATCCTCTACCTGTCATTGTGCTCAGCTAACTAGCAGTTAGCTGGAGTCTGTGGGTCTGAGCTCCCATAGAGATGAAAAGGTTATCTATCTTCTCGTCCAGCTGTGGGGAGGATGAGAAAGTTGGTGCACTCTTTTCAGATGGCTGGTGCATTTATGTTCACTTTAATCTTCCTCTGATGTGTTCTTGTGGTGTTTTGTTATCTGGCGCTGTCATGCCAGTGTACAGCCTGAGGTCACATAGATAATTTGGGCACTTGACATCCCCAAAACCGAGCAGCACAACCTGTATATATTTGCCAACTCTTTTACTCACTTAATTTTTCATTAAATGAGTAAATGAATGTTTAGACGGCGTTGTAGGAGAAATACTCAAATAGGTGTTTTAGGTGACGGCTTCAAATGTAATGTGAACACAACAGGGCTTGGATACAGAACGTCCCGAGTCCATTGCTACAGACTGCATCCTCCACACAACACTGGCACGGAGCTTGACATACACTCTTAGTATGACTCCCACACACACACTCTCCTCCCCTGTCTCTCTCTCTCTCTCTCTCTCTCACACACACACACACACACACACACACACACACACACACACACACACACACAAAAACACTCGCGCAACACTCATCAGTGTTTCAGAGTGGTTTATTTTGATCTTCAGAGGAGGAGGATTGATGCAGATAAAGAGAAAGATGAGGAAGACCAGGTGCAGCAGGTCATGGGAAAACAGTCGTGGGGGGGGGCAGGTTGAGGGTAGAGAACAGGATTTGATTTTTGTAGCTGAGAGTTACAGTAATGAATTTCTATAGGGAAAAAAATTCTTGCACTTGTTACTATGGCAACACATGAAGACCAACAATGTTGGAATATACCACTGCCCTGAGGCTACCTGGGGGAGTGCCAGGTGTTAGTGTGTAGCTGTGTGTGTTCGTGTGTTCCCGTGGTTAAGGACATGGCGGTCGACAAACACAGCCCGTTTCAAGGCTGTTCAAATCTGCTGCACCTAAATGTTATTGTCTCAAACAACAGGCGCATCAGGTAATGCAATGCAAGTTGATATTTGCATGCTTTCTTTCATTCATGCAGACATGAATTTGGGTTTTTTTGTTTCTTAGAGCTCAAGCAGGTCAGCAGGTTAGAGACTGGTGGCCTGTATTTTTTTTGTCCTTTTTTTTTTTTAGCTTTATGTGATATTATTTTCGCGTGTTCTGAGTGTTCAGTTGTGTTCCTGCCTAACGACATTTTTTTTTTCTTTCTTTTTGCATGTAACTAAAGCGGCACAGTTGTGTATGTAGAGTCTGTTGCACCGAGACACAGATCCCACCTCCCCTCTCTGGCTGTAAGGTGGATCTCTGCGCTGTAGCGAGGGAAACACCCAGGCATATGAAACAAATCACAGCGGCAGGGCCATCATCAGCTGTGTCAGTCTGTGGAGATTGCAAGGGGAACCCTGCTGGAGTCAAATGGAAGCAGGCGCAGGCATGCATGTGTGCGCGCACACACACACTCTCTCACACACACACGCGCGCGCGCGAGCGAACACACACCCACCAACTCTCATAAACACTTTGCAAACTCATATGCACAATACCCGCCTTGACAAACCAATCAGCACCCCTCTGTTTCTGACAGAAAAGGGCAAATTTAAGCACAAGCGCGCGCACACACACACACAAACACACGCACACACTGTGTAGCACTTGAACGTGCTGTACTGTAACAATTCATCAAGGGCTCTTTTCCCTAAAGCATACACGAATGCTTTAAGGGGTTTCCATTGGCTCCCATCATATATTATTCATGCTTTTTGAATAAACACAAATAGAGTGCATGAGTGTATAGACGTGGGCACTAATGCCTGTTTGTGCATTACATCTTAGTGAGCCCAGCCAAAGTTATTCTTGGCAAACCTATCTATGAAGTCCTGGCTATTTCTAACAGGTTTCAGAATGTTGCACGCTCCTTCCCTCGCTCCGTAACTCGCTAGGTTTCTCTCCTCATATCCTTTTTATTCTTTCTCTCACCCACTGTGAGAGCAGGAAGGAAGAGCACTCATACATTTTCATTAAACACTCTTAATCTTAATTCATTACTGATCAGGAGATATGTGACCTCATTAACATTGCCTTCTCTCCTCCTATTCCATACACACACACTTGCTTCCTGCATTCACCCGTCTCTCCAAGCCAGCTTCCTTTCCCTTCCCATTTGTATGCACTCACAGTTCTTTGCTCTCTTTATCTTTTCTCTTTCCCTCTCCTCCTTTCCTCTCGGTGCCTGCCCCTTCACAGGACCCTGTGAGCGCTCAACAGCCCCCATTGAAAACAGTTTCTAATCTGAAAGTTAACTAATTCTGTGCTCCTCTCCCTGTTCCTGCTTCTCTTCTCCTCTCAAGCATGTCTCTGTCTCTCTCTCTCTCTCTCTCACTCTCTCTCTGTCTTTTTCTGTGTCTCTCTCTGTCTCTTTCTCTCTGTTTGTCTCTCTCTGTCTGTCTGTCTCTCTCTTTCTCTTTCTCTCTCTCTCTCTCTCTCTCTGGTTGAGAAACTTGGGTCACATTGGAAGTCAGACAAACCAGACCCCCATTTTTTTCACTTCTGTCAGGCCTCTAGGAAGATTGACACCGTGTAATTCAGATTGACAGCATCTAATTAAATGAAATTAGGTGGTGTCAATCTTTGATGGTTTTATATCTTTACGGGGCTTAGTTTTTTTTGAGCTACATATAGAGGCAATATAGAGGGGATCTCACACCAGATGGATTGCAAGTGAAAATAGACTTGGCTTGCCTCTCAACGTGAAGAAATGTGGATCTGGAACAGACTTCTCCTTCTTAATCCTCTCTCCTCTTTCCTATTCACTTCTCCTTCTGTTGTGCACTCCCTTCATCATATCTGCTCCCATCACTCATCAGGGGCTAATTCACCTGGACAAAAGCCACCAACTTACCAATTCCTCCCCCTTACTGACTGACTCAATGCTCTCTTCTCTCCTCACCCCCTCCCTCCTCTCTCAGGGTGCTGGCTGTACGGCTCTGGTGGTTGCCGTGGTAGCCAGGAAGCTGGAACTGACCAAGGCTGAGAAACACGTACACAACTTCATGATGGACACGCAGCTCACCAAGAGGGTGTGTAAGGCTCCTGTGGTGTGTTTGGATGTGAATGAGCAGGCCAAGAATTACTGTAAAGCAGGACTATCATTTGTCAAGAGAAGTACACATTCACTGCACGCAACCATGTTTGTAGTTTATATTCGTATTGTAACCATCAGAGATTTGGCACCATATTCTGGGACTCTTGAAGGGTGGAGATAAGGTTGCAGAGAGCTGCGCCTCCTTTGACCTCCTCAAGTCTACACCACACTATCACTCCGTATTGTTGTGACAGAGTTTTGTTATTGGAGAGTGAGGGCAGTAAAAGGTTATCTCTTTCAAACTCTCGCTGTTCACTTCTGCTCCTTCACTTACTGTCTCTCTCTCCTCTCTCTCTTTCTTTCAGTCACTGATCTTTTTCCTCCCACATGGCTATTTCTTTCTCTCTCTCTCTCTCTCTCTCTCTCTTCTCTCGCTCTCTCCCTCACTCCCTTCCTCCTCCGACGTTTGTCCCGCTTACTGTAAATCCCTCACTGTCTCTCTACTTCAATCTGTCACCTTCTCTCCTCTCCTTCCTCCTTTGCCCTCCTTTCCTCGCCCACCTCCTTTCCTCCATCGCTCACTCCCACCCTCCTCTACTTCTTTTCAATTTTTCATACAGTTGAAAGACCCAAGTTTTAAAAATAGCTCCCATATCAAATATGTAGGGTACATTATGGCAGCAGGGTATCTGGGTGACTGAATGAAGAGGGACGATCAATAATTTCAATGTGGATAAGATATCGACAGACGAGACAAATAGACTCTGGAGCATCGTTGCTCTTGTTAGATTTTCCTAGCAGTTTATGTCCAGGTGGACAGTCGGAGTCGGTTTTCACAAGACATTTGACACCTTGAACAGTGTCTGAATATTTGCATGAACAGACTACTCATTGACTGGAATGACCAGATAAAGCAGTGATGTATATAAAAGTAGGTCAGTTGAGTTTGCATTCTTCTATTTGAACATGAAGTCATATTTAGAGGTTCGCTCTATTTTAACACGCACTAGCATTGCCTGCAGAGGCTTCCTTTCACCATGAAATAACATCCACGGAAGGAATTTTATTTATTTATTTATTTATCTGCCAGAAAATTACCATTAGATTCTTCGCTTTTGTCATATTTGTAGCACTTGGAATCGCATCGTCAATTTCCATCTCGTTTTCATGCACTCCTTTGTTGAGAGAGCATGAAAACAACAAAACCCGGTTATGGCTTGGTCGAAGGTGTTCTGGAGCTGGCTATTATAACAGCTGGTGATTGTGACAGTAAATATACTATACTGGTTTCCAGTCCAACACTCGTATGGGTGGATCTTTATGTATTTCTTTGAAATTAGCTGAGTCACTCCACCATCTCCCCACAGATCTGTCTCCCCTGGGGCTCATGTTGAACAAATGGGCTGAATCAGAAAATACTGGACTCAGGAAATGCCTTAATTTACCGTAAAAACGTGTACTAATTTCAAGCCTAAGTTGATTGTTAAAAATGAATTAATTCTTGACTAATTTGCCTCTGCCTTTATTTACCAATGACTATACAAAATAAATGAATAAATAACAAGAAATTAAATGGGTTGATAAATGTGCAGGGTCGTTACAAAGGTAAAGGTTTGGTGATAGGTATGGTTAAAAAATTGTACATTTATTAAAGTAATTAATGGTTCGATTCATTTAAATATGATTGTGTTCCATTTACTTGTGTATCAATTCATTTAATTTTTTAAATTCATTCATATTTAATTTTGATGCCTTAGGTCCTTCACACTAACCCTGGTTATGAGTCCCTAATCTAAAGGTTGCAGATTTTTCCATCCATCCATCCATTTTCTACCATTTATCCTGTTAAGGGTCACCAGTGGGGGGCTGGAGCCTATCCCAGCAACCTTTGGGCGAGAGGCGGGGTTCACCCTGGACAGGTCACCAGTCCATCACAGGGCCAACACATAGAGACAGACAACCATTCACACTCACAGTCACACCTACGGTCAATTTAGAGTATCAATCAGCCTCGTCCCCTCTTGATGTCTTTGGACTGTGGGAGGAAGCTGGAGTACCAGAGAGAACCCACACAGGAACAGGGAGAACATGCAGACTCACACAGAAAGATCCTGTGCTGGAGCCGGGACTCAAACCTGGAACCTTCTTGCTGTGAGGCGACAGTGCTGACCACTGCACCACCGTGCTGCCCCCATTATTATCTATATATTTTATTTTTAAATAAAGATTCAAATTTATATGCATTTGATATGACTAAGTGTGGTGTTAGCCATTCTAAAAAAAAAAAAAATACCATTGTCAGTAGACGCAGTAATGGCTCTCTGTTCAACAAAATATGGGTGACATTTCCTTCAAAGGGTCTTGGGGTCTTTATGCCGTAGTAATGGTCTCCTGCTGTCTATAATTAATAGAGGCTCATGATTGAAGCTGTTGTATGCACATTGATTAACATGGCTGGGGCTATTTTCCACCTGATCATCAGAACGAGAGAATACGGCCGCTCAAGGCTTTATGAATAATGAAACAAAAGAATCTCCTGCCATCATTGTATTTGTGTACGCACACGTGTTACTACACAGAAACAAACACTTCTACCCCAGTGAAATGGTGTTTGCGTCCCTTTTTTGAAGGATTAACAAGAATGTCAGTTAAATGCCAATTAGTGGAGCCCTCGTTCAGCGGACCGTGCTGCTGACAACGTCCTGGTTTCATGTGTGGATTTTCACCACGACTACAGAACATTTTCAAGCAAAAAGATTTTTGCACCTCATTTCATGCCGTTTGATTTTATCGTGACATCAGAAATCTACAGTAGATGAACTCAACAGGAAGTTGAAATCTTACAGTGCAGATATTTTGCCTAAGAACCTTATCAGAGAGGAACATTGTGCAGCGCATGCTTAATTTAAGTCCACTGAAGTATTCTCTTTTGTTTCATTGGATTATAATTAATAATAGTTAACATCGACCCTAAGTCGATGGTGTGTGAGATTCTAACTGCTCATGTTTGATGTCAGGACTTGTCTCGATGCAGTGTGTTCAAGGTGGGTTTAAAAGGCTGGCACTTTTTTCTGAGCGTTGCTGGCAGTCCATCTGGTCAGCGCATCTCCCTGAACACACGGTGCTCTTGATGCTGGAAAAAGCAGGACTCTCTTCACTGCAGGCGCTAAGCTAAGTGGTGTCTCCCTCCTTTTGATGGCACTATGACATCAATGAAATGCACTACACTCATTGAAGCAGTAAAGCCAATTGACCGTGTGTAGTTGGCACTACCCGTGTCTATGGTCAGTTTTTTTCTATTTCAACCTTTTTTTTAAAAAAAAATGGTTGCAGGGTTGAAAGTGTTAGGTCTTTCCCATTAATTTGCAATTTCCACCTCCACTCTGGACTGTACCATAAGGTTGTTTTTTTCAAAGCACTTTTCCCTATGGCACATTCAGCACTTTGCCCTGTCTGAATATTCAGAGTGCACTGTGGGCTCGGGCCAAGGAAGAGGTGCTGCAATGCCTTCCAATGTTTACACCGCCAGCCAAACAGGAACAGTCTAATCCCTGGAGATTTCAACTAAGCTAGCTCCAACTCCAAAGCGTTAAAAATAGCTCCTCCTCCAACAGACGAATTATGAAGGCGCAACGAAGGCGACCACCATTAGTTTGACACTGCAAACATCTCTTTGATCTTTTCTTTTTTACCAATTTAACTTGAGTGTAGTCTTCTCTTTTATGTAAAACCATTCAGTGGGTGGTGTTTACCTGTAATGAACTCATTCATGAGACTATACCAAAAAAAATGGCCAAAACCACCAGTGGAGGGGGTTTAATTTTAGCGAAATGTTGCATAACCCTTTATTGATTTAAAGTCACCGCTCCTGCTTTTTTAAGTTGCGCTGGTGATGTTTTGATGTTTGTGCGCATGTCAGCATTTCCTTTTGTGTGCGAGACTTTTGTGGCTGTGAGAGGAAGGTCAGAACACGTAAGGTCACGTGTTCCCTTTTGCATCATGGATGAGTTGGGAGGCTGTTGTTGCGGTAATTGGCCTGTTTGTTTATGTGTTGTGCTCTCTTAGAAATCACCATTGTATCTCTAGTGCCACAGCACCTAATTACTAATTGCATACACGGGTCATTACGGCTCTCCTGAGCTGGAAGGGTCGAGCGTCTCAGCGTTTCCTCTGCTGTCACTACGTTTTACGACATGGGGGGAAATAATCAAGGGTTTGTTCTTTTTTTCTGGTTTAGGCAATAGTTATTTTAGTGCTCAAAGAATGAATTATATTGTCCTGCATCCACACTCACTAAAAGGTTTCTTTTTATGTTTCTATTTGGGCTGATTGATATATTCACAGTACGTCATCACATGCCCACCATGAGTCATGGGAACTCCTTGTATTAACAGATTTCTCATGTACCTGCCATAAGGTGTTCTGCGTAGGGGAGCAGCAGAACAGATCTTTGACCCAAACCAACCATATGGTCCCAACACAGACACCCAAGAACAAGCCATATGGTCCTAGAATGTCTGCTGCTGCTCTCGTTTGGTTCCTTGTGGAGTAATTTTAGCTGTAATCTTTGACACTGAGGTTTTTTTTTTTTCCTTTTAATTGTTGTCAATGGGGTTTCGGTCTTATAACTCCCATTAGTGGAAAAATAAAGGGGCTAGTGGGTGAAATAAGCTGTAGTTTGCCATCTAGTATTAATTAAACGGTCTAAAGCAGTGCAACAGACTCTCACTGCACTGCTGGACAGATGTTGAGTGCTAATATGAAATAGACCAAAGTGAGTTACCCCAACCAACACGGGATCCATCAACTGATGAACAGGATTTAAATTTCATTTGCCTTTGAAGGGGCGTAAAAGGTGTTTTTATGAAATGGTTAAAATAAGAGAAACAGTGATTCTTACAAACATAATCCAGATCATTTGTTTGCCGGTTTCATAAAATACCATGGAACATGCTGCTACAATAGCTTTCCTCCCTCTAATAACTTGACGTTTACGAAGCCTCTTCAGGATCTTTGCAGCTGTCTGTAGTTCTGCTTGCAACATGGATGGTTGTTCTATAATTGATAAAGAGTCCTGCTGGTGTCAGTTGAGAAAAATAAAGGAGGATCTCCCCTGGGTTTACGATTCCATCTGTATGGTGTAGGATCTGTGTTTTTAAATTCATATTCTGCATGCATGAATGGGCAAACTGTCCACTTAGATCGGCAATCAATGGTTATTGCATTCTGTTGGAGCCATTAATGTGTTTTGGGTTTTATCATGAAAAACTATGAATATTGCTATGAATTATTAAAATGCCAAATGTGAGAAATATGAAATGAATTATTACTGATGATTACATTGACAAGAGATGATATGGTTTATCCTGGTTATGATTATTGTAGCCTAAGTGGAATGATTTCAAATCTGTACTTCCCCTTTAAGAGCAATTTACCTGTGGGATTTTCCTATAAGGGGAAGTAAATTGGGTGGGAGAGTGGGACCAGAAAATCAAACAGTTACCCACCGTTTACACGATGGATGGTTTTTTTGTTTGAATTGCAAGTTGGCAATTAAATGATTGAGTCATTGTTATGGAGCAACTCCCTTTATTATGTGCGCGTAGACCAAGCTTTTCCCGGAGTGAATGTGGCTTTTCTGAAATTGGTTGCCACTATAAATTCCTTATTTCTCAAATTTTGCAATCGGTGGTCATGGATTTATAATCTGTGCCCACAATTCTGCAAACACGTGCACATGCATTTGCAAACCACAACCAAACAAGTTTACTCGCGAATACATCGTCTGCCAAATAAATGCAATGTACGAGGTCAGATTTGATATGCTTTTGTGTCCTGAATCAGACATTACAGTGTAATTTACAGAGTGGAACCAGTGGCTAAAAAGCTTTGAAATGAAAATCTATGTGCACAGGTTACTAATCAGTGTGCACGGATGCCTAATTCATACAGACCATACACACATTCAAGTGTACAGATTTGCACACGTCTTGGGTCACAGAGTTTACTTCACACCCCAAATAACCTTTGTATTTGTGAAGTAATTGTTGACAAGTTTATGAGATTTACATACTGAATTTTGATATTTTCTCTGTAAATTGAACCATTGCTACACTTCTAATGGGGGTGGGCAACGTGGCTCAGAGGCAGAGTGGCCGCCTAGCAACCGAAGGGTTGCTGATTCGATCCTCACTTCCCCAGTGACCATGGCGAAGTATCCTTGAGCAAGACACTGAACCCTGATGGCGCTGCGACGGCCCGGCAACCCGTCCAGATGTGCCCTGCCTCTCGTCCAATGTCAGCTGGGATAGGCTCCAGCCACACACACCCCCCACTACCCTGAACAGATGGATGGATGGATACATTTCTAATGCTAATGTTAATGAGCAGGGAAAGTAAGTTTGCTCTGTCACTTAGGGTCTTGAATGGGCCTCTTATGTTGTTTTGACTTCCTCTGTCTCATTGAAAATCCACATTTAAGACCCGGATACACACACTTTTCATCTGTGGTTTCAAGTGTATGCGATTGTAGGTGCGTGCGTGCGTGCGTGCGTACGTGGGTGCGTGCGTGTGTGCGCGTATGTGTGTGTGTGTGTGTGTGTGTGTGTGTGTGTGTGTGTGTGTGTGTGTGTGTGTGGGCGTACACAGTACGTGTGTGAGCAGTCCTTGACTGCGGTGGATGGGTGCTGATTAGCCAAGCTGCTGGGGTCCTTTGTGCTCCTCAGACGGGGGTATAATTGTTCTTTGTTCAGTGCTCAACATCTCTTTGAAGTCTCTCATTCAATTTATGTCCTTACAGATTCTCTCTGTCTTTACCCTTCTCTATGCTATCCACCCGCGCGTTCTTTAATGCTTGTCAGACCCCTGTGTTGTAATTACATAGCAACCTATAGGGATAGGCACCATTTGTCTTTATATTTGTGGTGGCTTACCTATACATTTAGCTGTGTGTGAAGTTAAAGTGACGAAATCTCAGTTCTTCCTCTCAGAAATCAACTTGAGAGCTTTTCCAAGACTTCTGAATCAGCATTACAAACTACATGCAGGTGAAGAATCAGTGATAGGGAAAAAATAACCATCAGCCCCTCTGTAAATAAGCATCATTATGTAGGCTATTGCTCCAATGTCTCTCTTTTGCAGGTATGAATATCTTACGAGCTGTTTCTTTCAGTTGTTGTTGTCAGAAAATAGAAGTTGAGTAGTTTTAATGAACTGCTGTGCTAAATTACACCCAACCAGCCAAAATAATGTGTCCCATTGGAGTCTTAAGAAGTATGTGAGGGGGAGACTCCTGATGCTTCTTGTTGCCAAATCTCCCTGAGGATAGAGCTGTTTATGCGTGACCGCAAAGTATTGGCAAGCAAGGCAGCATGTGTGTGTGTGTGTGTGTGTGTGTGTGTGGTAAGAGAGAATGAGGGCAGCCTCTAAGAACATGGAGATGGTTCAATGTTTTTGTTCTTTGCATATAGACAATAGAGAAAAGAGGGCTGGACAAACCTGTTGCCAGTGGCTACCTGTTGCTAACAACGTGTGTGTGTGTGTGTGCGTGTGTGTGTGTGTGTCGTCTGGGAGTAGATAAAGAACGCGGCGGCAAACGTGCTGAGAGAGACCTGGCTCATCTACAAGCACACAAAGCTGATGAAGAAGATCGACCACTCCAGAGTCCGCAAACACCAGCGGAAGTTCCTCCAGGCGATACATCAGTGAGACCACAACTGACGCACGCACACACACACACACACACACACACACACTCACAAAGTCGCTAACACACACACAAAAACTTACAAACATACACACGCACGCAACAGTGACGCCTTTGAAATCATCTGTACTTTCTATCCACCCACAAGTTGAATCAACGCTGATAATCAGATAAAGTGCATGAATACCCACACATGCACACACACAAACACACACACACACACACACACACACACACACACACACACACACACACACACATAGAAAATGAATCATCATAAAGGACTGGTTCACTCCAGGCAAATACAGTCCTAGATAATCAGTGCCTTATGTCCTATTAAAGACATTTGATGTACTGAAGACTGTTGGTGATAACACAAATCACAGAACTGCACAGTTTGTAATTAAAGATGCCCTTCAACATTATTTAGGTACACAAAAAAATCTGGTACAATTGTGTCTGACATTATATTTACCACATTAAAGTCATCAAAACGTGTCATAGTCTTTTAGACAGCATGAATATACCTTTAGCTTTACCTTTTATGGAAAACTGGACCAGGATCAGCTTCCAAAATACGTTGATGTCGCAAATCCCGTGAGTAGAAGAACCTGCTAAAATCAGATATTCGCCGAACACAGCACGCACACCACTCTACACTGTCGAGCTCAAACATTCAGCTGTGGGAATAAGAAGAGAAACAATTTTTTGACTGCAGGGGGGATTTTAAATTCTCCCACATTGTTGTTTAATTTGAATGGTCACAAGTGTGCTTGTCTTGTTAAAGGCTGTTAAAAGGATTTGTGCATTTCTTCTGTCTACCATCCAAATTAAGTGGCATCTTTTTTCTTTTAATCTTTAAGAATTCTGTCATGACATGGGAAAAAAAAATAACAAGTGCCCTCCAACCCCGAGTAAATAGACCTAAGACACTTTAAATTGTGACATGGAAAGGTTCCTCCTGTGAGGCTAACAATGTGACCACGGCAACAGAGTCATTTCACGGGGATATGAGCACATTTTCTGGGTCGAACTTGTTAGTGGAACAGTGAGACAAGTTCAGGAGGAAGTGCAGCCTCATAAAGTCAGTCTGCACTTCATTATAATGCAGAAGGCCACAGGGTTTGTTTTATGAAAACACAGATTAGACCTTAAGTTCACTAATTATTGCGCTGTGTTTTGAGAGTTAGCCAAGTCCTGTTTAATTGGGTTGCAGTAAGATTATTTATTTTATCTCATTTTATTCCCCTTAGTTTATCTCCCTGCAGGCCTCATTACCCTTAAGGTTTCTTAATATTAAATATACCCTATTTATTACTCAGGAGCTTAAAGTCTCAGTCTTATTTCAACAAAAATAAAGTCCTCTGCTTGAGAAAAATACAATGTTTTAGAGAGCACAGGGTGCTCACTGTTTGTACATTCAAATCCAGTGACACTCTGCAGGTATAAATGAAACTGAACCGGGCAAGGTGACCGCTCCACACTGTTGTTGTCTGGACCCAGAGGGATTAGCTCTCTGGACTGTGTTTACGGGGTTTCAACTTTGTGTGATTGTGCATTTAAATGTGCATGCGTGTGTGTGTGTGTGTGTGTGTGTGTGTGTGTGTGTGTGTGTGTGTGTGTGTGTGTGTGTGTGTGTGTGTGTGTGTGTGTGTGTGTGTGTGTGTCTATTTGCAGATTACGCAGTGTGAAAATGGAGCAGCGGAAACTCAGCGATCAAGCCAACACACTAGTGGACCTCTCAAAGGTGAGACACACACAAATATACAGTTTAGTTATTCATAATTCAATGAGTATTAGCATACCTAAACATACTGAAATATACCATAGCGTTCCTCTGTTTCCATGTGGACCTGCCCGTTTCGTTCTCCTAGCAACCGGAACAAGGGATGACTGAGTGAGAGAGTGAGGAGGAAAGAAGGGAGGGAGGGAGTGCTCGTGTTTTTCTGTTACTGTGTGGGTGTCTGAGTGAGAATGTGAGTGCGCACACGTGTGAGTTTGTGTGTGTGCATGTGTGTCCATGTGTGTGTGTGTGTGTCTCTCTTTCATTCTCACTCTCTCTCCACTCTCTTATTCTCTTTCTTCACAATGTTACAACACCCACATAGAGACTTCCCTCCAGCCTCCTCTTCATTCCAGCTCCTACTCCCTTTTGGAAATTTTTTTCTATTGCTCAGTGTCTTACTCACTGCTCTCGAGCCTCGGGCTTGCCCTCTTTTTACTTTTACTCCTTCTGCTGTCTCTCCTCATTCCACTCCAAATAATATTCTTCAAACATGCTTTAAGAAAGCAACTCTAATAATGCTCCTGTTCTTGTGTTTGTAATCTGTCTCCCTTCTTTAAAGAGTCATCTCCTCTCTTCTCGTGTCTTGGCTCTCGTAGATGCAGAGCGTCATGTATGAACTCATGTCAGAGCTCAATGACCGCAGCGAGGACCTGGAGCGCCAGATGCTGTCCCTGGAGCAGCGAGTGGAGCAGCTCACCGCTGGCTTCAATGCCCTGCCTGCACATCTCTCTGCCACCCTCAGCGCTCAGCATGCCGCCCTGGTCCACCTGCTCCGAGAGCGAGATGTTAGGGATGGTAGAGAAGGAGGAGGAGCAGGGGGAGGAGGAGGAGGTGCTGTGGTCCCACTTTCCCCGGCAAATTCATTGACCTCTGCTCCAGCTGCAGTGTCTCCAGTTCAGGTCCCGACTCCAGCGCCCCCTTCAGTCCAGGTTGCTTCTCTAGCCTTGGAATCCCCTCTGTCACCCCGACCACTGAGTCCAGAGGGGAGCTTGGAAGTAAGCAACCCCAACACCTGCACCTCTAGCTGCTGAAGACAGTTCTGGAGACCAGGAGAGGACAAATATGGAAAGAACACAGGCAGAGAGGAGGAGTTTCGCTCTCTCTCTCTACAGACTAAATGAGAGGCAGGAGGGAGAAGGAGAGAAATGTGAGGTGATCCTCTGAAATTAATGCTCTGCGAGGGAGAGATGAAGACGGGACAATGTGGAGATGTAATGGGATTAAGATTGAGGGCTTGTATGAGTGATGAGCCATGTTAGGGACTTTGGGGCGCCTTCCTTTTGAGAGCAAAGGAGAAGAAAAATTTAGACAAAATGAAGACTCAAAAAGGTGTGAGGGGGAGGAAGGATGTCAAGAGAGTGAAAAATGATGGTAGAGAGGATGAAGAGGGGGGAAGGAAAGAGGAGGAGAAATAACGAGGAATAATTACATGAACTCAGAGCTCCTTAATGGAATCCACTCCCAAAAAAACTGAAAAGCCTTTACTCTCTCTCTCCCTCTCTCTCTCTCTCTCTCTCTCCGTCTCTCTCCCTCTCTCTCTCTCTCTCCCTCTCTCCCTCTCTCCCATTCTGTCTCCGTTCATCAGGAATTAATGACCATGACTTTTTATCCTTATGATGTATTTTCTAACTGAATGCTAATTGTGTGTTAACAAGCATCCCTTTAACAGAAGGTTCGATCAATATGACCACGACAAAAGAAAAAAAAACTAGTGGCATGCACTGCACAGACACACGCACACGCACACACACACACACACACACACACACACACACACACACACACACACACACACAAATAACTCACAGTTTATCAAGTTGTCATCCGTGCAGCACAGCACAAACACAGACACACAATTCTTCACGACGTAGGCCCTATTTACACCCACATGAAAAGATGAGTGCACCAGCCCATGAGAGAATACTATAGCCTATACTGCCAATATTCAACGCACTGTCAATCTGCACAGAGCACTGCCAAGACGCATTGTAAAAGACGCTCAACCAAATGACTCGAGCTACTTTACAGTGCATAGTTGTGACACTTGAGCTATTAGTTGTGACGGTTCACTGAACTACACAAATTACAATCCAAGTTGAAATAAGCAGTTATGATAGCAGTAACATGAGTCATCTTAACCTCTGCTTCTGATGATGAAGACAGGAGCAGATGAAAAAAACAACAACAGTAAATTTATTACTGCATTGTTACTGCACATTGTTCATGGAGTGACCTAAAGCAACATTATGCAGCTTTTTTGGGGGGGGGAGTGTTTGAAACTTGTGCAACATCATTTTGATGGAACGCAGACTTGAAGAAGAAGAGTTGCTGATGCTTTAATTCCTCCTCCGAGCTCCGTACGTTCGTTTCGGCACTCTGTGATTTGACCTTACTAGCCACAAAAGTCCTGCTGGCTTGTCGTGCTGCTTTCAGGTACTAGAGTCTAGCTCAGAATTCTCAGCACAAACAAGACAGGCTGTTTAAGGAGGGAGTGAAAAAGAGAAAAACAAGACACTTAAGCCAATCAGTCTGTGTAACAGTGGCCATTAGCAACTACATTGTACACGTAAACAACTGCTGTGGGACAAGATCAAATGTCACAATGTGTGAACCAAACCAAGTCTTTGTACCTCATGGTGAGACAGGTTTTTGTTCAGTTGCGTCTGTCTCTCTCAGCCATTTTTACACTGCATAGTATCATCTGGACTCAGCTTGGCTCAATGTGGCTTTTTCTGGCTTCCCCTTCGCAATACTATTTGGAACCAGGTACTTTTTTTAATAACACCTCCGTTGAGGTTCCAAGCGAGATGCGCAGATGTCAGAATACCTCAGATGATTGAACTGTCCCTTGAGTCACCGCTGCCTGACACAGTCAGAACAGTCAGCAACAGTCAGACACTGCTTCATTAAAATCAGTTATTTCCTAATGGGAGTCTGGACTGGAGGAACAACATGAACTGTTTGAGTTTGAAATCATCTCACAGGAGTCTGGAGGAAAACTGTGTTGTTTTCTCTGACAATTTCTGACCATCGTGTAGCTTTATGACTAAAACTTCTCTCCAAACAAAAAAATCAGGAGAATTTCCTTTTGTTTTGGGGCATCAGACACTGCAACAGATTTGTCACAAGCAGCAGATGGTGAGGTTCACATGAAAATCACATAATCAATCGTTTATTTTTCCAATCAGGTGAATAATAAGAAACAAAACAAAAACCTTCACCCAAGCAACCCAGCCACAGGTGATCAGTCCCAGACTTACAGCCTAGTGGTGCACTCATCCTCAGATGCCCCCTCCAGGTTCTTATCCACTGCCAGGCCTCTTTTGCAGCCTCCAGAATATTTTTGATGGCTCTTCTACATTGAAATTCTACCCCCGTCGAGCGAGTTTGATTGTTCACTGGAGAAAATGTCGATGAAGCCCCGGCACCCACCTTTGATTGGCTGCTCTCTAGCCTGTGACACGAGGTTGGTGTATTTAGCTCCCCTCTCTAAGCTGGCCACTTGCTTTGGAGCCTCTGATGGTAACAAATATGCAAAGCAAATGTTGAGAGGTTGCAACTTTTTCCTGAAACTTGAGCTGCCTTCCAAGGCAGAGGGCGCTGCCGATGCTCAGCGGGAGTAGGAAGCCCCCCAGAGGAGCTGGGTTGAACGATTCGGGGGCGGGCTTATTCTTGCTGTTCTGATTCCCAGAACTGATGGCATCCATCAAAACCCTTAGAACTTGGTGCCATCTGTATCACCCTTTACCAACACCTTCAGGCAGCGGCAGGTGCTCTGTTGCCAAGTGAACAGATGTGAATACGCCAGCGTTTGGTATTGTACCACTTGTATTGCTCAGCAAAGCTACATAATGCTGCTTTAAGTCTACTTTTATTGGAAGAGTTTGTTATTTAGTTTGAATTAATAGTTACATCGAGCGCAAGCATCAATTATGTTGGCATGACTCAACTGACTCAACTAAGAGGAGCTTTGCACAAACTTAATGCTCCATATTTAGTGAGTCTTCTCATTTTATCTCACTAAAATACGTTTTCCCCAAAAGTTCTACGCAGACAAATATTGTAACAATCAAAATTTTTAATTTTTTAATTTGATGGAGCTGAATTTAGTGAAGTCAGATCGACCGGGATAATTGTTTGCTTTTCATTTTCCTTCATGCTAATTTATACAACCAAAAAAAAATTCTGAAAACGTTGAGTTTTTAGTTGGATTGACATTTTAAACTGATTTCACTGTGTTTCTTGTTTTTCTCACATATCGTTCAGACCCTTCTAGAGGGGAAAACAACCATTCTTACTGCCGTTCCCTCTCAAGCTCGCAGCCCCAAAAACAACTCACTGTACTCATGAATGTATTCTCCGTGAAGAAATACACTCAAACACTCCTGCTTGCTTGATCACTTAAACTGCCAGGCCAACACAGAAACAGGGACACACACACACACACACACACACAAACACGCACGCACACGCATGTACACACAGATATACACACACCTCAACAACCAAAGTGCTCTCTCTTAAATGGACTTCAATAAGAGGCAGGGAACGCTGCTGTCACCGGGGACAAAGGATAGCAGGAGGCGTTGCAGATATCTTGACAATATTTCTGAGGGAATAACTGTGAAAAATCTGGGCATGGACTTGTTATATTCTGTACATGGAGTGCTCTTCACTGCTTTAAGATCAAGGTGGACAATGGATGAACATAAGGGAACACAAATAAACCTTAGAGGATAGATGGCCATGAAGAAAACAAATAAAGCCTAGAAAGAGAGGCGTATCTGAGAGGAATTGTAATGGGAAAAGACACAAGCCTACCCTTTGCATTAGAGACAATAAGGAAAACTGTCTTATAGCAACACGCTGTGGCCGGAATACTGAATTACATACGCTCGGAATATTGTACAGTATGCTGTTAATGAGATCTAGCTTTGTATTGCTTAGTCTTTTCTACCATTATAATTAAACGCAGTCATAGCTGATATCTAATATTACTATAGTATTCTTCTCATTCGTCATGACTATGATATATGTATTAACAATACATTAAATAATTATAAACAAGGAAAGTGCCGTTTGAGGTTGAAATTATTTTGTAATTTTATTTTATCAGAGAGAATTAATAAAGTATATATCTATAACATTACAGCTTCCGCATTTACTGTGTCAATGTTTTTATTTATATTTTTATTCGGGCCTGATAATGCCGCATAAATAGTTTGGTGGGTTAAAAGAAATTCGACATAGCCCTCGTCCATCTATTTACTTTAAAGTCTGATCACAAAAAGCAAATACTTACCGGGTTTGATTTGGATTTTATCTACACAACAGCCTTAAGTGTTTCTGTAATTACATTTATTACGTAGTCCCAAACAGCTGTTTGATTCTTTATAGGAACGATGGCTCATGTATGCTACTCATTTATAGTGCTTGGTATGTTAGGTGATTAATTTGTGTTGGTAACGGAGTAATGAGGAGAACATAATTTCTGCAGGGACATTCCTATTGCTGGTTGCCATAGTTCCCAGGTTACATCACCAGCCACTGAATTCTGCTCCCTCTCTTGCATCCGTGGACGATGACGTGGTATTGTATGATGTGAAAGCTAAACTAATCAGTTATTTTTGTTGTTAAGAATTATTTCAGATAATTGCCTCATTCAATTTTTGCTGCCTGCTCAGCAGAAATAACTTGTAAGTCTGGAAACCGTCAAAGAAAACGAAACGATGCCCAAAATGGGAGGCTTCGGTGCTGTGAAATATACCTGCGGGTTTTGTAGAATATTACTATGATTTTTGTCTCTTTTAGGCTGTCAACAAGACTGAATATCCCATACTTAATTTTGTGAAAAATTATTTTCACAATTGCAGAAAGTCTGTGTTTTTTAGTCTGTGTTGTGTGGGTAAAGAAATCACCCAGATCGATCCTCTGTCTGCAGCGAGCAGACACTCATTTCTGGTTGGTGTCTGTCCTCAACTATTCATTTTTTTAAACAGGTTCTGCATTACAAGCCTTGCCAAATATGGATCCTTAAGACACATTTTAAAACTAACATGTCCGGTGAGTTTACCGCCGGCGTGTGCAGCAGAAACTGAAATATTTCGGGTCGAGGGTGAATCAGCCACATCTTCATTTGTATGAGTTTACACCATTTACCTGCAACAAGCCAAAGCAACAAACTGGGTACAATCAGGATAAAAGGCCATCATGAATAATCCAATAAACTAAAAGGTAAGCTGTTTAAAAAAAGAAAGAAAAGAAACATCAGTGATTTGTCTAATTGATTTGCGCTGGAATACTTTCAGGTTGCAAGATTGTCAGTGTCTTATTTTCCATTAGTCAGTTGTGGCTGTTGCTGGTGAGAGACTCATTTCACAACACATTATTACTTGTTTTAGGATTTACATATTTTTCAGATGTTTTCATTGTGAATTCATAAGCCCTTGCTGGGTTTATAATCTTGCTGTCCCAGGCCTTGCTGAGTGTGAGTTTAGAAACATCAGTTATAAACTTTCATAGCTCGGTGTGTGTGTGTGGGGGGGGCTCACAATGACCAGTGGAAGTCAGTTTTGTCTTATTGCTTGCACACACAGATGCATTTTCACTTGTTTTGTTGATTTATCCAACGAACAGAGGGACACATTATTTCCAGTGTTACAGTGAATAACAGATTGTTGCATTGTACTCTCATTCTTGCCTGAATGCTGAGGAACAAAAGAGATTTTACCAGAAAAGTCCATTATTACCGCGCAGTATTAAGCCCACAGTCATCACCAGGGATCAGAATAGTCAAAACATGTCAAACTAAACATTTATTTCAACGGCTTCTTGTGAAATGATTCGCACCATCAATTCACTTCCATTGGTGATGGTTGAGTCAAAGCTATTGCACGCCTTCATCCGAAAGGAAAACCCCCTACTGATATTTTCAAGGCTTGTCATACTTAAGAACATTTACTTAGATTAGAACATTTCACAGTGGAAATTGTTTGGGGTTTTTTTTAAGTTTAAAAAAAGAAAAGAAAAGACACCACAGAAATGCAGCCTGGTTTGTGCTCAACTCAGGGTATAAACAACGAAAGTAAGAGAGGTGTGAGAGCCGGGCAGCCTGAGGCATCACTCTGCCAAGGGCAAGTCGTTATCTGTGCTATTTACACGATGGCTCTTTCTCGCTCCTCCAGATTTCATCATGTCTGGCAGCTAGTGTGCATTTTCATGATTGCGAGGTGTAACTTTTCATCCAGGATGACGTCTGTAATACTCAACTTTTTTTTTTTTTTCCTTTTTAGCACTTTACGCTCAGCATCTCTCCAAAAGGACGCAAACAGGGCATAGACTATAAATCTCAACCAAACAAGAAGATGATAAAAAATTGGATGTTTTAATCCACCTTAACTTTGATGAGTATAATGTCATTAAGAGTCACTGATTGTGGGTTGATTTATTTGAAACTACCTGAGTTGAGTAGCTTGTCCATTCATCTCAATTTTGTCAGTTCGATCACAGGCTCCTGCTCCACGTGAGGGAAGAAACTCCCTGGTGAGCACTTGAATGTGTAAACTGGAGACAAAATTAAACGCAGAAATATGTGTTCTAGTTTAGTAATGCAAAGAAACAAATACTTTCTTGTCTTTATTTTGCTTTTCTATGTTCTTCCTGTGTCTCACCGGACAGACATCCAGTCTGTCTAGGCAGAATGTGTTGGAGGGAGCACATGCTCCAGTCGCCTTTGCTCTTTTTTGCTTATTCATCAGTGATCGTTGCGACCCACTATGCTGGTAGTCATTACGGACTTCCCGGCTCCAGGTTTGCACTTAATCCTGTTTTTATTAAGGTTCTTCTTTCCCTGGAAACATTTTAACAAACACATTCAAGGAACCACGCAAAACCCATGAAGCTGGACATGCAGAGGTGATTAATTGTGTTGAACCCCCAGGTCTTTGTGTTCTGTTAAAAGGTGCTTCAGTGCACTTCAGACGAAGCTGACAGGACGTCTTGTCATGGTTAGAATTGGGAGGGGGGTTTTGTTTGTTTTTTTCACTTGTATTCATGTACTCTTGTTGGAATAGGAGGCAGGCACATGGGTGGAAGTCAAACCTAATTATCACCTACCTGTTCTCATCCACAAACATGCGGTGCATCTGTCAAATGTGATGTCATCATCATTTCAGCGGGCCCAGATTCATCATCGCTCTCTCATAATTCAAACTATTCCCAGAAGAAATGAGTCATGTCGTTTGTGTGTTTCAACTAACAAATGATGATGACAGTAGTTTCCTTGTCAAATAGTAACTGAAGTAGTTGTTCTCATTACAGGATTTAGTCAAATGCATGAGGTGTGACCTTTCCAGTGTATTTAGCTATAAACATATAAGGATAATTTGCTTGTACATGGACATCGACAATTGCATTTGAGAAGACTGGCATTGAAAAATCATTGGTAAGAGTGAGAAAATGGTAATGTGGCACTCTGTCATCTTATAATTTCCAATTTTTCTCTTTCTTTTTTTGCACACTTTGAATGTCAAAGCAATTTTAGTTTCAGAATGATACACTGGGAGGTACCACTTCCTACATTTCAAATGTAATGGGATAAATGTTTCTTTGCACACACACACACACATACACACACACACACACACACACACACACACACACACACACACAATTTAAATGGAAGTATGAAATGACCCCACCAGTCACAGTTCACTAGGAAGTGAAGATCAGTGTACCTCTCATTTTGATTCTTATGTCCTGGTGTTTCCCTGGCAACCAGAGATGTCTTCACCAACACACATACATACACACACACACACACACACACACGCGCGCGCGCGCGCACACACGCACGCACGCACGCACACACATACATACACACAGGTCCATACATGTCTTCCTGAGTCCCTATTTATTTATGATCAAAGGCAGAACAGGAAGTGTTGAATTCAGCGAGTCTGTATTTGTTGTGTGCTCGTGTGTGTTTACATGAATTTCTTAGCCGGCAGAAGTAGGGAAACACTATCACGAGCCAGTCAAAGAAGATGGAAAATAATGTTGCCGCGGTGATGATGAAAGGGGAAATAAAAGCAGGCAAGAAACAAGGCTGATCCAGGATGGAGATTAACTTAATCCTCCACACAGCACCGCGGGATAGGTGAGTGCATACAAACTGGAAATAAACACCTGGCTGAAACTAACAAAAACAAAATTACTAATCATGTCACGGTGACACAAACGCTGGCCCATTTTCTTTCTCCCTCTCTCTCCCAAAGCCCTGGAAGCTTTGTTGACCTCCTTCTTCATCATTAGACTTCACCAGCCTTGAAACACCTGATCAGCTCATCCAGAAAACTTGTCCTCCATCCCTCCCTAAAACCAACAGGTTTTTGCCAATAAATTTCCAAATTGCCATTGTTAGAGCCATTAGCTTGGCTGCCTTTGACAAGCCGCTCTTAAAATATGACAATAAAATCATTTCAAGCACTAAGTTAATGTTATCAGCAAAGTAAAAATACGCCATTTTCCAAAAAAGTCTCATCACCCAGATGTGATCTTAAGCAGAAAAATTAGCAATAGAATTCGGTGTGAATCAGTATTTGATGGTGCAGTCATTTTTAATTTAAGAAACACACAGTAGGCAAAGCCTGAATTCTTTCATGCCGCATAGCTCAGCCCAAGAAAGTCAAAGAGTTCAGGAGGGAATCCATCACTTACAGCCAACCCTCCTTTCACATTAGTTTAATGTACACATTCACATAGGAGTGGAAGCGCACATTAAAAGGCCTTATAGTAACATGTTTGATGACTTTTCTAGTCAATATACTTCTCTAATGCCAGGCAAGTCCATTAGAGGTATAATTGGATTAGTGGGGTGTCTCACATAAACAATCATGGAAGTAATGTAGACATTTAACAAGCAATAGTGGACAACAAAATTATTCATGTGCATGCCTGCTTGTGTTAGTACAAAAACTGGTTCCTAAATGTCTGGCTGATCCTCTTAAGTGTGCAGTCTGCTCCAGCATTAAAATTTAACACACCTTGACTGTACTGCAGTCCTTTTGTTTTTCAAAATCCATAAATGTTTTATGTAGAGCCCTAAGAAATTTGGCTGAAGTCCCAACAGGAATTGATATTGTGATGTGGACTGTAATTATATATCGTTGCAGCTTGGCACTTTAATGAAAAGAGATCATTCCTAGAAAGAAGACTTGATGTGCTGCGACTCACAGGGTCACCATGAAGACCATATGCATGAAAGACATTTGTTGGTTTGCCGCCATCAGACATACTGAGCATTCTGTAAACATGGTGGTCTTAGTTGTAGGCAGAATCTGTGGGTTCAGGATATACCTTTGTCATTATCATCACAGACGGTACAAAATTAGCTCCATGGCAACGCTGGCCGCCCACTCTCCCTTCAGGCCATGTACAGGGGACGTGCCGTATATATGTGTGAGAGGGGGGAGCAAGGGAGCAGAGGTTCTTAATTGACCTATTTTTCAAGCTGCTCGCTTGAATCGGGTTGATCTGTAGAGGCGATGGGGCTTTTTAATGATGCCATGAGGGAGTTGTGCTTTGCTTCCTCCCCTGACAGGACTTTTACTATCACCACAACTCCACCTGTAACTCTTCAGCGTACTACACTTAAAGTCTGGTGTCACTCAGACGTTTCAATCCCTGTTTCTCTTCTTTTTCTGTGTCGGATGATTGGTCTCTTATTTGATAATCTGACAGTATCGTGCCTCATTATATAAGAGGAAGGTCCCAAGTGTGGCTGTCCTGTGGTCCCTCAGGGGAGACAGTCAGACAAGAACAGTTAGCAGCACGTCTCATGACGGCATCACTGCCCTACTCTGCAGGTGCTTCTGTGTGCGTATCATATCAAGGTGTGTTAGCCCTGTGGCTAGTATTTGGTAAAATGTCCAGATCTGTAACAGCAGCCATCAAAGGAAACAAATCATGAGTTCTCTCTCTCCCCCCACTCTCGGTCCCCAAGTTTCATCACTCAGTTTAATGTCGGTTTTCTCTCTCACTTCCCTGCAGCTGGGGCTGTACCTCCTTCGGCTGATCAAGTTTATTTATGTACACCTGAACAGACACTGAAGCATACACAGATGTCACACACACACACACACACACACACACACACACACACACACACACACACACACACATACACACACAAACGCATGCACGCACACATGCACGCACACATGCACGCACGCATGCAGACCAACAGGATTACATTATAATTTCATACTCATTTGAACACAGGGCCCCTCCCCTCTTTTCTCTACCTCCTGCCTAGAACTGTAATGTTGGTTTCCATAGCAGCCATCTGTGTCTATATCAGAGTGGAGTTTCCTTACACAGACTACAGAAGCTCAGGGAGCAGGGCGACTCACAAGTACACACATGCATGTATTTGTGAAACCATCAATTAGTAATTGGTGTTTCTTCCACACCGACTGTTTATCACAATGAGTACAAACAAATCTGTTGATTGGCTGATGACAACAGGAATAGGAGCAAATGTGTAGCAGATTGGCCTTTCAAGTCCGGTTAAACATCCATGATGTATCGTGCAGCAGATTTCTAGATATCAAAACAGGTTTTCAGGTTTTCAGTGTCATACTGCACTGCAGTGTCACTGACACTAGTGATTATAGTTCTGAGTTTGTTATTGTTGTGCATTAATCCATTTGTGTGATTTTAAATCCATTTTTATTATAAATTACTTGCATAAAGGTATGTCATTTTACATTTCAATAAATAAAAACATGATTGTTTAGTGCCTGATGAATGTTAGGCTGTACAGGTCCAGTGATGTGCAGTTTTATGTTCCCTAACATGTTTGTGTCTGATTCAGTGATGCTACCCCACTTTAGAGAGGAATTTAGGTCAGGTGGACTGGAGACTGTAAATTGCCTATTGTTGTGAGGGTGCACCAAAATGCATGCACAGACAGATTCCAGACCCCTGAACCTGAATGAAGATACGTTGGCACATAGGGAGTGCATGAATAGGGTGCATGAATTGGATGAATAAATGGTGCTGGATGGAGCTTGGAGTTTTGTATCAGCAGTAAATAAGGGGGAAAAAAACTGTCTAACAGCCATTGAATCTTTTCACATTTTTTCAAGTATTGTGTCTGTGCACATAATTTCTAAATCACTGGGTTTCCACTTGTTTTATATATCTGAGTTGCATTTTCTGAGAGCGCATACCTCTGTCAAAGAGAACCAAATCTGATATGAAACCTGATGTGATGAGCAGGCCCTTGCACACATAACAGGTATTCTTTAGAGCCTGGGGAAGGTGAAGCGTGATCATTTCTGGATTTTGCATGGAGGAGCAAACAAATACACATTCTGTAAAGCAATTATCCCTTCCTGTTACCACTAGGTGGTGCTATGACTGAAATTCAGCTTATAAATGTCATCAGGTCAGGAGTTTAGTTAGCACAATTTCCTGTTCTATGAAGAAATGTCCGGATTGGCCGCTTTGCTTTGGTAACACAGGTATCAATGTGTGCTTAAGTATTTTCTGACCAAGTTTGAATTGGTCTGGTCCACCTACAAGGGGAAATGCATCCAAGTTCATGTCATTTCCTGATCCAACCATCTGCCCCAAAATTTCCCTCATCCATGCTATCCCCCTCCACTGTGTTTGGTGAAAATCTACCTTACAGCTTTTGTAAAGTCCCACAGACAAACAAACAGATAGACAATTACCAACAAAAATGAAATCTTGGCAGAGGTAATAACATCGCACCAAAGTCCTAGAACAGTCATCAGGATATAGGGTTTGCAATTTGACCCAAAGTGCCTCAAAGAGTTGATATCTCGTTCCTGGTAATGTTAATTTACTAATCTTTCCACTGAAATTCATCAAAATCCATCCATTAGCATCCCTACAAACAAACACACCAGGCCGACCACCTGTGTAACCAAACGTGACTGATCCAAAGAACCCAGTGTACCTGGTTCATGTGTTTACTTTTTCTGATCCATCTCTCTCTCTCTCTCTCTCTCTCTCTCTCTCTCTCTCTCTCTCTCTCTTTCTCTCTCTCTTCAGTTGTTGATAGCAAATCAGTAGCTGTCTCCTCCATTAGAAGCAAGGCTGCAATTAGCCAACACAAAGCTGTGCACTCAAACATCCTCAGTGGCTGGAGCAGCCTGTGTTTACATCTTCCTCCATCCAGCTCATTTCCCTCCATCATTCCCTATCGTTGCTTTGCCAAATGTCCTGAACAAATATGATAGTCTCATTTTTTGTTTAACATCAAGAAGAGCATCACTAGAAAATAGTGGGTAATAGTGGTTAACTCTATCTCCTCTTGGCTTCATCAAACACACACACACACACACACACACACACACACACACACACACACACACACACACACACGCACAGCCCTGAGGTGCTCTGTTTTCGGGTTTTCTGTGCATAGACATTCATTTGGCACAAATGCTCACAGGGATTCAAAACTGAACTGAAAATATTATAATGGTCAAAGGTCACTTCATTAACTTGTTATCTCTTGAAATCTTCCGAGGAATTTCACAGTAAAAACATTCACTCGGTCTTGTTTTGTTTCCATCCAGCTCTCACTGAGACTATTTACTTCAGATTAGATCTTTTCAAATGGCAAAGACATCAGAGGATACCAGGAGAGGAGATAACGCTAATGACCTGCTAATGATGCCACAGACCAACTCAAGCCATCCAAGTCCTCACCAATACAACCACAACTGAAATGAGCCAGCTACAATTGCTGTTTCCACAAGACTAATTAACAACCAATCTTAGCAGATTTCATTTCTTAAATCCAATTTTCTGATTTTAATCTTGAAATTGAATGCTTATAGATTATGTGTGGTGGGGCGGCATGGTTTGGAGGTAGAGTGGCCGTCTATCAACCGAAAGGTTGCTGGTTCGATCCTTACTTCCCCCAGTGACCATGTCAAAGTATTCTTGAGCAAGATACTGAGCCCCTAATTGCTCCTGTTGGCCCACGGACCGTCCAGGGTGAACCCTGCCTCTCAGCCAATCTAAACTGGGATAGGCTCCCATAGGCTGGACTATATGTGTGGGTATGTCAGTGAGGCGGCACGGTGGTGCAGTGGTCAGCACTGTCGCCTCACAGCAAGAAGGTTCAAGTCCCAGCTCGGGCACGGGATCTTTCTGTGTGAGTCTGCATGTTCTCCCTGTTCCTGTGTGGGTTCTCTCTGGTACTCCAGCTTCCTCCCACAGTCCAAAGACATCAAGAGGGGACGAGGCTGATTTATACTCTAAATTGTCCGTAGGTGTGACTGTGAGTGTGAATGGTTGTCTGTCTACATGTGACTCTGAACGGGAATAAGCGGAAGAAAATGGATGGATGGATGATGGTATGTCAGTGAGTGTTGTATGTAGACATCAGAGTTTTATAAGTTTTATATAAGCACGTATCTAACACTCCTCCCTCTCTCTCCCTTCTAAGTTTCTAAGACCCTCAGAAGCAGCCAGCATGTATTATGAAGCAGACATGCCAGCTGCCCTGTGCTCTGAGCTGTGTGCCATAGCACTTGTCACTGTGGACTCTCACAGGTTTCTGGTCAGCTGGAGGTCATCGCCATAGAGACGTGGAGGGGGTCAGCCAGACTACGCTCATCTGTGATCACATCAGTTAACTGTGCTCTGGCTACTGATGATGAGTAATGGTTCTTTCTTGTGTGTGTGTGTGTGTGTGTGTGTGTGTGTGTGTGTGTGTGTGTGTGTGTGTGTGTGTGTGTGTGCGCACAGCCTTCCCACAGTTTCTTTTTGGCTCTCTTTGATATCACCCTTTCAGTTAGCTTGATTTTAAGATTTGGTCTGAACTCAAACTGCTACTCAAATCAATACACTAAAAGTCATCAGGGCATCTCACATCAGTTTTTCTGCCCTTTGCTATTGATCCTTCCTCCTCGCTACCTCTCCCTGTCAGAGATGACCTGGCACAGATTACTCCAGACAATTCAGACATACATTTCTTCAGGAAAACTTCTGGACACCACAGCTGGTGATGGAGGATGCCTCAGTTGCTCATATGACCCTCCGTGGGTTCGTCCGACCATGTCAACCTCTCTACATCCATCTGTAAAGGGGGAGTGTATGGCTATCATGTCCTTAAGATGAACAAACAGGGAATCTTCTGATTACAAAACAACCTGAGCAGTAAGTACCACGCAAACAAAGGAGCATACAGCTTATTAAAATGTCCTGTCAGGTCAGTATGATGTATTCAGAACAGCAACGGTCCTGACCTTGTCCCGGTCTGGCCCTCAGCTTGAGGTGCGCTCGCTCCAATAGTCGAGGATATGCTCTCCTCCCTCCAGATTAATCCCATATAATCATACACATAAAACACACCCACACAGTCTGAGAAACTTTTAAATCAATGAGAGTACATAAAAGCAAACTCAAGGGTGCAGTAAAAAACCTAAGCGTCTACAACCTTGTAAATTCCTTTAGCAGATATTTATGTAAATTACACAAGAAAGTCAGTGTTCCTTATTTCATTAGTATTATTTTCTTCACTTTAATTCTTAAACTATAATTTCAGTTTGAAACACACAGTATGTCGGTGTTTTGTTTGCTGAGTATTTACATTTTGAAATTGTGCATTGATAGAGTTTGGAGAGTCCATAGGAGTTGTTAATAAAGCGTTTGATTATGCAATACTTGTACTACTTCATGTTGGCCTGAACATGGCACTGTACCACCTTTAGCAGCCAAAGAACTCCTCTCAGGCGTGCCTGATAGCATCTGCCAGGGTAAAGTTCAGACCTCGCTCGCAGCTAATATTTCATCTGCTTACTGTGCGTCAACCCAGTGGTATGCTAGTCATTACTGTCCAGACGTTTGTATGAGAGCCACTTCCTCAGCTCCTGGACTTGATATTTGCTTACATTTGCTACTTCTCCATCGCCGAACATCCTCACGCTGGATGGCACAAAAACTACGAGAGGTATTAAGCCTTTCCTTCATTTGATGGGCAGTTATTCTGATTACAGTGGTAGTTTCCACCTCCCAGGCTTCTTTGTAGTTTAGGAGCACCTAAATAAAGGTGCCAGATGTTCACTCCCTCTAACTCTACAATGCTTCCTCTGAATTTTGGGTTATTTGGGGGGGGGGGGGGGGGGCTTGAGAGCTGTAAGATAAGAGTGGCGAGAAAGGAAGATGACTACTGGCAGGGAATACACACTCTGACAGGGGACTACCAAGTAAATCTGATTGGTGGATAAAGTACTTATGACAAAAAAGAACAGTCATTCAGTAACCAGAAAAACACTGCATGCTTTCCCATTCATCAAGTTTTTATTGTAAGCCTCAATCAACAAACAGGAAAAGAAGCAGAAACTGTCACCATAGCAACCAGGAAAAAAAAACAAATGAATCACACTCTCTCGATTTAATTATTTAGTGTACAACTCAATCCTGTCACCAAAGCTGCAGTCGGCTCACCGTTCTGAACAAACGCCGCGGATAAACTACGTCTCCTCGGTGGTTTCGCTCCAACCACCCGAAAGCTTCGTAACTCCTCGTTTTTTTCGTGCAACCACAAGAATTCTTCTTCACAGGAAGCTCGAAAGCACATAGAAATTCATAATAGAAATGTTCATTAGGGTCACATTTAAGTCGTCACGTCACCGTGTTGTGCAAGCAGCAAGAAATCAGCCTAAATTCCACCTTTGAGAGCAGGACCCTCTGCCAGTCTACAGCAGGCAATGATGACATCATCCACTTCTTCAAATAAAGCACTGACCTTTTGGTGGGGGGTGGCTTTCTGTCGACAGGTAGGGTATTGATTGCATTTATTACAAGCTAACACAGAAAATCAATACTAAATTATGCAGAATGTGGCCTTTTTATGTTAATTCTCTGGTAAAAAGTAAATGTTATTCGAAATGTCCGCCACAGTCTGGAACTGGTCTTGATTTATGAAAGGACCGTTTGCGGAAGTCTCATGGCTCATGTCATACCCTCAGACTTTATCCGAGTGCTTCAACAAGTGTCTCTCGAACTCATTCATCTTTGCTTAAAACATACAGTCATCATGGCACCTTGCAGGGTTCCATGTTGGCCAATGGTATTAAGAGATTTCCACGACAGAAAGAAACTAGATGACAACCGTGCGAGATGATTTCTGACAAAATATCTACAAAAAACCAACCTAAGTTTATTAAGAGACAAGAATTAATGTATGAGTGATGTTGTTGGGGTTGTCATTTCTCTGAGTATAGACTTCTTATGTTGCATCATTATGTTTCCCCGCTCTTCATTCTCATTTCGCTGCCTCAGCTCACTTGATGGCCATCAAGGCGCTGATCCTCCTTCCCAGCGGCGTCGCAAGCGTCTCAGGGCAGACGCTAGTGCTGTTTCCTCCTGAAGGAGCATCCTGGAGACACAAGAGATGGAAGGTACAGAAAAGGCCATTTTATTCACTATGAAGTCTTCATTTTGAGACACTTCAGAGGTTTTGCTGGTAGCTTTTGAAAACATTGAGTAGCCAGAATTCTCAAAAAGGTTCAAGAAAAACTGATGTACTCGTAGAAAGTTAGGGGCTTTTTGTAGGAAGTATGTCTTTTAACGGTGTATGACACCGGTCGCTATGTGAGCATTTAGAAGCTGAAACTGACGTAAAATGGCTCATTGCATTACCAGCACGCCGAGTTCCCCAGTTCTCTCACGTAACCGCTGCTGAATCAACAGACCTATCAGCCTAAATCCCACCTACATTATGTCGGCGACTGTGGACGACATACACAATCACGTCTTCTCGCCAGATGACAAGCAAATAAATGTCCGTTTCCTGAATTGAGTTTGGATTTGATCACTAAGTTTGACCTGGCGTAACACTTCCACATCTCAACTTTTCATGACTTTAGTTGTTTTAGGCTGCAGCCTAAATGCAAATGTTATCTTTATCATTACCAAAAACAGATTTTACAAAACATTCCCGCCTTGCCGGGAGGACGCAGACTTCCTGCTACTTCACGTTAGCCCTCTGCTAATTCGGACAAACGGAACCAGTCATTTCACCAGGCACTGTGATGCTCAAAAGAATCCATCCACCATTTTATAACAGCAGTATTAACATGCAAATTTAAAACTTCACAAAATTAAATGCTATGGTGAAACATTTCTTCACCATTTCACCTTTGGCTAGGCTAAGCGCTCTATTGAGGTTGCTGACGCTACTGGTGATCTTGAATCTTGACCTACATCGCCGCCAGCTGCAATTTAACATCCCGTCACATTTTAAGTCAAAACATGTCAGTAATTAAAGCACAATAATCTCCAATTATAAATAAACCGACACATAAATGAGAAGAAGAAGAATCTTTCAGAGACGTAAACTGGGTTTAGTGTCAAGGGTTGCAGCTGCACTCATAGTGACTGAACAGTGAGATGCCCTTGGTTACCACGGCAGCAGAGCACACAGGACAGAGTGGGCCAGGCAAAGAGAGCAATATAACCAGACCTTCACCGCTCGTTGTGTGCTGTGCATCACCGTGTCTTCGGTGTAGCCTCCCTGCTCAGACTGCTCCCTATCCTACCTGGAACAACTGTTTTCCGGTCCCAATCGCCGGCGCCCGCGTGAATGACAGGTCTCATTTGTTCTTGCAGTTGACTGTGCAGAAATGGATCACCGATGATGAATTTCTGTTACAAACTGCAAGAATCAATGTACGCCTTAGTTGACACCCTGTTCACGAAGGGTACGGTGAAAGGGCAACACAAAGGCAAATCTTTTTTGAAATGTCAGATGGAGTTCTGTACAGTAGAGTTCTACCACATGACCCAAACACTAAGCAGCAGGTTCAGGGGTGAAATATTTATTGCTTCGAGCTAGAGAGCAGATTTGATTCCAGAGCTAGTTATTACAAAAGGTCACTTTTGTGCTCCTTATACAGTCTGCATCCACGCATGTCGCCTGGGCAGCTAAAGCTGAGGAACGTATGAAAAGAAGAGATTCTAAGAGTTCTGGTTCAAATCCGTATTACATACATGCTTTCAGACTCTGGCGTGTTAGATCGGTGTACGGGGAGAAGATATAGTACCCTAAAAATACCGGCACGCTGGAAATTGAGCTGCATGCCTTCAGTATTCTGCAACACGGTGATGCCCAGGGGGAACGGAGGAACAGCTGACCATGGGAAAGAAATTCAGCTCCAGAAACTGCTGAGAATAATAGTTTTGGAAAAGATTGTTTTGGGTCTTTTTGGGGGGAGAAAAAAAAGTTACTACATGTAATTGAAGGCACAAGTATAATGTCTAGTAACACCGAAGAACAGGATAGATGGATAGATAGATAGATATCTCTTACAGATAATAATCTGTTGATAGTAATCTCATTTTGAGATCTTACAGATTATTATAGATCATTTTGAGATCGTGGACACATGAACAAACACCAGTGTTGCTCATTTTCCGTGTATGTGAGCCTACAGGAGCACGTTGACGCACGCGGTTGAACGCAGATCTGCAATCCAACATCTGCAGTCAGTGAAGCAGCTTCGACTGACACTCAAAACTTCCTCGCTGTATTGCAGTCCAGAGTCTCGATTTCAACATAAGGTTTGATGTGGTAGCTAAACATTTGAATTTTGATCCAATTTATGGACCTGAGCTGAACCGTTATGCCAAGACATGCAGGGCTTTTTCCAATTATGTTGTGTTACCCTGCAAATTTATGACCACCATTGAATTATCAAGTTTTACACACGTGCTCGTACCTGCACCATCAGACACGCGTGCGACACCCACCTGTAAATACATGTACATCCAAGATTAAGCGCTATGTTATTCCGTTGCGCCGGATGTGGCAATTTCACGTACCTTCTGTCAGACGAGCTTTCCCTCCCGTGGGCTGGCAGAGAACGGTGGAGCAGCCGACGCACAGAACCACCGTCTGAGCGTGACTGAACACTGTGGTGATCTTGTAGCAACCTGCAGAAACAACATGAAGATCATCAGCACGGCGTGGTGTCACACCACATGATCAATTGTGCTGGAGCGTTAGCGTGTCCTCGCAACAGTACGTGTATAAAGGAGTCTTTTAAAACTCCTTTCACAGACGGCCACAAGTGTTAATGTACGCCTCATTTGACACCCCGCTCACTAAGGCAAGAGTGAGGGGGCAACACATAGAGGCAAAACATGCAAAAGATGTGTTTGAAGGTTTTCCATTCATAAAATAATGCTATTAAAATCAAAAAGGGCAAAGGTCTCCGGGTGATATTACAGTTTTGGTGATGGGAATGAAAACTACCAATGGTTCGAACACCAGTACCAGTAACTAAGAATCAATACTTGGAGCCTCCAAGCTTATGGGTTCGTCTGTGGATGCCGATAAGGTATTTTTATTGCTCCTTCGAGCAAAAGTGATGTCCAGAGTCTCCACAGCGGAAAGCAAAGTCAAGAAATTGACAAAGAACTGCACTCATGAGCAAATTCTAATAGCTGCATCTACAGATCAAATCGTATAGTCTACTTTATTAAATAAAGCTTATTTTGAGTATAACTGTAATCTCAAAAGCTGGATTATAAACCTGTCTGCACATTTACTCTGGTTAATTTCCCTCTGCTGTACATGTGACTGTCACTCCGATCAGCAATGCTCGATCAAACCCTGCTGGGCTGCGCATGAACGAACGGACCTGGACATTTGACGTCCATAAAATAGGAATTAGGACTCTGAACGAGACGTTTCTTCTTGTGTCTCCTCTTCTCCTCCTCCGGGCTCGGATGCAACAAATCCTTGGCGAGCTGAAAGACAAGCAGGATTTATTGACTTAAAAAAAATGAAACCAACAACGTACAAGGAAGCAAAAATCACGACGGTGTGATTTTTAAGTTTCACTTTCGTTAAATTACCGAGGGGAGCCAGATTCATAACAAATTATGAAGTAGAGAAACGAATACTTAGAAAGATTATATGAATAATCAGGCATTTCTACGAGCTGGGAAAGTTTCGTTGGTCTCAAAGACGTCGTGTTACAACAGGCTGGAGGAAACGTGGCGCCGCCATCGCACGCAAAAACGAGAAAAAAAATCTCCAACCTTGCAGTTTTGTTTCCACCTTAGCGGCTTTCCTGTTTAAGAAATGTTGATCGATGAGTGAGAGGACACGAAATCAGCAGTCGAGCAGTTACAACTCGAACTGTCAGGCAACGTGGGCTGCTTTGTTTTACACGTGTTTCGCCATATTGTTTCCCTGCTTCCATCTTTAACATGCACATTACAGCCGCATCCACGCCGGCGGAACGTCTAAAACACGCCACGCACGTGTCCCGCGACTCACTAGTCGTGTTTAAGCACTTTAAACGATGGATGGCAACTATTTAAGACGTAAGGTTACTTACTGGCATGTCTGCGTGTTTGTACTCTCACCGGAAAAACTCACGCTGCCTGCTGACGCACCGGAAAGGGTTGGCTGATGGGCAGAGACCAAACGCAGACGACAAAAAAAAAAAAAAACTTCAAATTTTTTATTCTGCGTTTGATTGTTTTTTGATTGTTTGCGTGCGCATCCACCGCCCTTCAGTGCGTTTAATTGATTTCATATGTACAGAAATACGTGTCTGTACTGTAACTGTGTTGATTAATTTTCCTCTGGCATCTGAGTACATTTCTGGGTGAAGTTCAGTCGGTGGGCTCACCTTGTCATATCATTTCTGAACATTAATATTTGTAATTTTGCTGTAAACTGTGAACGTTGTGTGGTGTGAATGTCCCCCTGATGACATCATAGGGTCCTGGATGGTGGTAGTTTATTGGACTTTGAGGGGCTATGGTTTGTGTGACATCACAAAACCTCTCAGACTGACCTCTGATGGATAAGTCTCAGAGTTATGACCCTGATCTTTGGTGGTCTTGGTCTCATGCTGGATTTACAGCCTCAGTGGGCCACCCAACTCATGCAGGCCATGATGATCTCTACCTCTGCCTCTGCAATGCACTTCCAGGTGATCTTGGTCCAGCATGCTCAGAGAAACCAGGTCAGACCGAGGTGGTGCATTCGGTTTTCCATCAACCTACAACAACACGCACGTCAGCCGCTCACACGTGGCTGCCTGCAGCTGACTGAATAAAGGCAAGTCTCTCTCTCCGGGTGACTTCTGGGTCTGCAACCATCTACTTGAACTCAGTCGAACAGGACACAGCTCAGCCGCTGTATTGCTGAGGAACCCAGCCTGGCTCGCCATCCCTGCACCCGTGATCTCAGCCTAGACTGTTCTCATTAGTGAACCAAATGCTATCAAAGCAGTGGGCACTCACATTTTCTTTTAATTTGATGAATAACCTAATAATTCCAGTTAAGACGATATATTGAGAAAGATGTTAAGACCGTGATGTCTCTCCCTCACTCTCTCTCTTGCTCTCTCTCACTCTCTCTCTGTCTCGTCCCCTGAGAGCGCCGTCTCTCCATCCTTCCACGCCTCACTCACACTGATTGTGCACCTCTTCTCTCGATCTCCTGGCACTCTGTCTCATTGAATGCGTTCACGTACCCCAGGGTCTCCTTCTCCACTGACGCTTGAGTGCTGCTCCTCACTTGTAAGTTGATTTGGATAAAAGCATCTAGGAAACAAGTAAATGCAGGTTTCACATACGGCACTCAAAGCACAACTATCTTACCCAGACGCAGCACTGTCAGCTTTGACATATAAATAATTACACATACACACATGCTGCATCTGAGAAATGGAGAAAACCTTATTGTGATTTATTCACTGAAATGTAGAGCAGAGAGCTTGGAAATCAGTCCCGCCTTTCCATAAACAAAAATCAGGAGACCATAAAAGATGGAGATCAAAGTCCCCAGTTCTTATTCTGGATAAAAAGAAACAAAACTACTAAAGTTAGTAAGAGGCCTCAACCAGGATGAGTCCAATGAAGGATATCTTCCAAAAGGAAAGTGTTTGAAGTAGAACATTCCTTTGTTGCATTTCCCTCGTCTACAGAGAGAGTTGCCACAAGATGTAACCTGTTCCCACAGTTAAATTCATTTGTGGCAGTCGAGATGTAACTTTCACCGCAATTGAATCAAAATGCGGGAACAAATGATATCTTATGGCCGCAAATCAATCAGATTGTGATGACATCTGAGGCCGGTAGTTAATCAAATCATGGGAGCAAGTTCCCTTGTCATCGTGTGGCCAAGCATCAATCGGAGCGTGGGAACAAGTTGTAGTTCACAGCCATAAATTACTCAGTGTTCTTAAATTTTCTCTCTCTTTCTCTCTGTCTCGCTCTCTCCCATCTGTGTGTGTGTGTGTGTGTGTGTGTGTGTGTGTGTGTGTGTGTGTGTGTGTGTGTGTGTGTGATCACTTTCCAGCTGCACTGGAAGTAGAGTTAAAAGACAGCAAGTGTGGCATTGAAATGATTCTTGACTTGAGTGGTCTGACACACATTTGAATCCATAATGAATCGATATTAGAATGAGAGGGGTGATTAGGGCGAACTAAACCCGCGCTGCCATTCCAACGATCACCTGACCAGTGAGGAAACAGTCAGACTGACTCACCCCGAGTGTTTGGGTGTATTAAGTTATCACGTGTCGCCATCTAGCGTTGAGTCGTGGTCCTGCAGGTCCGAGCAGTTCCTCCCATGATTCACTCCCACTACGTAGTCTGCGAGCGGATCTGAGGTCGAGGCCGACAGCAAGTTTTTTTTTTTTTTTTTTTAAGGCAGAAAAAAACACGTAGACACCCGGTGTGTTTGTATACGGACATATAAGAACTCTTAGCTGACATGAGAATGACTTTTATCTGGTGATTAATGCGGATCTTCAACACTGGCCACTTTTGGATGTTGGTGTGTTTCTTTATTCAGTTCAGTCCAAACACAGCACAGAGGCACTGAGGGGGATCGGAATTTACCGGTGACAAGTCTGCGGGAGAGAGAGAGGGTGAGAGAGAGAGAGAGAGAGAGAGAGAGAGAGAGAGAGAGAGAGAGAGAAAAGGGAAGAGATCCATTCGTTACATGGAGCGAGTCTTTTAAAAAAAAAAAAGTCGGATACATTCAAACCCAAGGAAGAAAAAAAGGACATTTTTAAGCTTCAACTTTGAAGAAGAGCTCCGACCATGGCGAAAAAGTATGATTTCCTTTTCAAATTGTTGCTCATAGGGGACAGCGGCGTGGGCAAAACATGTCTCATCATTCGTTTTGCTGAGGACAATTTCAACTCCACATACATTTCAACCATCGGTAGGTTCTGGTGAGGTGGGATTGTTGGCTATTTCTCCATCAGCTTCTACGGGAGAGCTGTTTGTCTTCCTTCTTTATGTCCTTGCCACTGTACGAACTGGTTTGTCAGACGGCTTTCATGTCTCAACTAGTCTCTCTTTTCTGAGTTTGTCTCTTTATCTTTTTTCTCCTCCTTGTTGAATGTGTCCTGTCTCTTCCCAGACCCCCCCCCCCACACACACACACACACACACACACACACACCCCCTCAGATCTCATTCTTCTCACTTGGCTCTGGGAAGGTCCACCCACCCTCATTCCTATCTCTTTTACCATCTCTGCGTTCCCAGAAGAACGGTTGGCTCTTTGGCCTGCACAGTTATGCACAAGACTTCCTCTGGCCCCTCTGGGCGGTCTGTCTGTTTGTCCGCTTGTCCGTCCAGCAGAAATCCCTGAGTAAAACTTTGGGTGGAAGGCGGTGCAGGCCTGTGCATCTTTCCTCTTGTCAGTGTGGAGAGCACCAAGGGGTCAAAATCACAATGCAACTAATCATGAACAAGCCTCCACCCAGCTGAGGGTGACCTATATTTGCTGCTCTGCAGTGTGTGTGTATGTGTGTGTGTGTAGTTCAAATCTCCCAACATCTCATTCCCCTCTTGTTGTCCCTCAGGCATCGACTTTAAAGTAAAAACGATCGACGTGGATGGAAAGAAAGTGAAACTTCAAGTGTGGTAAGAGACCATGGTGGCGGGTTTGTGTGGGAATGCTTTGCTTTGTTGAGGGACTGCCTGATCCGTTCAGGTGCCGTATTTAGGGCCTGACACGCTTCTGCTCCTGAGAGACAAGAGGATCCTCCCTCTTGTTCGCCAAATCAGGACTACATCACACGGGTGTGTTGTCCTGATATCAATGACATCACACATGTTTTTGTTTCCACGCTACGGCCTCACTGAACAGTACGTGACTTTGTGTGTTCAGGAGCTCAGAATTTGCTACACTGATTGTGAAACTCTGGTCCAAATACTGATGTTTGAAATATTTATTTGACTGCTAACTGATGTCTTTGTGTTGTTATTGCTTTTTTTATGTCATCTGAGTTGATCTTTATTACCCCGTTCATGCAATAAACCAAAAAAAAAAAATTCAATCCTGAAGCATCCTTTCTGTCTTGAAATAGACAGAAATCTGCAGATAGAAATCCTTATTGTTCTCTCAGGTAACGTAGTCGTCCTCAGACGGGCTTTCCAGCCGAGCCTCTAGTGAACGGGATTTTCCACGTTAAGTCTTTCAATGCGCAGGTGTAAGGACGAGTGTTATATAACTCTCAACTATGATAAAGTATTGCGACACTTCATCACATCACTTTTGAGGACAACTTACATCCTATATATTTTTAAAAGGATATTTTGTATAATTTTCACACCAACACATAAACTTTGGCCTTCTGTGAAGCAAGCGAATGGCGGCAGGTACGGAGGCACGGCCGATGTATCGGTGCACCTCAATCAGAAGTGTAGCCATCAGTGTGTTTTTTTTTCGATTCTGAATGTGTGTGTGTGTGTGTGTGTTTTCACTTTTTTTAGGGACACAGCAGGGCAGGAGAGGTTCAAGACCATCACGACAGCCTACTACAGAGGAGCCATGGTCAGAGGAGGATGCCCGTAGAACAAGCAGACTGGAAAATCAGGCTGACATCAGTGCTCCTTTGTGCTTGCTCCCCACCTCTGACTCTCTCTCTCTCTCTCTCTCTCTCTCTCTCTCTCTCTCTCTCTCTCTCTCTCCATCAGGGCATCATCCTGGTGTACGACATCACAGACGAGAAGTCTTTCGAAAACATTCAGAACTGGATGAAGAGCATCAAAGAGGTGAGAGCAGTTCCAGTTAGCCATGGCGGAAAAGAAAACCAGGAAACACTTAAAAATAGTGCTCAGTCAGTCAGAGTGATCCATATTAGTCATGAACTCACTGCAGCAACCAAGCTACCAGCAACAGGGAGTGCACTGAAGGACGCAGTCCACCCAAATTAGCCAATTTCCTTTCTGTCACATTGTGGAGTAGAAATAGAACGAATGAAAACTGTCCAGCTTGAAAACAAGAACATTGTCTGTGGAGTGACAGAATGTTGATATGGGTTTTCTGATGAACTCACTGTTCTGCTCCGCTGGTTTTCAGCACTAAGGCTTTTTTCATGTACAGCAACATGTTTGGTCTTGTTTTTCTCAGTTTGTCATCTTTTGGTTTTTAATCAAGAAAACTTGCTACATCCATCCCTCCATTTTCTATACCGCTTATCCTTTAAGGGTCGGGGGACTGGAGCCTCACTTACTACTTACTTCAGAAAAAAACGAGCCGCGTTTTTTTTCATAAAACTTTCTTCCTCTTCAAAGTCTTGTTTTAGCCTCTGTTGGATTCTTTCATTCCTTTTTGGGCAAAAGTTTCAGCTCCTGTGTACCAATTAATATGCTTTGTATCATATTAGCTGTCACCATAAAAGCATACGTTTTTATCCTCTTTTATCTTTCAGGCTGTTTGTGGGGTAGGTATGGTGTAGTGTCAGGGACCACATTGTTCAGAAACGTAGCGAGAAAGAAAACAGCAAGAGAAAACAGCAGCGATGGAATATCAGTCTACTGTGGTGTCCAACTCTGTTCGCTACAAGTGTTTGATTTTCCGACTCGTGCCCAGATTTTTATTTTCACTGTCAGCATCTTTAAAATAATCCCTACAGAGACCTCGAACTTTCTGTGCAGGTGTTTTATAACATTTACAGGATTTTAGTCGAACAACCCCGCATGTGAAAATATTGGTTTGTTGCCTCCCGAGCTTTTGCAGAACTGCAAAGTCGGGCATTAGGTTGCATTTCTGGACGTGCAGAATGGTGTATTTTTGCAGCTTCACGGATCCTACAGACACTATGTGAATATCTAAGCATCCCTGGTTTATATCGTCCTTTTTGTCTCTTGCAATAGCTCCAAATGTATGGAAGCGTGTGATAGCTTGTGGGTATTCATCATTGTCGGACCAAACCTGACCTCTGAGAGTGAAATCCTATTTCATTGTATATGTCATAGTTAAATATCATACAGTGTGTTTATTTGTTTTTCCTTGTTAAAGGGGGTTTAGGGTTATTTTCTCACTGGAATCAGGGGTCTCTAAGGCCAAAGTGCCGGAGGAAAACTGCAAATGGAGAAGCCCGCAACATAAATCGGAATTTGATTGGTCTCATTCCGAGAACTTGTCACAACAAACATGCTCGTGCCCACCAAACATGTTTGGCTACTACTTATTTTTTTAAATAATCTAATAATTATAGATGGTATGCTGAAAAAGATAAGACCATAATGTCTTTCTCTGTCTCTGTCTGTCTGTCTGTCTCTTTGATCTCGTCCTCTTAAATGTCTCAGTACGTCTCTACTGAGCTCAAATCAACTAATTGCACCTCCTTTTTATCCCCCAGAATGCATCAGCCGGGGTCAGTCGGATGTTGCTAGGCAATAAGTGTGACATTGAAGCAAAGAGAAAAGTTTCCAAGGAGACAGGAGAGAAGGTGAGATGGCACTAGTGGTGCGTTACTGCAGCGTTCGTATGCTATTGTTTATGTAGCGCTGAAGCTGCAGCAGCGCTCCTCAACTCTTCTGTACTCTTCTGTGTACTTTAATATGATAAAGAAGCACATGCTTGTTTGTTGTGACTGAAGACAAAAAAGGGAGTGACTGTTTGCTGAAGGAGTGTTTTTTCCAGTTTTACATTGACTTGAGATAAGAAGCAGGAAGTGATGAGAGTCTGTATCCTGACCACGTTTGGGTCTGTTGTTGACAGCTGGCTAAAGATCATGGTATCAGGTTCTTTGAGACGAGTGCAAAGTCCAGCATTAACGTTGAGGAGGTGAGCCCGACATAACTGCTGATAAACAAACTTTCAATATCGCACTAAGTAAACACGAGTTATTCTTCTCTCATGTGTTAACGTGCTATATTTGCTGCAGGTATTAAACTTTATTTTCCCCTCTGTGTCTTTAAATCATTCCTGTAGTCGTTTCTGGCTTTGGCTCGCGACATACTACAAAAATCCAGCAAGAAACCGGTAAGTAAGACGATGTCATATCAAACTGGGGCATTTTAGTCATCAATGCACTTTTGTCTGCTTCTTTATTTCTACCATACATTCCATTTTCTACCATTCAACAGGGCCCCACAGGCCGGGAGGTGAAAATAACCAGCAGCACACAGAAAAAATCCTCCAAATGTGTTCTTCTCTAGATACGACACCAGCCTGCACACATACAGAGTCAGGGTTCGCTTTGAGTAACACATCAGTATTACTGGGAAAACACACCGCAGGTTGTCTCCATCTGGTGCCAAAAGGATATGTGTGTAGTTTTACTCCACAAAAAAAATTTCATAAATTTCTCCATTGATCCGAGGGTCCTAGTCCAGACCCCCGTATTTCCTATTTTCAGAAAAATGTTGAGGACTGAAGCCAAAGTCGACGCTAAAATAATATCTCACATTTCATCATGAATCATTCATTATGAAAACGTTCACTTCTTTTGTGTGTGGGCACAAACAGCAGTGAGTTTTCAGTAGAGGTCTGAAGGAAAGTTTTTACATCACCCAATCATCTAGAAGGCTCTTACCTGTAGATCTGAACAGAAATGTTACTGTGGTTACTTTTGAAAGAGACCTTGAACGCTTCATAGATGGTAAAAATGCCGACCACAAGGGATAAACTGACTATACAAGACGTTCAGAAACATTTTTTTCTTAGTAAAGAATATTGAATTTGTCCGTTTACGGTCCAATAGTTTCATAAACGTGACACCAACACCACAGATGAGAGGACATCCCGACTCTGCAGGGCCACATTTAATTTCCTCGCATTTGGAATATTAAAATAACTGTCTTCCTCTTTTGAGAATATGTTACATTTCTCAGTGTACATTGTTATTGTGCATTTAAAAGAATCTGTGCTATTAAATATGAAGGCTGCAGACATCATTGCTGGTTAAAAGAAAATGTGCAATGAGAAATTTTTAGCCTGTTTTTCATCCCAATTAATGCTGTGTGGAGACGCTGGTGGCAGACAAGCAAGTCAACAGTTGTAATGGATGGAAGGAGTGATGTGGAAGGTTTGAACAGACATAAGTGCAATAAAAGAAGATGGGAGGAGCGATGAAAGAATGATGGATAAAGAAAGTGCCTGGACAGGATGTGAAAGCGCTTGAAGAAGAAATGGTCACGTCCCTCACTCTGAATTGATTGAGTGAGTCTTGCATTTGAATTCCAGTGCAGGTAAAGCTCATAGTGAGCACTTCCACACATGACAACGTTCAGATCATTCAAAAACATTGAAGGTGCTCATTGTTTTCTTCCCTCTGCACAGAAATATCCCTTACTTGTCCAACTTTCTTTCACCTTTTATGTCTTAGACCTGCTACAGGACTTTGTATGTAGACCTGACACTTGCTGAATAAAAACTGACAAGAAATAACAAAAAAAAGTGTTTGTGTGGTAGTTTAAAAATGTGCGTTTGCTCAGAAAAACAAGCAGAGCTGGTAGCCATAGTATGTTATTCATATTTAACCACCTTTTTTAATACATGAATTATTCATGTCTGGTAATTAAGGCGCAATATTAAAACAGTTTCAACGTTTTAAGATGAGGAGAAAATTAAATCCAAATTGTGATATAAGCACAACAGTACACATCAAAATAAACGAGCAGCTGTTCAGCCGGGAGGCCCCTCCTCTAGGACCCCTTGTCGTCTTCTTTTTAAACTTCTGTCCTCACAACAAAAGACTGATATTTTCCCCTCAGTGCTGCAGCAGCAGGGGCTGCAGCTTGTCGCTAGGCAACCTTCCCTCCATCCCAGCATCAGCACCACAACGGTGTATGCGCGCTCTGCCGCATTTCCCAAGTTTCCTGCACGTTTTGCGTGCCTTGTCATCACGCAGGGCAGGTCTGCAAACACGGCACTATTCTTTCCAGAGTCGGAGCTCTATCGATGAACAGGATAAATCCGCGGGTAGCGACACGTAAAGAAGAATTAAAATCAGGTCGTTAGTCGTTGGTGGATATGTTGAAGTGTTCGTGTGACGTGTGGTGGGAGGCAGTGAGGTAAACGTCCGGGATACACACACCAACATACGGCTGAACGGGATGCCCGCGTGACTGCAGGGAGGAAAGAGGAGGGGGTTTAGGTGCGTGCGGTGGACCACCGCAAAGCCCCCGAGGTAGAGTTGCCAATGATCGAATCCTGTGAGCAAAGAGTCATCACTGCTTGGCTGCTATTTTTGGTGCAGCTTGTCAATCGATGGAAGATATTTATTTCCTGTTCATGTCGAGGTAATTAGTGTCGCTTCCCGAACGAACCGATCTGATCTGAGATCTTCACACCGTCATTTCTTCCGTGAGAGGATGAGAAGCTAAGGTCGCGAGAGGAGACGCGCACATGTCCCGATGATCCTCCTGACTGGACACACGAACTGACCGGCTCATGACATCTCTGCTGGGGGTGAAACACCGAGTGATCGGCTGCCATCAGCTGCTGGATGTTTTTGTATTTGCGGCCTGCTCGGCTCTCCTGTTACCGCAATGCCACTGGTCAGAGGAGGGGGAGAAAAGGGCAGAAGGTAGATTGGAGACCGGCAAATGTGTAAAACGCAAAGGTTGGAATCTACTTGTATTGTCCAATCGTGTCTGAGCTGTAGGAGTAGTGGCTGTAATGGCCTGAGAACTGCATGAAAGACACACTGATGCATCTTAGTGTCATGGCCGAAACGTCAAATGAGGTGAGTACGGTGGCTGTGAGAGTGTAGTGGCTGCTCAGTCCTCAACTTTCTGCTGACAAAGTTCTTGGATTCACTGACTGGACTGAGTGCGCACCATGGGGCACTGCGCAGCACCTATGACACCTGCCAGTGGAGTGCTTGGTGCATAATTGTGACAGAAGAATTTATGTATCCCCCTGCTCCTCTCGTGTACATCTACCTACATCACTGAATTTTTCTAACCCTGAGGACACAGTCAAACCTCCTTCCTCCACGCACTAACATGCCTTCGCCATCAGACTCCAGCAGTGTGGCCTCAGCCTCGGGATCTAGAGGCTGGTCGGACAGCCGACGGGGCTTCTCTGGTCGTGGTCCTGGTGGTGCACGGCTGCTCCTGTACCTGGGGCTGTGCCACTTGGGCCTTGGAGCCATGGTCTTGGCTTTCTCTTTCACCAGCATGGCCTTCACCTCCTCTGCTCGTGTGAGGCAGCACTGCCCATTCTGGGCAGGATTTTTTGTAAGTGTAAGAGCTGACAACTACATGCACTATTAATGAAGATAACAACTACGGTTTTAATGGGTGTTTTATTGCTGTGGTGTTTGTCGGCAGGTGGTGGCATCAGGGATAGTTGGGATCATCTCATGGAGGAGACCTCTAACGTTGGTGGTATGTTGGATTTTTACGTGATGTTTAGCTGCAGCTAAAAAATTAGTTTGGGAACATACAGCGCTAAAGCCTGACACACACACAAGTGAAGAGAAAAAAACCCTCCTTAGTTTCCATTCTGGGGCTTTTGATTCTATGACAGCACATGAAGACAGACTTTTGGTGTAAAACATGTATGTATTTATAAATTTTTTTTAAACCTTTTTGTTATATCACTGAATAACATTTCTTACATATATTACACATTTAGGGTGGGAAAAAAATATTGATTCTGCATGTTGCAGTACTTCAACTTTCAATAAAATATCGACAGACTGCCCAAAATATCAATATTTTTAGTTGTGGTGTCATTCACCAACTCCCTTGTCAACATTTTGACAAGTTCTTCATTGGTCCTTCACTGGTACTGTGACCTGTCTGTGTTTAAGAGGCACTTAGCTAAGATGATCATCTCAGGGAATAAATCTGCGTTCTGCTGTCTTGATTATTTTCTTACTCTGTGACACACTTTTACAGAGAGACTCTTAAAAATGACATTGCTGTTATGACAGTTCGCTTGTTTACTGAGAACAAAACAACACCGGTGTGATCCAGACACAGCATGCGATGTCCAAAACAAACAAATTTATGTAAACGCCACAGCGGCAGCACTGCAGAAAAGAGACCTGATGTCATGAATCGCGGCATCGTCTTATAGCATGTGGATCATCAAAGAATCACTATATTTTGATACTGTTGTTATCCTGGGTGTTATCATGATACACTGTAAAGTACTTATTGGTTCCTTCTGTCGGGTTTAATGGATGCTCATCGGTGAAAGTACAGGCTGTCGTCTTTGTCAACTCTCTGCCCTCCATGGCACTGAATCAGACTTTGGCTCCGTGTCTCTCCACAGGTGTCACTGTTCATGCTGCTGTCTGCAGTGTGTGTGATCCTCAGCCTGGCTGGATCGATGCTCTCCTGTCAGAATGCACAGATGGTCAAGTCTATGCTCACCTGCCAGGTACAAACAGTATGCAAGTGTTGTCTCCTGCTTGGTGCTGCAGTGTCCTTCTAACAGATGCATGGGGAATGTGCCAGGAATAGTTTCTGGTCAAACAAATATGCTCTTAGTTTCCAGATCTGAGCTTCACACTAATTCTCTGTATTTGGGGATGTGTGTAGGTGGAGAATGGTCTTTGTGCATGTTGTGCACCCACTCACACCTGCTCCATCACAGGGGAGGAGACACTGGTCCTCTACCTGAATGCTGACTGCCACTCAGTCAGGCATCAGCTGAAGGTGGGTAGGATGTGTTTGTACTGCTGACTTTAACATATTCCCAACTAAAACTCCTATCTGTCATATATCTCTGATTTTTCTGATCATGTTTTGCTCTGCAGGATCTTTTATTCAGTGCGTGTGGTCTCAGCATTCTATCCACCATCATCTGTACTCTGTCCACTGTGACCTGTAGTATCCACATATTCTCCCTGGACCTCGTGCACCTGGTGAGTAAAGGCACGTTCTACATTCAACTGACCACGCTTCCATCTTCAAAGTGACACGTCACGCAAAAAATAACATTTGTTTATCATTTACCCGCCATCACGATGTCTTAAAATTATGAATTTTGCCCCCTGCATGATTTCTCAGTGAATCCAGAAAATTCTAGCAGCATACTTGTTGCTGGAAGCTGATGGAGACTCAAGGTTTACAACATCAATAGTATAAAAATAAAAAATATGTCTACAAACCCATAGCACTTAATACTTGATGAATGCTTTCATTCGTGGAAAGAATACTTAACTAAAACACATTTCTACACTCTGAACACGCGTGACTAGCTAGAGATTATGGTTTGCACATGATAAATAAATTATTCCCTAATTTCATCTGTCTCTCCCTCCAAATAGCTGGCACCACATCGTTCACGCTCGGTCAACCCAGAATGCACCACTCCTCAGGATGCCTTCCTGACCAACATCATGGACTTTGAAGAGTTTGTTCCACCCATTCCTCCGCCTCCATACTATCCTCCTGAGTACACCTGCAGCTCAGAGACCGATGCTCAGAGGTACTAAAAGCTGAAGCAGTATTATTACACATAAATCAACGGCAGAAACAGAGGATTGATATTGTCCTATTTATGCGTAGTATCACCTACAACGGCTCCATGGAAAGCCCTGTTCCCCTCTACCCTACTGATTGCCCCCCACCTTATGAGGCTGTGATGGGACAAAGAGTTGCCAGCCAGGTAAGTATGTGTGTGTGTGTGTGTGTGTGTGTGTGTGTGTGTGTGTGTTAATGTGATATATCTGATGACCATAGCCATTGGTTCCTTTTGTAATCGTCAAGGCAACAATGTTTGACCCCCACGGCGCTGAGCTGTCTGGAGAGAGAGGAACTTCTACTGCCTTCAGTGGAGAAGGTGAGAAAACTTGTTTTTCCCCTGAATTCTGTGACAGAACGCTATCATGGTTTAGTAACTACAGAGAGAGTATTGAGAGAGTATTTCAACAATTTGTTGTAAAAAAATGTAACATAGAGCACTCTGGATCTGACCCCATCACTTACGCTCCTTGGCCAAGGTAATAAAAACAAGTTAGTTTTAGCCTGCAATTCAAATATTTCCATGCAATATTTTAATGTGCACATGAAAACCTCTAACAGTTCCCCAAAATATCTCCAACTGAGCGTTGAACGTTGCAGATTTTATAAATTCCCATTTGCATATTTTACTTTTTTCACTTTTGAGCACTGCAATAAAGTCAAAACTACTATTCTGAATGAGAGAATAATTATTTTAATATGTCATAATAAAAGCATGAAATGCTGCTCAGCATCAGACTTAATGATTTTTTAATGAACTCTGAGCAATCTCTGTTATGAATTTCCTCATAATGAAGAATAATAACTTTCATTTTTATAGTCTCCATGGACAGTGGATCTCTGTTGATGTCAGAGATTGTGGACATCCCTGATGACTCCTCCCCCTCTGAGGATTCCTGTCTGATGGAGGTGGGACTGAGGATCCAGAGCGAGAGGGGCAACAGGACTTCTAGTGAGGCAGGAGAGGGGGGCGATTCGGGGGAGTACATCAGCTTCCGTGGTCCCCTGACTCAGACACCAGAGAGCCCACTAGCAGGAGGTCCTAGAGCCAGGAGCTTTCTGAGAGGAGAGAGGTCCAACTCCTGCTCTTCCCCCAGCACTGCTACTACCACATACAGGTGGAGAACACTTACTTGGGATCACAATATCTGTAGCGTTCTAACTATCCACAAGCAGAAACAGTGTTTTAATTTTTTTTTGTCCTCCAGGTCTCCAGTATTACGTCGCCAGGCTATGCTAGCGAGTAGCTGTTCCCAGCTGGAAGCAATAGGGGGCTCCACCGCACAACAACGATGCTCCATCCCCGACATTCGAATTCGCCCTTCCACTCCTTTACGCCAAGGAGCTGCCCTCGACCCCTCTGCTCCCTTCACTTCTTCCTCCTCCACTGCCAGTGAGCAGGGTGGAGGATACGGGCCACTCTTCCTGCGCCAACCTCTGTTCCTGCGACGAAGGGCTGGGAAGCTTGAGAAACATGGAGAGAGTTGTGAAGGGCTCCAACCTCTTGTACGCTCACACAGCGAGCCAGGCCTCAGCTCCTCCACTGATACAGGTAATGGAGACGTGATGTCAGGCTTAGCTCATGATTCCAGGCTCTAAAATGTCTTCTTTTGTCCCTTCTTGTCCAGTTGACTTTGGCTCTGCAGGCAGCAAGGCATTTATAGACACAGGTAGGAACTATTAACTGAAGGGTTTAATGACGTGATGATCAGGTGCCTTATGGGCCTCAAAGCATTAGGGGTAAATTGGGCTCATCCCCTTTTTATATGTTGGTACTGCCTCTTTTTATGTTCATTTCATAATTTTATGGGTAATTAAAAGCATAACCATTCGAAACAGTATTGCGGAAGCTCAATCTGATGGATTTGATTTTGGAGGCCAACGCTGTTCTCTTTTTTTCCAGCTCCATCCTCCGAGGCGTGTCTGTTGCCTCGCACCTCTCTGCCGCCTGCTGCAGCTTTGCCAAGGAAAGGCAGCATGAAATCAACAGCTATGAGCGCGCAGATTCCCTCCAAACCTCTACCAGTGTCCCCACTGCGCTTGTCTAAAGACTGCCACCGTTCCCTCGGGGACCTTAAGGTAAAAGATACTGGAGTGATCAACGTCTGTTTGCTCATATTTTCACCTTTCCTTAATCCTTCTTGCTTCAGGTGACTCGAGTTCTGGTGGCCCGCTTCCTGCAGCGCTCCAAACGTAACCTTGCACCCTCCTCCGAGCATGCTGGGAGTGCCGTGCAGGTGCCTAAGAGGAGAGGTGGAGCTGAGAGCACAGCAGGCAACCACATGGCCTTGGAACAAGTATGTCCACATATTATATTTAGACACCATATTTAAACATCAGAATATTTCACTAAAACTCTGCTTTCAGGTTTTGCGAACCCCTTGGAATACCAGCCGTGGACACCCTAACCACCACTCCCATCATCCTCATCACCGTGGTCACCATCATTCCCACAGTGACAGCCGACACAACCGGAGTCCCAGCGACCGGGCACCAGAGGGGATCCACCTGCGCAGCTGTGGAGATTTAAGCTCCTCCTCCTCGCTGTCGATACGTCGATTAGTGACGCCTCACGGCTCATCGGGAGCTCTCTACTCAGAGTCGGCACTCTGAAGATGGGAGGGAGGTTGAAGGAGGGATGGAGGAGGAAAGTAGTGGGCATGAAAGGTGACAAGTTTGGAGGGAAGAGGCAGGTTAATTAGAAAGGTAATCTAGTTTAGAGGAGTCATCCAGGAATGATATTCTGAGGATCTTCCCTCCTTTTTTTTCCTCTTTTCTCAAATCAGTTTTCTGAAGCCTTATGGCCTTATTCAGTGGTGCTCTTTATCACGCTGAACACTCACTGTTCAACGGCAGTGAAAAGGTCACTCGATGCTAATTTCTGATGTGCGTGGTTTCTCAGCTAACAGAGCAAATCCACCAACAACCAAGACCAAGCATCTTCTCTTTGCTCTCTGCTCCGTCTCTTCTCAGTACTCTTCGGGAACGATCTCTTCCTCAAGACTGGACTCTGAACTCTTCTAGCACTCATGCTACAACAACCATTTATCATACATTACATAATAATGAATTGCAATATGCTTCTGGCCCTGTTTTTAAACATTGCTGTTCATCCAGAGGATCGCTCAGGTCGAGTGAGCATGAAAATCCCTCATTATGTCTTCCATTTAAGAAAATATCCACACATAGTTAGCAGAGTATAATGTAGATAAACAGACGGGGCTTTACACGAGGACAGTTATTTTCACGAGTCTTTACTGAGTTGCGAATTTTGTCTTTTCTCTTTTTGCGAGTCGAAGCTTCACTTTCTCCACACTTTTACACCGCCACATTAGCCTTTAAAATAAGACAGCCAGCATTCTTAACACGGACATTAATGCATGCCCCCCCCCCCCCACACACACACACACACACACACGCGCGCGTGCACACTCAGCCTTTGAAATGTATTCTCTGTGGGTGGCCCCTAGACACGTGGTTTGATTTGCGTACGTGCATGTTTTGCTACACCCCCCCCCCCCATACAGCAGGAACCTTGTGCATTAGATCCCAACTGTCTGTGCAACTAAGTATCATGTCCTCAGAATGTCTTAATCTGCATGTTTTGATGATGCTTCTTACTTTTTTCTCTTGCACCCAAAACATATGATAGTAGCCATTTGAGATGTGTTTGTGTTAAAAGATGACAGGAAAGTTCAGAGTCACAGATATTCAGCAGAATCTTGTGTGCAGGTGTACAGAGGTATGAATTGCAGTGTGACTCTGAAGATGCAAAGAGTCCCTTGCAATAAAAGTACAAGACTATTTGTCACAGCATTCACATTGTGTTGGTAGCCGTCCCTTAGGACTTGGAGGGGTTTGGGGTCTAAATGAAAAGGCCTTGGACTGCTGACACTCCGGTACCTTGATGGATCTTACACTTCTGGATTGTGGAGTATACGTGCAACAGATTGGACTTTGTTTCTTTGGAAAATGTGTTTCGATGTGTTCACTAAGGTGATGATATTGATTCCATATCAGTAGAGGCTAATTTTGAATACACTCATGTGTAACTCATTTTGAAAAAGTTCCACGTAGGGCTTTCAGGGACAACACGCTCAACCAACGCACGAGCATTTTGCTCAACGTCGCAACAAACCATCATGTCATTGCGCCGTGCAGAAATAACAGGGCTTCAGACACAATGAGACAACGGGACCATTCCATTCCGCTCTGAGTCCTTTTATTTGTTAATGGCTTGGTAAGTGTCATGATGGTTTGTTGCTGCATCAACAGTAAATCAAGCAAAACACATGTGTAGTTTTGAACTTTGACTCTTGCAACTCCCTTGAACACTACAGTAAAACCAGTGCTGAGCACAGCATGTCACGCTGTGACTAGTTCGTAAAGTTCCATAATTGGTCTCAGAGCGTAGTTGTGCTGTTGGCATGTTGTGTCTGAAAGGTCAAAAATCCACCTGACATGAATGTGGTATATCATATTGGCGTGGCAGAATGTTCTTTTTTACCTGCTACAGGTGTCTTATGTTGCGTTCCAGCTGTGTTTTTCTCCTAGAGAGGAGAAACAATATGCCAATCTTACAAAAATGAAGATCTGCAGCATGGCCCCGCGCACAAGTGTAGTAGCTTCAGTTGATTATAACAGAAAGATTCTGCTACGACAGCCATGTCGCACCACATCTGTGCCCGGTGTGTTTCAGCCATAATCTCTGTAAACAGATATCTGCATATGATAGCCAATGGGTTCCGTGACTGTGTGCAGACAGGTGTTGGGAGAACATAGCCTCAGCGGCTTTATGCCAGACAGTCTTTCAGGCAGAAAGTTCTACTCTGAAGGGAAGTGATAAGAAAACCTTTAAGAAGGCAAGCGATGACAACAAACAGCAGCAAATTTTCACCTAAATGAGTTGGAGTCCCATTTAGGGTATTCAGATATATTGTGATTTTTGACTCCGATTTTTCTGAGTTAAGCACAAAGGAGAATTTTGCCTCAAAGTCTTTCTGCCAGAAAGTAACAGAAGTGCTGCCAGAAATCCTTTGTAAGATATGGTTATGATGTAAAAGATTCTCTTTCATCTCAAACCATGATGTTTTCCTAAACCTAACCAAGGAGTGGTTTTTGCCCAAAACTTACCAAATGGTGACATAAAATTGAGAACAAATTTTAAAAAAATATAAGAAAATGAATCAACGAATTTAAAACCAGAAGTCAGAAGTCTTCTTCCATGCAGAATTCAAACTCCAATCGCCAGGTGAACGCCTCGTATTTAATGCATTCACCCACTTAGAGCTGCTGATTTGCCAGAGGTCTTTGTTGCTATTTATATTTTGTCTTCTGACTTACCAAAGGTTTAACCTACCTGTCAGAATGACATTTGTATCAAAGGGAGACTCTTGCCAGTAAGTCCTTCTGGTAGAAAGCCTTTGAGGCTTGCTTATCCCCACACCACACAGGCACACACTTACACTCCCTTGTGTGCACTGAGATGTGTTTCTACCTCCTGTCTTGCATTATTTATTTGAAGAAATGTATATCTGTATGGCAGGCTTTAGAGGATTCAGCCTTGAAACCTGAATAAAAATGTATTTAAATATGACACCTATTTCGGAATTTAAATGCAGTGTTAATGGCAACACATTTGACGCAAGATATGTATCTAAACATATGAAATAAATAGACTTAAAATAAAAAATAAATCCTAAGTACGTTTTTTAAACAAGATAGTTGGAGCTATTCATATTCTATTAATGTAACCAACTATAGATGATAAAAATTTGCACGATCATGAAAAGTTGGAATTCTTTGTTTCACTCTTGTGTCCCCTACCGTTTCAGTTTTTCTACTAAATCGTGAAAACAGGCGAGGCTCTCCCATAGGTTGACAAATCTCCACTCCACTCAAACCCCGCCTGTTTTCAAATCCTATTGGTCAGACAGAGTGAAAGCCCATCCTGGTTCGATACGACTGACCAATGAGAATGCTGACTGCACATGGCTTTTTAAACCCCCGCCCACATACACCACTCGCAGGGGATGCTGGGATTTTTAGTCTCGCTGCTCTGGAATAAAACGCTCGGTCTCCGGCCAATGAACTACAATCAAGCACATCCTGGTTTAGGAGACGTTCACAGACTTCAGTTTGATATCAAGTCTTAAAAAGAAAACAGAAACGTTTTTGCTGTGGTACGCTAAACAGTGTCGGAGAAGAGGACATTATAATCATGGTATGTAAAGGCAGGTTTCTGAATTAAAAATAAAATAGTTTGTTAAATTATTGCCAGCGTTGTGTACATACTGGATGCAGCGAAACAATGTAAGCTAATGTCAGTTAACGCTTCTTGTCATGACAAGGGAACTTGCTAGCTATTAATAGCTGATAATTCTCTTTTCCTAATCTTCGCACTTGTTCACCTTGTTTAGTGGCAATATGGACCTAAACAGCCAGGCATTGTTCATCAAATGGAACATGCTACTCACCTTATGTGGGCAAAGGTTTTAAAGCTAACGAACTGCACTGTCTTACTGGTTCAACTTGGGCTTGTTTGCTGCTGAAGACTCGGTGCTTGGACGGCTGGTCGGGAATGAGACACCTCCTTCGTTTACCAATTAATGGCCCTAAAATTCTCCGGATCATGTGGTTGGCCGTCTCCCCACTCAAGTTAAGAAATATATCTCGTCTGCTCTGCACCTCACCTTTTCAGGGGGAGAACGGGACGCAGTGCAAGAAGGCGTTGCAGTCAGACCCTCAGCTGTTTGAGGTCCAGTTTGAAGAGCTGGTCTCGGATCTGACTGAGAGGGACCTCTCTGACCCTGTCCTAACTGATGCCCTGAACAGGTTAAAAGAGGTACATGATGTTGTCTGGTCTTATGCTGTGTTTATCTGACAAGTGCTGAATGCAGGATGAATTGTACCTCCTCCTTCTTCACCCAGGTGTTGTTGTATAATGCTCCTGGAGGTAAGAGGAACCGGGGCCTGTCTGTGATTGGCTCACTCAGGGAGCTTGTCCCGCCAGCTCAGCTGCCCCAGGACACCGTGCAGCGGGCTCTGTTGGTGGGCTGGTGCATTGAATTGGTGAGATTTTGTCTTGACAGGTGAAGGTATAAGAGACAGTTTTGTATATTGTTGTTATTGTCAACAACTCTCATTAAAAGACCAGCATGAAAAATGACTTTACCACGTGAATTTGGTATATCCCAGGGTTGACCTTTTCCTCTGTCAAAAAAGCACCAATAATCCATGTTGCTGCAGTGGCTGGTATTTAGGGTTGCCTAAGCATCCATCTATTAAAAGATTACAAAAAAGTTTAAAAACACATACACGTTATATGAATATATATTTGCGTACATGAGCCACGTTTTATTTGCTTCTATATAATTAAAAGGTATATTCCACAGACAGCTGGTCAGCTACGCCCTGGCTGACAGAGTCCAGGTACGCCCGCAGTGGTGATAAATGGTCATAAATGACAGCAAAACACAGTTGCGTCTGTGTTTATGTGACGTCATGTAGTCATTTCAGCTCCGTGTTAGTTTGTGGCTGTTTTGCTGTCATTTACTGACGATGTTTTTTTTGTTCTCAGTGTAAAAAAAAAAAAACTGAACTGAAACTGTGACCCACAAATTTGCGCACCAGCTGTACCTCTATTATTACACTGCTTCATTCACGTACATGACACTGCAACAGACTGGTCGTCCCCGACAAACACGCTAGAAGAATTTGTCCAGTTTCTATTGAATTTTTACATAGAGTTTGGTCTTTTGGTGTCTTCGTGGTCCTGACGAGCTACTTTTTCCTATTTTGATGTGTTAACATATTTCGTGCCGGCACTCAGCCTATCAAACCTGCTGCAAGTTTCCACAGTTGAAACTTTGATTGACTCGGACATCACATGACAAGTTTCTGAGGTGTCCTCAATTTACTGCACCGCTGCATAAAATTTTGAAGTTATTAACCCTGTTGAACTTCTTTGTGACTCTGAAAGTTGCATCGTCTATGTTTTTAGTCATGAATCTGGCAGACTTTTGGCCCACTTAAGGCTATTGACTTGACTTGAACTTTCCTTTTCCTTTATCAGGCACGGAGGTCCATACAAAAATTATCATGTGCAATTAAGTGCGACAACAGAGAGATAAAACCATAAAAATTCGCACATGGTAAACTGTTTAAATCTCAATAAAAAAGACGGGAGAGGTCAGGCTGTTCTTTTTTTCCTCCCACTTTATATATTTATACATTTGTGACAAGTCTGACCCTACTGATGCGGTGTTGTTTGGGGTTCACATTAGAAATAATAAACTATAGAATTCTATATTAAACTATAAATAATTATATATATATAAAACTATAGAATTATTCTAAGAACAGCTTTAAAAGTGAACTTGTTAGGTCTCCATCTTCTGAATCTTAAAAATGTGAGTGAAACGGTGATCTTAATGGGTCTCTGAGTCTTAAAATCTTTCCCCCAGATGTTCCATAAGTCATTTAAAATTCACAGGCTTCCTTTTAACATCATTCATTTAAGGGCTTTCCTTCATTTGAATGTGTTTGTCAGTCTTAAGCTTTACACGTGTAGGTTGTACTTAGCAGCCACCACATTGCTAAAACCACAGACAAGCAAAGAGTAAAAAAGTGATGTAACACAAAGCAAAGACGCCGAACTCTCTAACTCTGTTGTGTCTGTCGGCTGTAGCTTCAGGCGTTCTTCCTGGTTGCGGACGATATCATGGATGCCTCTGTGACTCGGAGAGGACAGCCCTGCTGGTACAAGAAGGTGCAACTTGATTAACAAAATGGTGGTTAATAATTTTTCACTGTTAAATGTGGTGTAACTAGGTGATTGACGTCTGTCTGTTCTAAAGGACGGAATCGGTCTGGATGCCGTCAATGACGCATTCCTCTTGGAGGGCTCTATCTACAGATTACTTCGTAAATACTGCAGGGATCAGCCCTACTACGTCCACCTGCTGGAACTCTTCACTGAGGTACTTTGAAATCTTGATTTGAACGCACAAACTGAGCCCAAAAAGAGTTCTTACAGGAGTCTTTTCTTTCCTTTTGGTTGCAGACGTCTTTCCAGACCGAGCTGGGCCAAGCGCTTGACCTCATGACCGCTCCACCTGGTCACATCGACCTCAACAGATTCACCATTCAGAGGTAAACAGAGGACAAATGTTTGTGTACAAGGTTATTTTTCTCTTCATGACCTCACCTCACTGTGTAAAGTAAATTTTTAGAGGAGGATGATGTTTATTTTGAGAGTTTCTATATTTATTTCAGATACAAAGCTATTGTGAAATATAAGACTGCCTTCTACTCGTTCTACCTCCCCGTGGCGGCAGCAATGTACATGGTAAATGTTTCTGTTTTAAATTTGAAGACATGACAGCAGCATTCGCTAAATGTCAAGAACTTTCAGATAACTATCAACTCTTCCAGTAAAAAAATAAAATAAAATCTTTTACTTCTATTACAGGCAGGAATCGAGAGTGAAGTGGAACACAATAATGCCAAACACATCTTACTGGAGATGGGAGAGTTCTTCCAAATACAGGTAACTACTTTTACAAATCATCTACAACCATCGTAGTGACAGAAAATGTTCTCATTCCCTCCCTGCAGGTTAGATAAAATGCTGTGAACAATGTCAGCGTCTGTAAACACGACATTTTCCATTTTGCAGGATGATTACCTGGACTGTTACGGAGACCCTGCAGTGACAGGAAAGATCGGTACAGACATCCAGGACAACAAGTGCAGCTGGCTGGTGGTGACGGCCCTGGAGGTCATGACCCATGCACAGAGAGCAGAGCTGGAGGTGGGACTTGATGTAACGAGCCTTTCGGTTTGAATATTTAATGTATTATGTGGCTGCAAACCACAGATGGAAGATTAATCACTGGTTTGTGGTTTATACACTTTCAGATGAAACTAACTATACGAGTGTGGCTTATTTACAATTGGCGCTGCAGATAACTACTGCCATTATCGATGAGCCAGTGGTTTATGCTGAATAATCATTCATTCGTTTGGTCCTGCAAATGGTGGAAATGCTGATCGTAGCTTAATAAATGTCAGGGTGTAATCCGTCTGCGTCAGAAGTCCATAACTCCAAGGCGTTCAGTGTCACAGAGGGCATAATTATCAAGAAAATTTTCCCGCTCGAGAAGCTTGAATCTCGCAGTTTTTGTGTAATCCAGCTGAATGTCAAACAAAAAAAAACACCACTGAAAATATGAGCTCCCCAGCTTGAGATCCCATTATCCTTGGTGGAGGTAAAGGTTCTCTCATAGCCCTTGTTTTTTATGGTTGCTATACTGGAGCTTTGCAATATTTTCTGACCTCTGGTATCACTTCCTAAAGATACTAGACTCACTTGCTCGTATTGTACGTTCTTAAAGGTTTATCATCTCCTCCTCAGGCATGCTACGGACGCCACGATGATGCCAGCGTGGAAAAAGTCAAAGCATTGTACCACACTCTGCAAATGCCAGCGCTGTATCACAAATATGAAGACGAGAGCTACCAGCGGCTACAGAAGCTCATCGCTTGTCACGCTCAGAACCTTCCACACTCAGTTTTCCTCAACTTTGCTAAGAAAATCTATAAAAGGAACAAGTGAGATTGCTTTTCTTTTTTTTTTTAACTTCGTCATGATGACCAGATTAATTTTCTGTCAGTGAGGGCGTGCCGGCACTAGAGATGTCTGGGGTGGGGTTAAGGCTTCGACTCCCAATAGCATGGCCCAGGGAATGTTTAGAAATCCTGCAGGCGGTTGATTTGTCGATATACTGTATAGCTGTGGATCTCACCAAAAAGTCCTGGTCATCTATTTATTGCACCCAGTGCATAATAAAATGTCTCCTTTTCATGGAATTAAGTAAGATGACGATGATGATCCAATCTAGCTGTCAAAGAAGTGTTTGTCTTAGGGGAAAGAGTTTGAAATAATTAGGTGATTAAAGGACTGTGCATGCGTGACCATAAAGCATCCAGGCAGAAGACAGAAGACGAGCTTTCTTAATTCCATATATTTTCATATTGCTGCTGTACGGTCTGAACTGGCCGCAAAAGGTGATCGCTTTTAATAAACACATGACTTTTTGCCTCTGATATTTTTGTTATTTTCCTCTAGCCTCTCTTTCAGGTTTCCAGTTACAGGCTTCTAATAGCTACCAGCTCATATGTGCTCTGGAATAGTTTTGGGGCATTGCAACAGTTCTTCCTTTTAGTACTGCCAGAGAGAATATTATATGCTAAAGTTCAAAAGAAGGTAATGAGTTGATAAATAATTCATTTTATTTCTAATTTTGTTTTCATTGAGTCTTTCCAAAGAGCACTGTAGGGAAGGGTTGTTAACACACTTTACTCATAATTTTATATTATTTAGGAGTTTAGCAACCAGATTGTGACCTTCTTGCCTTTTCAAATGCGGATGATATAAACTTGGAGAGCCCCAGAGACCAAATTGGTATTTCTCCACTTTACCCTTTGACTCAGAATACCTCCTGCTAAATGTCACAGCTGCATGATTATTTTTGCAAATATTTTAACTTCATATTGACACAGTTTGCCAGAAACATGTCGCGTAAAGGTGGTGGTTCTGCTCCTCCTGAGTTGGAGATCAATTCCTAACAGTCAAGTGTAGACCAAACCAAAATAGTAGTGGTGGCTGCAAACATCCTGGGGACTGGACTTGGCCTAGTTTGTGCTAGAGCCTCATCCCTAACACCTACAGTCGCACCGAATGACTGATGAGAGCATCAGCAAAACGATTCACTGTTCAAAAGGATGTGAATGTTGATAATGATCTGAAATATGAGCTTGATTTTTTTATTATTATTTAAAACACATCAAAAGCTTCTAACTTCGAAAAAAACGGGAAACTAGGTTTTTTTTGTGAGAAGCTGGAGACGATTCGCGATGAATGGGATGTTGTGATAAGGGAAGTAAGGGGTGTGGTTTGTGTTCACTGAAGGAGGCGGGTATAGGATGACTCCGCGGACCTTCACCATCTACGCTAGTCACGTGATCACGATTGCAAGTTTTGTTACAACTTGTCCTGCATTAGCCGTGGAGCCCAGGACAGATGCGCATATTACATTTGAGACTAGCTTTTACAATCAAATCTTTCTAGCTTAGTGAAAACAATTACAGAAAAGCTAGAGCTAACAAGCTAGCTTTCTCTGAATTGTATATTGATTTGTATAGACTGTAAGATACCAGCTATAAATGCAGCTTGTAGGCCATGGTGATGATATAGTAATAATCATTATTTCCCTGAATTTTTTTAAAATATATTGATTAGTCGCCCAATAACATCAGCTGGAATTTTCATGATCATATTTTCAACTGAAACACATTTGAACGTCGCCTCCTTTCGGTTGTGGCGGTCCGCTGAGTCTCGCGACGGCGGAGGAGCGTGGAGGGGGAGCGCGGGGGGGTGTTGACGCTCGCGAGAAGACGGATGCTGAGGCTGACAGAGATTCACATTCACTCGGGCTGGGATGTGAAAGCACCCGATGAGATGGGGACCTTCATCCATCCTTACCTGCATCGGATCGTGAGTCATATTTTTGTTGTTTACGTTTATTATGTTGTTGTTGTCGTTGTTTTCTCACGCAGCTGAACGAACAGTCTTGCACCGTCCTCGCTGAGCTTGCGTGGATCCACAAACACTCAATTCTGCTCTACACAGAGATGTTTCTAGAACATATGGTCGCTGACTGTTGTTATTATTACATCGCTGCTGTCAAACGGTGTAACATTTGAGTGATAACGAGGGCGGATGGGCCTCGGTATGAGGACGATGCGGTTGGTACCCCCTCCTCCTCCTCCTCCTCCTCCTCCACCACCACCTCCTCCTCCCCATCCTCCCCATCCCCATCAGCTCTGTGGGATCAATAAATGCTCTACAGGATAGTTGAATTACATGTCATGATAAGCTATTTTCTGTGTCCTGTTTCAAGGTTTTTCTTTCTTTTATTGCCCCTCTTGAATAAAGGCCCATGTAAGCAAACAAGCAGCACAGTGAGTTATATTCCTCAGTAATGTGAAGGACACTGTGGGTGAATATATGAGCGATAGCCTTCGGTAGACGGGCATTTAAAAGGCAGGCTGGTGTTCTTCAGTGCTGCCTGATTATTTCATGCTCCAGTTAAATGTGCTTTATGTTCACTCATTGCTTTAGGCATGTGCGAGTGTTTGTGCGTGTGTGTTTTTTTTAAGCGTCATATCTTTTGATCAGGATTTTACGGCTTCTTGTCAGCTCGTAAGGATGGACCGGCACAGATGGAGCCGGCTCGACTACTGTAAACTCATGAATATCGGTGCTCAGTAAAGCAGGAGATGAAGATGATTAGTGACAGTTATTAGGCTATAAATTAGCTTCGAATTCTCATCAGGGGAATGGTTTTAGTCAGTGTGGGGGTGAGAATTTGAACAGACATTTGAAAGCTTAGGAATGATCAAGTATAGATGTCCTTCTTGTGTTATATGTGCTTCAAAAAAAATGGAGTAGCTATGTGGTCAGGGACTGAAATGAAATGTATCACTGATGCAACATTAATTAATTAAGTGATGATGATTGTAAATGGAGTTTCATATCAGAATGTGTGAGTTCACAGTGTGTTTTCGTGTCCTCTCAGGACCTGAGCTGTGATAATTATAAAACAGAAAGCCCAAAAGCGATTGAGTTCTTAATGACTAGTCCAGATGATGGGTTGAGTAACTTCAAAGTCAGATTTGAAAACATGTGTAAAGCAAGAAAGTGTCTTTGATGAGCCGAGATTGCTCTTAGTCCTTATTCACTGTGTGTTTCTTTTTGATGTTACAGGATCTTGGGAGTCAAGCCAAGATGTGACCGTCACAGCGCATCATTGTTTGGATCAGTCCAACATTTACTATATTTGTTTCTATAGCAACAGAAATATTAGAGTAATCTAAAAATTTACACAATGCAGTCCTCCAGCTGCTCCTCCCAGCCGCCAAAGCCAAGGCGTTTTGACGTCAGCAGGCGGACTGTTGCTGGGCCAAAGTCTCATGGTCCTGGTTTTCAGAGGGAGGATAAAAACATGAACACGATCACTTCATCCTCCCCACGACGGGCTACTAAAGGCCCCCCTGCTACTTCCAGGACAAGGGTTGGAATACAGCAGCGAGCACCAGTGAGCCAAACTAGGTTTAGTTCACAAAAAACAAGTTCCACCCTCTCCAAATCAGTTAAGCCCAAACCCAAGAGTACCCGTGCATCTGCTGTACCCCAAATTGCACCCGCACCTCCTCCGCTTCCGGAAGTTCTCCCTCTTGACCCAAATTGCAATGAGACGAGCCTCCCGTGCTTGTGCTGCGATGGGCGTTCGCCACAGGACAACAACAGTATGTTTAACCATAACCACAACAACAACAACACCATTTCTATCAGACAACAAATGCAGCTTCCTCCTCCTACCGCCATTTTACCCCAGAAGCAGGATGGGACAGCAGCCAAGGAGAAGCCTCAGCCTCCCTCACAAGTACAGGCCCCACTGGAGCCCACCGCCCATCCTGCTGCTGCTGGTCTGGAGAACGTAGGAAAGAATGCAGAAGAAAGTGCTGATTTGGATAACAAGAACGATGTCAAAGTAGTGGAGGAGGAGGATGAGGAGGAGAGCAGTGGAGATATTGATATTGATATTGACATTGATGACGAAGGAGGTGACAATGATGATGATGACGATGATGATGATGACACCCTTGTCCCCTCGTGCTGTGACTGTCCCCCCTCCCTCTTGGAGTTCTCACTCTCCTCCTCCACCTCCTCTTCTTCCACCTCCATCAGCTCCTGCTCTGATCTGGAGTCTGACTGTGCAGATCAGTCAGCCTCCATCTGCTCCTCCCAAGATCAAGATCATTTATCTGGTGCCGTGTCACCCAAAGACCACTCCCCCCCGCAGTCACCTGAATGCCATCCTCCTCCTGCACGTTCACCCCCGTCACTTCCTCTTAGCAGTAATCCTTTCCTCTTACCAGCACACTGCCCCATTTCATCTCCAGATGAGGGTTACCCCTCTGCCCTGGACTCCCCCTCCCCTGACTACTTAGGGGTCAAAGATGATTCAGAAGGTACCAAGCTTGGCTTGCTTGATTTCCTAGAATCAGTTGGGGAGTTTGGGAAAATGGAGCGCTTCAGCCAGGTGATCCAAGTGGCTCGCTGGGATCTGGAGGGTGAGCAGCATTGGGATGTTCTGAGGGATCGGTTAGATCATCTGGACCGTTTGGAGAAAGTAAATAGGGAAGTTAAGTTAGCTTACATCGCCAGACTCCATGAGAAGGGGTATGATCTTGGAGATCTGGAAGAGCAGGACCTCTCAGATGTCATGGATGAAATGGGCAACATCGACATTCCCTGGAAGTTGTATAAAAGCAGCGGGGGATCAATGGGAGACTCTCAGGAGTTTTCTGATGCCGGGGTTGATCTCACTGCTCCTTCAGACTGTGATGATCCTCTTGTTCCAGATTCCCTCACTCCTTCCCCTCTTGAGCCACCACCTAGACCCCCCAAACCTCCAGCACGTCATGCAAGTGTGAACTCTGACCTCCACACCTACATCAACATTAGCAGAGAGACCACCTCCATGGCTGTCTCCACCTCTCCCACACTGACGACCTTCTCCCTGAACTCCTCGTCTCCAACATTCACCACCTTTAGATGTGAGAAACCCCTGCCTCCATCTCCACCCTCTATTCCTCCACTCCCTGCCTCTAAACCTGTCCCTTACCTCACCCTTTATACCACTTCCTCTCCACCTCCCTCTATCCCCACCCCAACTCCTCCCATCCCTCCGCCTCGAAGGCGCCATCTTGCCAGGAAAGAGGCTCAGCGCCTTGCTGCCCTTCAAGCTGAACAGGAAAGGACCCCTCTTTCCTTCCCACCTCCTACCACACGCCCACCACCTCTACCTCCTCCACCTGTTATCTCGGTCTCATCCTTGTCTCCCCCTGCCATACCACCACCACCTGCCCTGCCTCCTCCTCCCTCCTTCCATGCCCTGGATGTGGAGATTCGGAAGCTATTGATGCTTGCAGGATTGACCCAAGCTGAGCTTCTCAAACTCAGCCCAGAGCTTGGTGTCTGTGTTGGGGGTTTAGAGGATGAGGGAGACAGAGATCATCTGGTCTCATCTCAGTCTGTGGACCAGCCTGAGTTCAGACTAAAAGACGGAGGAGAGGAGAAGGAATGTGAGTTGATGGCCAGAGATGGATGGAGCAGCAGAGGCAAGTTGACTGGAGATCGAAGGGCAGATATACTTGGAGAAGCAGCAGGAAGCAGAAAAACAGAGGAGGGCAAAGACACACAAAGAACCACTTCATTCACAGAGATGGCAAGAAGAAGGAAGAGGAACAGCGGCCTGACCTCTGACCCCTACTACAGCACCGGCCTGAGCAATATGCATGAAACTAAAGCAAAGAATATGAGCTATGAGACTTTCCGCTATCCTGGCGAGATACCAGAGTCACCTCCCCCTCCTCCTCCCCCTCGCCCATTACCCCCAATCCCCCCCTCTTTGCCCCCCGTCAAAGTCAGCACTCTCCTGGCTAACTCTGCACAGCCTGAACGATATGATTGGCTTATAGCGTTCACACCTGACAATGATGCCCCACCACAGCCCCCACTCATAGAAACAAGAAGATCTCACGTGGAGCCCGCAAAGAAATCAAGTTCATCTGGATCATCTCCAGGGTCAGCCCCGAAGGTGACAACCTTCAAAGAGCTGCGTTTCCGCAACAAGAGTGCCCCCCCTCCAACGAGAGTGATCTCAGACCCAGATCCGGACCCCACGGTCATCACTCCAGATCCCGACATATTGTACAACTTGAAGTGGAGGAGAGAGAAGGCAGGCAGCGGTGGCAGCCAATGGGAGTACACCTCTCAGGCTCAGGCCCTCTTCATGCAGCCGCCACCAGCTCTCACCTCAATGGCTGCTTTGAAGGAAATGCTCCAGAGGGCTGACGAAGAAGGCGGAAAAAATGAGCTGTGCCCATCACAGAAGATTGGCTGCTCGGTTAGTGACAGCAGCCTGTGGACCACAGGTAGAGAGTGGGAGCGTGAGGTGGTAAAGAGGGAGGAGAAGGAAGGCAGGGGAGAAGAACAAGAGGTGGAGGTGAGAGGACGAGCTGATGGAGGAAGGACTGTTGATTCAAGAACCACTGGTGAGTAGCAATTTTCATGATGCTGCCAAGGATACAAGTAATTCTGTTTGTGAAAATACTTAAAACTAAAGGTTATGTTTGTGTACTGGAGAAGACAAACAGTTGCTTAGAGATAGACAACCTAATCTTTATTCGCTACCACAGTGATGCAAAAATAATATCATTAGGCAGCATCATAGAAACAAATAAAGCCAAGGGAGATGGAAATGATACAAGGAACAAGAGTGAAGGTGAAGGATGGCCATGAGTCACAAAAAGAGGATGATGCATAATATGATGAACAAATGATGACGAGAGATAGCGTGATATCAGGAGGGAGGGAATGGGAAAGAGTGAGATATTGATGGGTAAAGACTGAAGGTAATGGGAGGTGAAAGACAAGGTTGGAAACTTTCCAGCCAGTTTGTCCTCACTGGTTACCAGAGTGTGATGTCATCACTGCCTCATTCAATTATTCATCTGTTTTTCAGACAGAGGGGAGGGGGATAATGGAGAGCATGCTACCTTCCTCCCTCCTCTCCCTTCTCCAACTCATGGCCTGATTTCTCCTCTGTTTCCGTCTTCTAATCTTCTCTCATTCCTCTGTGTCGGCCTCTTTACTGGTTTTAAATCCCATCAGCTCAGGATGTTAACATGGTTTTGTCTTGTTGTCTCTCCCGTCTCCTAACCCCCCCACCACCCCACCCCTACTCCCGAGAGTGGCACAGAGAGCTCAGATCAGGTTACTTATCTCATGCAGGGCTGTGGTGGGCTAAACAGATGTGAAGGATTTGAATGTCTGTCAAGGTACAAGAGGAGGGTCTATTTTAAACACAACACCAAATAACTATAATAACTCAGCATTGCTTTTATATTTGTTCTTAATCAAACAAAGTACAGACTAATATGCTGTACAAGTTGCCTCAAATTCACAACAGAATAAAGCCATAAATAGGTGTATACACCTTTAAGAGAATGTGGGGTGGGTCTTAATACATGACCAATTACTGTCAGCCAGTGTCAGAGAAGTAGGAAGTACCATGAGTTGGTTACAGTAACAAGACAACTCAAGTCTAACCAAGGTATGCGTGCTGCTTTCCAGCTGGTTTTCTTTCCCGTAGCCTTATATTGTATCACAGGTAATTGAGTTTAGGGAATAATTTAGGTGTGAATCTTTACGGAGACACATACTGTTCTTGGCCAGAATAGACAGAACTCTGCTGTTGACTGACTCAGCATTCTGCTGTACTGGTGGAGAGGGGAGGGGAGAGATAGAGACAGAGAGGTTGCAAACAAAGGCAGAGAAGAGAGAGAGAGACAGAGACAGAGACAGAGAAGGTGATCCAGAGGTGATGATGGCATGCACTGCAGTACAGTGCTAAACATCAGGAGCAACACTTGTTTTACTGGCGTGTGCTTAAACTTAAGAACTCTCTAAGCACTTTTATCTTAACTTCCACGGAAATATGATAAGGCTTTACGATTACTGGCTTCATTTTGAAATGGAGATAGGCAATATGACAGAAGAACATCCCAAATATTCAGAAGATCCTTTTCAGTATCAGTATAGACAATATTTGATAGGAGAATCAAATTTTGATACTTTTATGGCTCCGGCTGAATTGCTTCAATGTTATCGTGTCCTAAAAAATGCCAATGGCAAATGATCTAAATATCCACTTTGGGACTTAAGGTTCATGTTGTTAAAGTGCTTTGAGTGGAAAAACATTAGCATGCTGAATCACAGAATGTGTGAGTTAAAACAGAGAAAGCAGATTCAACCATGTTTTAGTAAACTGGTTTATATTTTTATGTTATGAAATCCTTAATGTGCAAGTACCAAAGAGCATTCAGCTGACTGGGTTTATATGGAAAAAATTAATATCATGATATTCAGAAGTTTCTTTGTCATATTGATTCACATGATGACTTCTCTTCAGGAAAACCAATCAGTTTCGATCAATTGATGTTGATGATGATGGTGGTGATGAAAAGTCTGATACAGTCGAGTGAATTTGTCATTTTCACCTTTTCAAACATTCTCTAATCATTTAGTGAGAAATCAGACTCAACTTTTAGCTTCGAAGCACTCACTTCTACAGCAAAATTCTCTATCACTGTTCTCCATATTGAAAAAAAAAACCCCTCTATCACCACTTTACGTTATAAGAATGAGACATTTGATGCATACACTGGTAGATTTCCCAGCCCTAATTGAAATTGAGGTCTAATAGTTGAATGACAGTTTGACGATTTCAGCACTGCAGCTTCTTTTATAGCCATGGTGTCATTTCCTGTCCTGTTTTATTCGTCCTCAATGAAAGACTGTGGATATTGCTCTTCATAAATCAACTCCATTTACTCTCACACACTGTCAATGTGTAACTGTCAATCAAATGTTGAAATACTGACTTATTGCATGAAGTTACGTGATGATGATTCCTGCTGAACTGCATTCATGAATGTGCGTTTTTCTCTCGACAGACACTAACATTTTCTGCATCTCTCTCTCCTTCCCATTTATTTGCCACATTTTTTTTTTACTTTGCGCTTCCTTCTTTTTCCTCGCCTGTCCATCCCATTCTGTTTCCATTGTTTGCCCATTGCTCTGCTTCTGCGCTTGCACTCTAAAATCCCGTGTCCCTCGCACCTTCCACAACATTTGGCCTTTTTGACCCTTTTTAATAAGCAGTTTCCTCCCCTCCACTCTCCCTCACACAGCCCTCCCAACCCTACTTCCTCCACTCTGCCTTCCCTTCCTATCGGCCTGGCTACTGTAGCTCCCAGCCCCTCACAGATTCTAGGCCCCACACCCATGCGGGCAGAGAGTCCAGAGACAATCACTGCCACAAGCAGTGGGCCCGTGCTGCCGACTCGGCTCGTATCCACGGAGACGATTCCAGCGCTAATCTAAGCTCTGAGTTTAACTATGAATCCCCGGCTGATTTTAGTATAGACTCATATAATTATGGAAATATTCTTAAGCAAAACACACACTCAGCAAGCCGATGTTCCAAAACCAATAACAAGGACATCATTTCTGACTCTCTCTGTAATTTTGACTCCCTCTACTGCAGCAATTCAGAGAAGCCGACCATCACGGACACTAAGTCAGACACACCTGTTAGTACCACCACTGAAGCGCCAGGCTGCACCACCCCATATAAGAACATTGATGTCATGATGACGTATACTGGCAGCGTCAGTGCGACGGATTCACTCTATTCACACAGAAGGGAAAAGCAAACACACTCATACACTGAAAACAAGACCAGGACATCCAAAGAGCTTCCCCCTCTCCCCACTTATTACCTGTACCACCCTAAAAACTGCCCGCTGCACAGGGGTGCCCCTCCTCGCCTCTCCCCAATAGGAGCGCTCTCCCCTCCTCAGCGCTCAGGTGTCCCCCCTCCAGGTGTGGCGGGCTCCTGCCTCAGCTCCCCGCTTTTCCCTCGTTCGCACACCTTGCCTGCCCTCGCTGCACCCCTTTACTACCCAAACCTCTACCCTCCTATACCGCCAAGGGCTCCCCCCTTACCCCCAAAAGTGTACCAGGCTCCTCCGCAGTCGTGCGTGGCGAGTAAGATTTCTTTCTCTCATTGTTGATCTCTTTTCTTGTCTCTCACCCTCTCTCTCTTTCTTTCTGACATCTTGCTTGCATGAATATCTGTCTGCCTGCCTGTCTGTCTTTGTCTTTTCTGGATACGGTGGCCCTTACACTTCTGTCACTTTTTTCAACTCTTGGGATTTACAGATTTGTAAGAACCGGGTAACCTTAGCTGTTTTATGTATTAGAAGGCAGACTCCGCCCCGCCCCCAGGTTATCTGATACGTCTTATCTGCATTGTCCTTTCAAGCCTGCAAAGGGCTTTCAGACGGGTAACAGCTGTTTCTGTCAGAGGATGTACAGTCACTCACATCCCTCCCTCTCTCCTCCTCTATCTCTCTGTGTCGTCTGGTCCTTCTTGGTGTCGTGCTTGGTTATAATGCACGGTCTGTGTTGATTGACAAATACATTTCATGCAAAGAACATCTGAAGTAATATTTTTAGTTCTGTGTGTGTCCACAGCATCCTGTTCACATTTATATACCATCCATTTATATTAATTGTACACCATAGCTGCCCCCATATGTGTGTATCTGACCTGATTCGGGTTCAAGCATATTATCATGTGGTTATATTAAATATGTGTGAGTATATTTCTGTTGAAGTCATGGGGTTAATCCATGGATCTTGTTTATCCCTGATGCAGATCCATATATGTGTGAAGGCCACCACCGTAAACTAATAGTTACAGGATGTGCGCACGCACTTGTTTGTCATCAGTCGTATCACCTGCTTCCTCCAGTGCCTCTCATTGCTTAGCTGCTCCTACCTGAAACACTAATATTTTAGTTATCGGTATTTCTCTCTGTCATGTTTTGTTTTGCTCTTGTTGAATTTGATTTTTTTTAAGTCATTCCTCTTTTACTGCCACCCATCAGCTGTGCGCAGTGTCTCATTCGCTGGAAGTGTACCGAGGGGGGAGACATCCTGGATGGGCGAAGATGTGAAGCGTCCAATGAAAGGCCTGTCCTCTCTGTGCCTGCAGGAAAAGAAAGGTGTGTCTGTGTGTCCTCCTCTTTTATGGCTTTGCATCTTTGACCTACTCTTACTGTTTAACTACTGTCTATTGTTCCTCCCTGCAGCTCTGGTCAGTGCCATCAGTGTGGCTGTGGAAGCCATTTTGGCTCAGTTCAGTTCCTCGCGGACTGTGGTACAGAAGGTCAGTCACAGAAGAATTCTTCTTCTCTCAATGACGGACTGTATTTGTTTCTTTGTTAATCCAGTTGAAAAAGGTCTTTGTCCCAAAGTGGGCCACATTTTATCTTTCTAGAAACAAACTGTTGTATTGTATTGTATTTATCTTCACTAAGAATGTGCTGCTTTCTCTCCTTCTGCATCTTACTCTATTTTTCTGTCACTCCTCAGTCTCTCCAAGTCAGTAGCACTAGAATGTCTTTATATAACCCAGTATCTTAGTCATTAAGTAAACTAATTCTAAATCCCCCTTTCAAATCACATCCCATCATACTGACCCTCATTTTCCCATGTGTGTCCTGTTTTCTTCCGTCCCCCTCTTTCTTGAGTCATCCTCCCATCTCTTCTTCTGTCCTCCCCGCCCTCTCCTTTCCTCTCCTCTCCTCTCCTCTCCTCTCCTCTCCTCTCCTCTCCTCTCCTCTCCTCTCCATTCTTCCTCAGGCCTTATCAGGAGACAGCACTGTAAATCCATCTCTGGGCCGTCTGGTGCTGCAGTGCCTCTGCCCCGCCCTGCACAGTTTGCTGACCGATGGCCTAAAACCGCACCAGAGTGACCTGATTGCAGGCAGGAGGCCAAATTCAGCCTGGGGTCTAGTCCAGGCCTCGACCAGGCCAGGTAGCACTCACGAGAGCTAGGAAGACTTAGCATTGAAAGGCTAAAATGTTAAGAATGGGATCAGTTCAATAATTGGATAATGATTAGACTAGAATTGAATTTTCCTCACTCAAATATGAAACAGGAGCTTCACAGCAGCTTCTCTTTCTTTGTGTGTCTGGTCTTCATCTGCTCCTCTGAAGGTCCTAAAACTCAAGCCTTGTTCAATCTTCAACTCAGAGTTGGAGAGCTTCCTCAGCTCAGACAGAGCAAACACAGGTTCAATGCATTCCTTCTTGGGCTACTCAAGTAAGTGTTTGCTCTTAATTTTATTCTCTTATAGTAGAAGCATACATGTTATGTTATGTACAGACGCATTCATTAAAATATCTCTTTTCTGATGCATATATTTTTCACTCCTCTCATTCCTTTCCCTCTAGTATCAAGCTGCTTGATTTCTGGCTCTCTCACCTTCAGTCCTGCAGTGGTAAGTCCCCTCACTTTTGTCTCATATCATTGTTTGGACTATTACAGTAACAATGGTCTCTTTTTTCTCTCAGATGTGTTGGATACCTTCTACCATCCCTGCTCCTTTATGTGTCTGTCACTGACCACCTGCCAGCCTCTGTTCGAGGAGCTGCTCCTCGTCTTACAGCCTCTCAGCCTGCTGACATTTAACCTTGACCTGCTCTTCCAGCATCACCATTTAGAGCCAGATAGTCACAGTCCAGAGATCCCCAGTCCACCCTGTCAGGAAGCAGGACCCCGACTGTCAACAAAGGGGCCTCAGTCTAAGATCAGATATCCTGAAAGCCTCTCAGAGGTAGACTTTGGAAATCCAGATCATCAGACAACTACAAATGGTGCAAAATCATCATCGTCCTTGGATAAGCCGAACACTGGGGGAGCAGAGTTTTCAACATATAGCACTGCTGCACCCACAAAGGCCTCAGTCACACTTGGGCAGACAAGTCCTCAGCTGATGTGGGTCCAGGAGAAGGAAATCGGAGAATTAGCTCCTCCGAGCATTGAAGAAGACAGTATTGCTCAGCAGGCTGGACAGGTAGTGGCTCTCCAGTGCTGAAGACTCGTATGAGTTTGGGATCCTGCGGTGCTAACATTCTGTTTTTATTCATAGGTGATCCAACAGGGATGGGGGGCTGTGATTCGCTGGGGAGGTAGACTGAGCCAGAACCTGGCTGAACTGAGCCTGTCTGCAGGGAAAAAGGAGGATATGAGGATGAGTGTGCAGGAGCACCAGGCCCACCCAGGGAGTGACTTCGCTCCAGTCAGCTCTGTCACTCAGGTTCCCTGGGGTCTGGGTCGACTCTTTGGTGCCTCTAAGAGCCCCAATAGCCCAACAGGTCCCACACCACCAACCAGGTGAGTCACCCATTACATTTATATGTTCTAAATAAAGCAATAATTCATTTGAGGTGTTTACACAACCAATGACTGAAAAAAAGCAGATTGGTTGCCGTACATGTCACAAAATGCTGCAAAAATTCCAGTAGGACTTCAAAGTACTATAACTGTGTATGTGTCCACAGTGCATTTCTTCCTTTAATGTGACTGGAATACTCTACCTGTTTGCATGTGATTATTTCTGACTCAGGCTTTGACCTTTTTCAGGTTAGGAAATACTGTTTTGCAGTGTCCTATTCAGAGTATAGTCCTTAGCAGCTTATTGCCAGCGTGAAAGGATATAATTAATTATGACAGCCAGCTGTTTTGATAGAACTTAAATGGTTGATTTCAAAGCTGATCATGAAATGTAGGAATGCATCTGTGTCTCTCTCCGTCCTTGTGTCCAGGCGTCCCTCTCAGTGGTTGGCTCCTGGTGTTACAGCTCTGACCCGGATGGTGAGCAGCAGTTCTACTCCAGTATTAAGGAAGATCCCAGAGCCCCTGGAAGGAAGTGAGCCAGAGTCCGAGAGAGCTGTCGACACACTGGAGATGAGAGACAAACCCAGACCACTCAGGTACAGACATTGGTGTTTGTGTTTGCATGACCTCCTGACAATGGAGAAGGTTTTTTATTTTCTATTCTTACGTCCATTACAAGTAACATCACATCTCACATTCTTCCTCGAGTTTTTATAAAATGTGGGGGATGTTTTTTTCCAGCTGTGAAAAACCTACCAATTAACCTGAGGTTTCTCTTGTTTAAACTCTTAAGTTTATCAGACCCCATACACACTAGTAGCTCAACCAGAAGGTGGCGCTCTTATGCTCAAAGGTTAGCCTGGTTTAAATGAAAATCCAAGACAGACATGATGAAGGAGCCATTTTTGGTGTGTTTAACCACAAGGTGTCGCAGTTCAGGTGTAATCCCAGTACGTTCATCAATAATTGAAGTAAACAAATGAGTGTGACAAGAAGACATTACTTTCTACTCCTTGAGTTTGGGCTTTCAATTTTATTTTATTTTTTACCTTTTAAAAATGAACAAAACTTTGGCATTAGGCTTCTTTGAATCCACACGGTGCAACGTCACGCTGTTAGATTACTTTTGCATACACACAGTGCACTGGCTTGTATTCTCTCATATCACCATCCACTGATCCTACTGAAGCTGGACCCGCATCTACAATCAGCTCATCCAAACTAGTAGGTAATGCATCTTGTGGCACCATGGAAGTGTATTGAAAACAAGTTCAAGGAGACTTAAGCTGTGACACAAAGATTTTGCTGTCCTGATACAATGACCTAACTGTCATGAAGGATATGTTTGATTCGCCTGATGAGGAAGCAGTGTTTAAATATAAGAACGTTCATAATTTGAATGACTGTAATCATAAAAAAGGGCCTTCATCCGAGGTAGGCGGATGGTTAAATTCAGAAACATGCTCTGTCTTTGAAATGTTTTCTCTCCAAGAACAGCTGTAGGGGTTCTCTTTTAGACTTTGATTTGTGAGCCAGTTAAATGTAGCAGAATGTTTCTGTTTGTGGTTGGTGTTTGCTGTATATTGATCATTTAGGCTGAGGGTGTCCTTCCCGTCTGTCCTCAGGTCAGTACGAACGCTTTGCGACCACGCTGGAACAGGCTCCGAGCTTACCTTCTGCAAAGGAGAGGAACTGGTAGTCTTAGGAGGTGTTGATCAAGACTGGATTCGCTGTCGCCAGGGAGACAAAGAGGGGCTGGTACCTATTGGCTACACCTCCCTTATCATGTGACTGTATAACAGCTGTACTCAATCAAAAAAATAAAAACCCACAAAAACAAAATAAAAAAAGATATTCAGGCAAATACTGAGGGGTTACGATGAGGCCACACTACTCTGAAAGGGATATTTCACACTGGCTTGGTTAGTTTATTCGAGTGCCTAACACCATCTGCTCTGCTTTACATCCACCAGGAGCAGTCTCCTCTCCCTTTATGAACATATGGGAGTGTTTCCCATCACAATCCATCCAGTTTGGTAGCATGAGACTAATGGATTTTAGCAACAGGAATGCAGCAGATGGTGTGGAATAATGATTCAAGTCAAATTTAGACCTTTGGGGCACTGACCACAGTCCTTTGATCTCGGAGTGAAGTATCCTTTTAAATGTCCTTCCTTCAATCTCCGCCGTCCTCGGCAGACACTGATCTGAAAATGATCATTCTGTGGAATTAACCACCAGCACAGTCAAGTGCTCTCAGATCAGCGGCTGCCAGCTGCGAGGAGGCGGTAGCCGACAGCCTGGCTCTGGCCGTGGTAATACATCGAGCCGTCAGCCGGAGAGAGTCGAGACTCTCGGGTTGTCGAGTGGAGAAAGCATGTTAGAGTACTGGGCCGTAACTCCTGTTGCATACTGCGTAGTAATATTGTGAATTGTAGCTGTGTTGATCTGTGTTCTATTGACCTTTCACCCTTTATTGACCTCTCACCTTTATCGCCTGGTTCATATGTGTTTGACATGTTCCTGCTGTATTTGACTGTATAAATATACATAAATATATATATAGATAGGTATATAAATTGAGATTAAGATGGAAGGGTAAATGAATAAGAGAGAAGGTAGTAAAACACAAGCAGCAGCTCAATACTGTGACCGCAGTGAGGACGTGGATGATTAAAAATGAATGGAATTATTCTTTATCTTTACAACTTTACAAACACACACACACACACACACACACACATTAAGTGGTTGTCATACATGCAAAAAGAACGTGTTTGTTTGCGTATGAAATCAAGTAGCTTCCCTCCTGTGTGCTTTACGTATTACCATTGTCTTGAATTCATATTCATATTAGATACAGCCTCATACAGTGCAAAAATTATATGCATTGTAATGTGCTATGATTGCCAAAAAATTAAAAAAAAAAATACAGAGTTATTGAGGAAAATCTACTTAGATCAGATCCCAGACAACATCCAGTTGTAGCTAATTATTGTCCAAACCCTCGTGAGTTAAACCACCTACCAAAATTGTATTCTGTCACATTATCTGAGCGCCAGTTGAATGCAGTTAAGTAATCCTCTGTCCCTTCTACAGTAAAACCTGTAGGTTTCGGTGGCTGGTCTTCACCTTGTACCTCAGCTTTTACATTTATCTTAACCCCTCCCACCATGTTTACTCATCATAATCATTTATATTAATGACAGTGGTAGTAAAAGTGGTATTGGTGGATGTTACTCATATAAAGTACTTTGCTTTGTGTCATATATTTAATAGATATTCTAATCTCTACAATCTGTATTTAACTATGCACGTGAGTAAATGTGCTACTTACAGCCTTTTTTTGTTTCGTCATTTTAGTTGTATATAGTCATGCAAATTGACACCTTAAACCTGTTCATACAATAGGAGGCTTAAATGGTCCCATTGGAAGAGTGATTTTGAACGGGTCGGACAAACCCTTAAGATCCTCCATTTTAATTCAACAGGAAATCTGTATTCTTGACTGGTGATCATGGATCAATCAACAATCAGGGAAAAGCTCAGTTCTTCAAGGTTTGCTCATGTTATTGGGTCAATGCCGTGTAGCATTACTGTCACTATGGCAACAGTAGCATTTAGTTAGACCGGTGCTCTGTAGCTAATGAGCGCATTAAAAATTACATCCTCGTCACCATCAAATGGACGATACCGAAGAAGTAATCTGTCTACATATAAAGATAAAATATCAACTTTAAAATGTCATATTTATTTTTTCATTTTCCAAAATGTGATATAATTGTCCAAAATGCATTATGTTTGAAAGTTGTTGTTGAATTTATTGGATGTACTAATTGAGCTTGAGGTTTTCTGAAGGGAAACCGCTCTATCTATATGGCGTGTGTGTGTGTGAGAGTGTGTGTACACATGGCAGCGTCTGTTGCAGGAAAAGCTGAGGTGAGCGTGAGCACATTCTGTACTTTCACTTGTGTGTAAGTGTAACAATGAGTTGAGTACCCCCCCGGTGTCATGTAGCCTGTAGACCTGCCCTGTATCCTACTATTGCATAGAGTTCAGTGCCTCTCTAGTGTCGGTCACTGTCCACCTCCTGCATGTGCTTGTTTGTAAATACACTGAATAAAATGGTCAGTATAAACTCACCCTGCTCAGCTCCTTGACTCACATCGGTGTGTTGCAGTTCACACATTTTCATCCGTAGCAATGAGATATGACTCATTTACTTGATTTACATCTCAAGGTGTTGGAACAAGTTCTATCCTGTGGTGACAAATTAATCGAAAGAATGAAAATAAGTTACACCTCAAGTCCACAAGTTAATCAAAATAAGGGGAATCAAAGCCTGGGGACAAGTTGTATCTCGTGGCCAAAATTTATTGAAAGTGCGCGATGAGATGGTATCTTGTGCCCACAACTTAATTAAAGCATGGGGATGAGTTACAGATTATGGCAACAAAATCTTTGCTCTGACTTTATGGCCACTTCAGGGCTCCATAGTGAGATTTTATGTGGACTCACTGTCAAAAATGTAACACTCCTATCTGGAAGAACAAAATAATACATTACACCATCTATTAGCTGCAATCTGTCATGTGAAAGGGAGCTACCTCCATGTGTCAAATATCTGCCCGTGAACAGTGAATACCTCTCCTCTCAGTCCTCTGCTGGGTAAAAAGATCCCAGGGTGGCCATGGATGTTGTGAAGGGCAGAGAGAGGAGAGCAAGTCTCCAGAGCCAGCTACAGCCCTCCCCCACCTTGTAGCCCTGTTCCTTTGATAGCGTCCTCTATTGTGGGTCATTATGGAGGACAACACTTTGTGAAATATACAATCTAACACCACTAGATAGCACTGTTAGCTCAAGCTGATTAACATCACTGCAGCACTCCCCACAGAACACACATGGCAGAGACAGAGGCCTTGCAACTAATGCAGAGTGCGCAGGTTTAGTACTGGCAGACATAAAAGGCTTTTATTATCATGGATATAGAGGCAAAGGAATCTGAGCTGACATTCTATGGCATCGAGTTACAGCTGTTTAAGATGGACATTATCGGAGGCAACAAGCAAAGGTTACATGTCATGCAGACTAGATAAATAACTCTTTATGTGTACCTTTGCTATAAAGTTAATCATCCACTGGCAATTATGCAGTGCTCTTAGTTAGTTATAAAAGGAAAGAGGAAAAATATACATACAGTATGTAAACAGTCAAAGAAATTGCACTTTCTTGGCTTGTTATAAGAAGCCACACTACTGAAAGAGAGCAGAAATCTTAACACTGGAAAAAACTAATTCACTGTCACTGATTGTCTGACCAATAAAAAAACATACATTTATCTAAAAAAAGAGACAAAATAAGTATTCTATTCCAAAAACAAATCATATACAATCATAGTCAATCATACAGAGAAATGTCTGGTATTGGTCAGCTGTCTAATCTGATAAAAAGTTCTTAGCAAAATGAAGCATTTGATTATTAACTTTTATGTTTAACCCCAATAGTATTGTCATGAATAACACTACTTTACACGCTACTGCTGACAGAAGGAAAACTGGTCTCTCTATGTACATTCACATGAAACTGAACGCTTATGGTTACTTCCACTATGTGGATTAGCAAATGCCCCTTAGATGAGAACAATCGAGTATGCATCTGTACAGAAAAATGACCTCCGATCTCCAAATATTCACAACTTAATAGAACATTAACAAAGGAAGTTCTTACGTAGTCCTTATCACGGGAGATATTGCTTTTTAAAGACTGCATGAGTTCGCTTAGGTACATACACGAGACAACATGGCACTTCTACAGAGCATTTGGGGCAAATCAATTCTGTGTTCCGTTGCCTTTCCTCTCTGCTTTTCTTCCCCCCGGGACATTCTGATTGTCACTGCTCTGGAGCAAAGAGTGAAACATTCTCAAAGGCAGTCTGAAGTAAACAAAACACTTTTTTTTTTTTTTTTTTTTACTCTTCCCTTCACCCTTCCCCAGGAAGCAATACTGAAAATAGTCAACAATAAACATTCCTATCATGAATATATTTCAATTTCTTTAGCATACAAGCAATATTTTTTTTTTAAAATAACATCTTTCTTAAAACCTTATTAGAAATTCTCTTGCAGCAATGCCAAAATTCCTACCACTACTGAGCCCACCCCCTCCCCCTGCCTATCACTGGTAAAGTAAGGAAAACCTTAACACTGTCTCAACAGCTTTTTAAACTGGCTCACTTCTCATTGTGTCATTTCCTAAAGGTGCAATGTGACTTTGAAAGCTTAACAAGTAAATGAGGGTTCAATTTTGACCTACTTAGCGCCCAGGCTACATTTTTGTTCCCCCCAGGCAGCGTGTGAGCTCCTTGGCAACTTCAGAGCCCATTTATTGAGTACCATATATGTCCACTTTCAATCTCAGAGCAATGTCTGTCTTTCCCAGTTTGCTTAAGGTGCTGAAGTAAGAGCAATCAAAGTGTATGAGAGTGATTAAAGTGTGTTCACTCGCCATACAGACAGTCTTTAGTGTGCTTGTTCATCCAGCACTAGTGCAAATTCATTTCAGCTGGTCTGTTTTTCGTTCATCCGGGACGGTCTATCTCTGTTTCTCTCATCCCTCGCCGCTTGGACAAAAGATGTGTTGCCATGGTTTCATCCTTGGTGTGATGCCCTTCAGAGCACTAGGCTCAACACACTCATCTGTCAGATGTCCTTCTTGCATTTTCAGCCATTATAATTCGCTCAGGCTGGTTCTCTGTGGCAATACAACTGTTGATAGCAGTTTTGAAGCAGTTCCTGTTCATCTGTCCTGTGGTCCCATTCTCGGTCCCACCTACAGGGGGACAAAACAGTGTTTCTGCTTCAGGCCCCACATATTCCCACCTATGATGAGTCATTACAAAAATCCAAAATAATTGCGGCTAATCTCCTCTATTCTAATCTAATATTCCAGAAGTAGTGTCAGGTCTGGTTTGGATGGTTTTGGTTCCGTACTTAACACATTTGACTTTAGGCTCTGTACTGTAACATCAGCTGAAAAAATGATTAATCTGAATAACATCTATAAACACATTCAATATTCTGTGGTGAAATAGTAACACTACTGTTCTTTTTCACTTCAGGGACTTTGCAATCTTTATCTGCACATCACAGGTCAGCGTTAGCTTGCAAAACTGAGCGACTCAGATTGATGACATTTGTAGATGGATTTTATTAAGAAAATAATTAACTTTCATATTTCCTAAACATTATCTGGTGTAAATATATAATTTAACCATATTTTAACTTAACATTTAACTTCAATCGAAATGAATTTCCCTCAGAAGAAGTGAGTTTCTATTTGAAAGCACTGGGGTTGAGTCTACTAACCTCTCTCTGTTAGCTTATGAATGCTGCAGCGTCAAAAGTAAATCATTCAGTCGTTTTCTCCTCTGTTTTCTCCTGCAAATGTCTTCTCCCCCTCGTTTTTTGTCCTTTCCCTCCTCCTCTTCTCTGTTCTGGGCTTTGGTTGGCTGTGGCGAACAAGAATGTAAAAGCTAATCACTAAAAGAGAGGTTTTTTTTATTGTGAGAAGTATTAAAAAGAAATTTTCCATGCTTTGGGCACTCACACAGGGACTGGCAGTGAGTGAGCTGGTGGCGTCCTGACTCTGATGGTGGAGGTCACTGCAGAAAACCGCCACTGGTTGATCTGAGGGTCAAAGGTCACACAGAACACTGTATTTTAGTGAAGGCTATCCAGGAGGGAAGAATACATCATTTCTTTTACAAATATATCCAATTATTCTGCACGTGTCCTTATTTCCCCCTTGATTCCAATCAGTCAGGGAGTCTGATGGAAACTGTGGTTTCACTGTTAATGGGGAAAGCTGATGCCTACTGAGTTGTTGGACGCCAGCGGTGGATGACAGAAATGGGGAAACATTTCTGTGAGATGAAATTCTGTGGTTGGAAAACCACTTAAGTTTGTACTGCTGAGTATGATATGGAGAGACAAGCCAAACATGAGGACTCACACTCACACCCACACAGACACACACCTACATGCACTCAAAATAAAAGACAAAGGACACCAAAAGGAATCTTTAAAGATGAAAAAGTAAAAAGGAAAAAGTATTGACCACATACACATATGCAAACACCTACAGAAACAAAAACTAACACACACACTTGCTTCATGGACCTGACTTGATGTGGCTGTCGTCCCCATTGGCTCCATCACAGGACTGACGTTGCGGGTCCCTCTCTTCTCCTCCTCTCCGTCGCTCGATCTTCAGTCGGATCTGTCTGTCTCTCACAAGCTCCCAGTTCCTCACAAGGAACACGTGATGTCTCACCACAAAGCTCCTGACCCAGTGGAAAATAAGAGCCATCATTGCTGACATTCATTACGTAGTTTATCTTGTAATGCGAATCACTGTTATCTGTTTTCTTTCCATACCTCTCGCTGCTGGTCAGAGGTTCCATGTCGAGGTGAGGAAAGAGGCTGGTAATGTCACTAGAGCTCTCCTCCTGTATGATCAGAGGACGCATGTAAGTTCAACAGCAATCAATGCTGGATCTTTGTCTCACATAATTATATGAACTCACCGCTGTCTGGCTAGAGGATGGAGTCCTCTCCTTCAGTCGGCCTGGGCAGAATGGAGGAAGAGAGAGAGAGAGAAAGAGAGAGAGAGAAAGAAAGAAAGAGGGTGAGAGAGAGAGAAAGAGAGAGTGACGCCTCATTCCAACTACACACTTCTAGCAAAGACTTTGTCCGTAGTCGCAGACAAAAGCACCAGATCAGAGGCAAACAGAAGCAGAAGCAACAGAACACTGCAGAGATGTTTTGTAGGCTAAGGAAGTTAGCATTGCCATCGATTCCCCTGGGCAACAGCCAATGAAATTTTTGCTCTGGATTTTGGATTATTGCCAAATAGAAGCTCTGTGGCAAAAGAAACATTTATGGGACTTGACACACTTCTGTTTTTGGTTTGATGATGTTTAATGTCCATGACAACCGCTGGAGTCTCGTTTAGCCACTTGTTAGCAACCGCTGTTTTTTAGATGCATAAAAAGCTTCCACATTCACAAATGTGGTCATGGTACAGACAGATTTTATGCCTCGAAGAAAACTTTTAATTAGTGTTAACCTCGGACCTCCGTTCAGGCACTTAACAGTAAACCCATGAAAAAAAACAACACTGACTTTGGAACGAGGGAATCTGACATTCAACAGTGGTAATTTATTTAGGACATGTTCAAAGGCACAAGCCAAGTAGTGCCTTTGCCAATATGTTGCAGACACATTCCAGAAATCTAGCAGGCTAAATACCTGGATGTGTCTGTGACGAGCCACGAGAAAGCAAGACAGAGCATAAAGGGCAAACCTGTAGGAGGGGTCATCTGTAGGAATAGGAACTCTTTCTGTATGAGCATTTGCAATGGGGACCAATATTGTTGCACCTAGAGGATTTTAAACAACATCCCAATCCGTTCCTTCTTTCAGCCATGTTATTATCCTTTTCTTCTATTTTGGTTGCTCGCTGCAGATCAGGGCACAAACTCAGATTGCTTGTTTCTCTGGGACATCTATTTCTGGAACAAAAGATCCTGTCCTGCTTGTGTGTTTGTTTCATTTGTTGCTTTTTTTCCAGACTGGTTCTTATTTGTCCCTGGTGAACACACACCAGGCCACTCGGCAGCTCCTGCACGGCACCCGGCTATGTGCTTTGCTCAAGAGCACTTCAGCCATGATGAGGGAGGGGAGGGATGGACAGTCCCTTCACTTCCCCTAGCAACATTTTTTCCTGCTGGGTCAATGAATTGAACTGGTGATCTTTTGGTAACAGTTTGCCTCTTGAAAAGTTTGACAGACTTGTCGGGGACTCCTGAGTCATGATCCTCGGACGCCGAACGCAAATCTCAAAGACTTAAAAGTTCTTGACTCAAGGTGGTGCTTTGTGTAGTGTGAGCATGACAGCGATCGACCACTTTGAAAGTCATGTAGTGTGGAATTGGCTCAAGATGCTGTATGAGAATATTCCTCTGACCCTTCAACTAAACCTGAAGACACATCCAGTACTAGAAACTCACAGTAACGCCGCTTCCTCTTCAGGGGGACAGCAGGTTGTCTGTGAAGCTGTGAAAACACAACATGAGTGTTGGATTTTTGTAGGTTAATAAAACTCCATAACTCTACTTCTAACACTCCTTCTCCTCCTTCAAAGATCTTCAGCTCGACCCTTTTATTTTCCTGATTCTATTTTATGGAGTTCTGTTATACCTGGTTGTGTTGCCAAAGCCACATTACATCATAGGGTAACTGGAAATGAATTCGCTTCAGCCTCAAGTACTTCCCTGGAGGACACAAAGGGAGTTTGGATGAACTATCATGCTGACACTCTGCAGCAGTGTTCACGTTATCGTCTATACTCACCAACATGGATGGGTGCAGGTAAAAGGCTGTATTCTTTCTCTCCTGGCATGTATTCTGTACTCCCTTTGCCAAACAGCTCAGCTTGAGAGGGTGGACTACAGAAAACAAAACTAAATTAATAAACAAAAAAACTGTTGTTGTTGGGTTTTTTTTAAGCTGTTTGCTTATAACCTCAATCAACTCACTCTGCAGTTTTGTAATCATCTGAATAAAGACCAGCCCTCAAAAACGTCTTCCTGGGAGGACCATCTGCTCTCTCCTCTCTTTGGATGGTTACTGGTTGGGACACAGCCTGGTCAACTTCTGATTGGCTGAAATATTCAGTGGGCGTGTCACACTCTGGTGTATCCTCAGCAACACTAAAAGGAAAGCAAGAAGAGAGAGATAGAATGATAGGGAGGAAAAAGAGAAAGAGAAGGCACTGGTTTAGCACACAGTGCTGAAACCGATGGGTTAATATAGCAGAAGGGAGGGGCTGCATCGTATTTTCAACCAACTCGGGTGCCATGTAACGGAGTTGCGAGTGTTTACCTCTGATGACAAGGAGAGTCACCATGTTTTCTCTTCCGTCCCCTCTTCCTCTTGGCCTGCAGCTCAGACTCTGTCACCTGCTGCATTATGTTGCTTTCTCCTCGATCTCTATCCAGCCCTCTTTCTTCTTGTCTCCCCCCCATTTCTCTCCCATCTCTGTTATGGCTGCATCCTGGCAAGAAGTCAGATGACGTAGGGGGAGCTGGAGAGGAGAGTGTCGGGGAGGATAAAGTGGAGGGCAGTGGATGCTTCCTGGGCCGTCCTGGCCTTCTTTTGTTTTTCACCCCCATACACTCTGGTGTTGGCACACTTTTTTGCTGCCCCCGGCTCCTTGAGTCACCTTGTAAACCTGCAGTCATTGAAATACAAAGAGGGAGGGGTTGAAAGTGTGTGTGTGTGTGTGTGTGTGTGTGTGTGTGTGTGTGTGTGTGTGTGTGTGTGTGTGTGGTGGGGGGGAATTGATGGTGCGGTGTAAGTGGCGGAGAGGAAATGAGACAGATGTGGATCAGTGATTGAGCCAGCAGGAGGTGTGACGTGAGGCCACTCTCGGCTGAGTCATGCGGATGGGCCACAGATTAGGTGAGTCACAACATTTCCTCTGACCAGATAACTTCTGGGAAACGCATTAAGATGTGATTTATGCACACGCACACAGCAAAAAAGCCACAAGAATGGACACAAACACTCCTGTCTATGTGTATGTGTATGCACTCTTGTACACAAACTGCACATTCCTGAATGTGAAACATAATCTCAGCAAGCTGTGCAAGTGTGTTAGCGTGCTGTACTTAAGAACACATGTGTGTTCAGTTAGATGATGATCTGATGTCAAATTTATTCCACCTCTTTCAAAAACAACATTTTCCCCTCTCACTCTAGTTGCCCCCATTATGACCTCTTCCTTCATCAATCACTTCTGAAGTCATCTATCTTTCTGCTCAATTTTCCACAGTCCCAGACAAGACTGACCACTATTTCCTTATTGAATTTTTCCAAGTCAAATAGGCCAACAGTGAGGGATAGGCTAGGCTTTAAATAGCCAATCTGGTGGTTAACTAATGACTGTGTTCACTGGGTAGCCCTGAGCTGAAACAGTGTGCGGTTCCCTACAGGCCGGGAAGATTTCAAAGTTTTTCTGGCTGGTTCCCATCAAGATGCTGTTCTTATGCCATAACACTTTTTAAAACTTCCAACAGAGAATGGTTACATGTGTGAGTGCGTGTGTATGTGTGTGTGTGTGTGTGTGTGTGTGTGTGTAAAGCACGTCTCCCTGCTCAGCAGAGGGAGTCTGAAATTGGCTATAAAAAGACCAGAGTTGGATTTTTTTTTCTACCACTCTCCAGGCTTTGATGCGAGGCTCAATAACACCTGAGAAAAAGCAACGCTGTCACTATTTTTGGGCAATCTATTACTGCAACAATCTCATCTCCACATTGTGTAAATATGAAAATCTGTCATACTGTGCAAGTGAAAAGATGCTTTTGGAATAAAACCCTTTCACTCAGCTGACTGCCATGTATTGCTCGCTGCGGTTGTATTGAATGGTCGGCATAGCTGATGTTAGACTTCCCACAACGTCAATATCTTACATATTCATTTTTTTTTCCTGTCAATGAAACTACACACCAGAAGACAATTTTGTATTCACACAGCTCAGGAAACACTAGGCCTCATTCACAAAATGTTCTAACACACAAATGTATTCTGACAGCCACAAGGACCTTTTTTTTAACCCTTAATTTAGTCTTACAGACAGGAAGGAAGGAATTATTGTAGCCCCCCAACATCTCTTGTACACATTTAGGTCTTTGCAAGTGTGGGTGATTGACAATCACAAGAGGTTAATGTTGCAGGTGTCAGGAGTGCAGGTGGAGGGAGTTATAAGTACTTACAAGACTCATTCAGGGCCAGAAAGGTAAGAAATAAGAACAAATTTGTGTGGAGGGACGTTTTTATGAATGAGGCCCATTATTAACATGGAGATATATATCATTTTTATTTATCAGCACAGTTGTAGAAAACATTTTCCATCTGCAATTTCTAACCGAGCCACCAAACAAACAGTAGCACAGACACACCGGGGATCTGTTCATTCATGCATCTATGGAATAAATCATTCATATATTCTCACCTGTTTCTCTCCTCTCCGTCCAAGCTGGCTCGTCTTTCCTCCATGACCTGTCGCCACCTCCTGGATTCCTACAGGCTAATCCGCTCCTCAAACCACGCCCCCTTGTCGCCATGGCAGCAGATGTGAACAGGTTGGTGTGTGTCGGGGATGGGGATGTCCTGTACAGGTGGGTCTGTTGAATGTCCTCTTCATCATCATCCTCTCTGTCTGATGCAATCATTCTGCCTGTATGTCGTTCCCCACTGAAGGTTCCCCAGCTGGGGTTTGCAAACCCTGTCCCCCCTAGTTTTGTCCAGCTCTGGCCCAAGCCCCCCCAGCCTCCTCCAAATGAGGACAGGTGAGTAGAACCCAACCCAAGTGAGGAGAGAGATGTATGTTTGAATCTCTCTGCTAAAGATGACGACGAAGCAGCAGAGAAGGAATCGCTTCCATTCTCACGTGACCAGGGTGATTCTTTAGACAGCATACTTCCTCTTGACCCTTTCCTTCCACCTTCTCCTTGACCCAAACTGAACCTTGACCTCTGCTTTGAGCTTGATAACCCCTCTCTTTCCATGTCGCCTTCCTCCTCATCCTCATGCAACTCATCTTCATCATCCATGTCTCGTTCACATTGCCTGTGTCTGTGCTTATGTTTGTGTTCGCTCCTACCACAGTCACAGGTGAGGCTTGATGTGTACCCTGAGCTGAGGTGTGGGCCTCCTCCGCCGCCTACTCGTATGTCTCCCTCAATCTCTCCTCCTAAAGATCCCTCCCTCAGCAATCTGCTCCTCCGCCTGTGGAATCTGGCTGGGTTGAGGAGGAAGTGGGCATGGTGAGGTTGATGCGGGGCATACTGGTGAGAAGAGGGAAGCGAGTAGGAGCTGGGGAGGTGGTGGTAAAGAGTTGTGGCAGAGGGATAGCTACTATAGAAGCCCATATTTTCAATAGTCTCCTGGAACTTTGACGGGCAGCCACACTGTCTACGTTCTGGCTTTCTGTTACAATGCACTGGCTGGCAGGGGTAGAAGGGTTGAGGAGAGAAGGAAGGATTGGTAGGGTAGGAGGAAGGGTGAGGTGAATAAAAGCCGTTCAGATTGATCCTGAAGATATTGGAGCGGTGAGAATGGGAGGAGGAGTGATGACGCCTTCCCCCGGCAGCATTCCCACTTGCATCAAAAACCTGTCCTAGTCCTGTCCTTGCCCAGCTTCTCCGTCCAATATGGACCTCGCTGAATTGACTGATCAGATCCTCTAACTCAGATAGAAACTCTGGATCCTGCATGTGCAGCTGCTGGTGTTTCTTTTTATGTTTATTTTTCTGTCTCTTTAGTGCATTGTGCCCAAGGCAAGGATAATAGTCTGAATGAGCACACTTGTTGTGTCCAGGGCAGGGGCACGGACACATGCAAGTACAGGAAGAGGAGCAGTTGTAGTCCCTCCGCCTGTGCCGGTGTCGGTCTCTGTGTCGCTCCAGAGTAGATGAGTTGGTGATGGGGTTTATGTGTCTTGGCATTAGTGACAGAGGAGAAGAGACGGGAGAAGAACGATCCACAAGAGATGAGTGTTTCTGACCTCCCATCATCACTCCTGACCCTTGACCTAACCTGAGCATGCCTCGAGGACCCCTCATCTCCCCTCGCTCTGAAACACTATTGTTATCCGTTCCAATGCCACTATCACTGGGCAATGTCTCTTCGCTGTGTGATTCACTCCTGGGGGAGGGGGTGGCCTCTTTCAGGTGGCCAGGAGAGCCTGGTGTGTGATGCAGCGGAGGGGTGGGGCAAGACAATTTACATGACGACTGGTGAAAAGGGAAGTGATGCCTTCCCTGACATGGACAACTCTTCTTCACAAAGGGAGAGAGGGATGAGGAGGATGGAGGACGAGGGGAGGTACAGGAGGATGATGGGGAAGGGAGGGAAAAGGGGTGAGGAAAAAGTAGAGAAGAGGATGGTTCTGTGACACTTCCTTCGCTGTAAGGGCTCTGGGCCCCACTGGAGTGTGTGAGGGATGGGGAGGGGAAGGGATGGGAGGGAGGCTGGGATTGGTTGGACAGGAAGAGAGATGTTTCGGTGGGATGGGTAAACAAAGATGTGTAGTTCTGGGAGTTGGAATTTAGATGAGCTGTTTGAGCTTTAGGCTTACGTCCTCTCCTCTTGCCCATGTAGATGGTTCCTCTCTTGCTCACATTGATCTGAGGACCCAGCTTACCCCCAAAGGAGGAGGACAGGGCCGAGGCCGTGTGTACTGTAGTAGCTTCTATCGATTTACACATTCTTAAAGAGGTCTCTCCATCTGCTCCATTGCCCCTCCTACCCTCTTTTCCTTCATATCCAGACAGCATTACCTTGTGAAGTCTCCTTTTCTTTCTTTTCTTCATCTCATTAATCAGCCTCCTGATTTTTAGCTGCCTGTTTCCCTTTTCAGGAGGATGAAAATCTTTACTCCCGTCTGCAAAATCAGTTGGATTCAAAGCATCTCCACTCTGGGCCTCAGGGAGGGGTCGTTTGGGAGGACGACCACGCTTCTTGGGGCTGGATTTAGACAGCAAGATTGAACTTGGCTCCAGCACAGGGGCTTTCTGAAATTCATCACACCCTAGAGCCGGCAAGTCATTCGGGATGGCATTTGATGAAAATCTAATGAGAGATTCATCTAAGTTAGAGGTATGGGATTTAGGGCGGCCCCTTTTTCGGACAGGGGTCACAGGGCATTTGGAAGCAGGGGTGCTTGCATCAAATGTGGAGGGATTCTGCTTTGGGGATGATGGTTTGGTTGCAGAAGTGAGAGGGGTGGAGCTAGTGGATGAGGAGCAAGAAGGAGCTGGGTGTGATTCATCAGAGTGCCAAATAGTGGCCTTGGCAGGGAGGGATGTCTTGAGGTTCTGGGAGAAACTCAATAAAGGATTATGTTGTGAATCTGAAGGGGCTTCCTGATTTTCCGCCCTCTGAGCCCGATGCACCAGCTTAGTCCAGCTGGGCCTTCTGGCTTTACGTTTCTTCAGCGGTCTGCTATCCTGCTCTTGGGAGGAGGAAGGGGGAGAAATGGGGGCATGGGCTTCTGGAGCTGGCAGGGAGGGAAGCGCGGAAGAAGGAGGGTGGCTTGGAGGCACGACTGAATGTCTTGAGACATCTTGTTCTTTCGATTTACTGGTGTCACCAGTTGCTGTTGCTAGCTCAGCTTGTTTAGCCAGCTTGCAAATATCATCTGCCGCTTCTCTTTCATCTGGGGTGCTTGGGTTCACTACTTTGCAGCTTTTATCTAGTTTACCTGTCTCAAGAGTTTCTCCACATTTTGCATAACTTTCCTCATTCCTTTGTCTGTCTGTACTAGGCTTATCTCTGTTTTTCTCTGCCTTTCCCCTTTCAATCTTTAGGTCATCACTCCATTTATCATCGGGTGTTTGTCTTTCACTTTTTTCTTTGCCATGTCTTGATTTACCATCTTTCCCTTTCTCTTTTTTCTTCTTTTTGCCTTCATTCTTTCTGTTACTACTCTTCTCTCTCTCACCAACAATTCTATCTTGCTTTGATTTCTTCTCTTTCCGTTTCTCTTTCTTTTCTTTCCTCTCTTTCTCTCTCATTTGCTCTTGTGAGGGCTGTAAGGAAGTATCCTGATCTTGAGACTGGGCAGAGGAGACATCCGTAGCTGGCGGAATTTGTGGCTTATGGCTAACTGAGGGTGAGCCAGGACAGTCCGGTTTACTCTTTTGCGAGAGTTCTTTATAAGAGCTCGGAGGTCTTACGGAAGTGTCTATGGAAGGAACAGATGACGAACTGTTTTGTTTTCCAACTTTGATTTTTGATGAAGGGGTAGTGACGAGGTTATCAACAGAGCTTTTCCCGTTGAATAATCCCTTTTGTTTCTTCGTTTGCACCAACGCATTTTGTTTCTTGGAGGTTTCACCTCCATTTCTGCTTTCTGTTGCAGGCTGCGTTTGAGTGCACAGAGTGGAAGGGGTAACTGAAGCTGCACAGTCTGCTGTGGGTGAGACGGGTTTGAGTACTGCAGGGATTGGCTGGCCATTGATGTTCGGAAGCTTCTCTTTCTTCACTCTCTCAGATGAACCACTTCCCTCTGCCTTATCGGCCACTTTGATGGGAACCTGGGCAATGCAAACAAGCAAACTCTGTCATAAATAGATCTGTGATATCCTTTAGTTTGCTGACAACAGGGGTGGACAATGGGAAAGACACAATAACAGAAACGCTTTTGTTTTTGTCTGCCCATTAAAAGAGAGAGTGAAAACCAAACGACTCAATCAGGCAGAGAAAGGAGGGCACACTGAGAAGGAGAGGATGAGGTGATGGAAACAGGAATGGGGTTGACAGAACGGAGGAATACAAAGGCAGGGAAACAGAGGAATGGAGTGGGACAGGGGCAGAGGGGCAGTGAAAGATAAATGAGAGCAGGTAGAGAAACGAGGGGATGTAAAAATAGAAGAGAGGGACCGATATAGAGAGCTAGGCAGAGACAGAAAAGAGAGAGAGAAAGCCATGCTATTGGTAGCTATAAATTGCCACTAATACAGATGACAAGGCTTGACATTTCGTACTTGTCCTGTAATTTTGGTATGCTGCAGCTTGAGTGGCGTTTGTGCAGCTAAAGCAATAAGCTTCCCCTTGGGTGATTGTCAAAAGGACTGATGGACCAATGTCTGTAATAGCTCCAAGTGGTTGCTGTGCTGTGGTCCTATTTATAGGCCTGTTTATTTAAATGTGCTGCTAAGGTTTCGCTATTGAGACAATTGCTCATCTGACCTTATTACAAGTGAGCACCAAGGAAGGCAATATTGCACCAAATGAGCACGTCTGGTGGTTAACTACTAAAACCAAAACAGAGCTACCGCAAATATGTGCCATTAATAATGTATGAATACCTTCAGTCATGCTACCCCTCTGGTTTTTTCGCTCTGAAAAAACATCAACTAATAATAGATGTAATACTGGCAGCTGACTATGTTATGTGTTTTCTTGTAGTTCTTCCAGATCGTCGCTCATAGGGCTAAACTTAAAGACTGGCTTCTTCAACTCCCATGTTTTTCAGTGCTTTATAGAGAGGCACAGAACTGAAGGAGCCTCTTGGATGAGAGTCGAAACGTCTCCAAAGAAACTGAAACACTCCAGTTGACAATGACACAACACTTAAGAGACACCATGACCTGGATGTCTGAGAACCTTCACCAACGGGGCACAGTTTACCTCTCCAAACCACAGCTTTGTTTTTGTTCAGTCACACCATTTTGTGTCGTTTTCAGGCATACAACATCTTTTTTTAATGTAAGACAGCTCTAAAAGTTGACCGTTTCACTCAAAACAACTAAAAAACAAGATGTCAACCATGATATCAATAAACCACCATATCAACCTGAACAGTAATGACAAGTATGGTGGTGTTGTGTTCACAACGACCCAAAGAGACCAAAAAAACCCTGTAAATGCAACTTTAACGTACCTGTTTGGCAGACTTGGTCCCTTGGCTGGCAATAGAGGGGACTGAGGCTGGAGTGGAAGCTGTTGTGTGTGTTGACGATAAAGATAGTTGCTGAGATGATGAGGATGATGATGATGATAATGATGATGCAAGTGGAGATGAGGCAGCAGATGCAGTTTGTTTGGATGTGATCTGGACAGCATCCAAGCCTGAGCGATTCTCATTGGTTGCCTCATCTGGTGTGGAGCTGGTTTTACTCTGCTGGCCAACTCCTCCCTCTCCATCCCCCCTCAGTGGTCCCCCTTTGCCCTGTCTCTGATACGTCCGGATGGTGGGCTTGCAGACGTAGCTCTCCAAGATCTTCGGGGGTTTCTTGGTGCGTTTGGCCTGAAGTCCAATCCGAAGTCGTACATTCCCTTCAGGACAGCTTGTCTCCCGGCCAGATATCTGAAGCTGTTGCTGCCCCGCGCTTCCACAGCGTCCTTCGATGAGCAACTCCAGCACTGCTCCCTTGTCTCCTTCTCTCTTTTTCCCTGCTCCCCTTTTCTCCTCTTTATTCCCTACATCGGAATTCTCCCCCTCAACTCTCCTCCGTTTCTCGGCCACCTGGTCCTGGTCTGCACCCTCAGGTACAGGGGAGGGGTCCAGAGTGGAGTTTGTAGCTGGAGGGGTACCCCCCTTCACTCTCTGGTCCATCAGAGAAGTCGGGGGGAGAGGCAGGGTGCAATGTGGTTCCCAGTATAACACGTTTAACTCACCCCAGAAGGGTTGATGGGGTGAACCGAGAGTGCCCTACAGGTGTAGGTGTGAGATTTGCAAAAGAAAATCCTATAATAGTCAATTAAGCCTCCTTCATCCAGCGACGAGAGGTCTTTGTCTTGTCCTTTAGGCTTGAGCTGAGACGGAGTCCGTTTGAGACAGAGAGAGCGGGAAAGAAAAGAGAGAAAGATAGAGGCCAGTGATTAGTCATTTCAGTGAGCTCAGATGCTGAGCAGCAGCAGCACAGGAACTGAGGGGGAAGTCCCCTTCCGCGGGCAGCTGTAGAGAGGTGCTAAAGTCTGTGTCCACAGAGATGATCTCATCACACAGAAAACCCTAGGGGCCAATCAACAAAGCCGATTCCCAGAATGTCTGCGCTAACTGGAAGAAAGACCTACTCACATTCATCAAAAACAACCTTGGCTAGTCTTCTTTGACATTCTGTAAATAACAGCAGCGCTGAAAGAAAGCAAACACTACCTAAACATTATTTTCTACTCCTTACTTTTCCACCTAAATCAATATCAATCAATCAGCCCTTCGCTGATTCAAACACTTGAATCAGTCTCCTCCCCTCCTCACCCCACTGTCTTTGCGCCTTCTGTTTCAGCTACTCCCACAAGCACTTCTCCTCCCACCCTTCCCTCTGCTCTTCTGTACTTTCTTTTCTCTCTGAAACTCCCCTTTTCATGTTTGGCAGTAAGCTTCTGCATGCATCCTCTATTAGTCCCATCCACTCTCTCTCCCTCTCTCTACAGACCACACAGTTAAACGGTCAACTCATGCACTGTATCCATGTTAATCAGAACCATATTTCCTCCTCCACTTCATTCTTTTCCTCCTCTCAAACCTAAATCCCTCCATTCACGGCCCGACCATTCCCCTCCTCCCCTTTCAGTAGTGGTAACACAAATCCGTAGGAAAGGGTAAAACTTATTTTTGGAAAGGAGTGCAAATTCCTCCTCCTCCCATTGCTTCCTCTAAGTCAAGTAAGCTTTTCATTGACCCCATTGTAAATGGACTTTTAATGTGACATTACAGCAAGTAACACACCCTAAAATAACATTCTCCTCCCCAGGAAAAAAAAGAAAACTTTCACTCACAGTGTGCTCAGCCCAGATTTTAACTAAACACAGCGAGGAGAAGCAGCCTCTTCTGTCACACTCCTTCATTATAATCTTTCTCTCATTACGGGAGACAGACACTCATCAATTCTCTAATAAAACCCACCCTGCCAGGCATTCTAACGGCTATCTCCCGAGAGCCTCTTATGAAATAGCTTGACTGTCTCTCAAAGCACTGAACTGCCCCCTTAAACCTACAAGAGCATCTCAGATAATGTTTTCATTTAAGAGCTCAGTGGGCTATCGCTCCTGCCTCTTGGTCCCTCCACACCCAAACCCTTTCCTTGAATCATACTGAGCTCAAATCAACATCTGTTCCAGTAAGTACTGTTATGTAACAGTTTTGGAAAGTATTTCCATAGCCAAACCCCCTTACAATAAAATGAAACGAGCACAGAGGTAGACAGTGGTCCTCTTGAACAACTGCAGCCATCATGACCTTGCTGCAAGCCTGGCCCACGTGAAGACCAGCGAACTGATTCAGACACTCTTGATGAGGAGAGTGTGAATAAGAGTGGCAGCTTTTCAAATGTAAAAGGGCAAACCCATTCAGCATCAGTCAAAGTGCATACTAATAGTCCTTTATACTCCCCAGCACCATACCTCTCAAACATAACTCAAAATTATTCTAACATTAGACCAGTAGCTATTTCCAGTGACAGGATGATGGGTGGACCTGACACAGTCGCGAGTGAGGTTCCTCGCCAGTGATGAGGCGACGATTAAATCAAGATAATGGCCCACCATATTTCCAGCCATCATCACCACCCCGTGACTGCGTTCTCATCAGTAACTACAACACTACTATTATCTGCATGACTCCGGTGGGGGAGCCCAGCTGGGCATCAGGCTGCTGTGGTGGCATCTCCAAACACTGAAGCCGCACACTCAGTCCAGCGATGACTTCATACATACAGGTAAGTTTCCCACCTGAGTCCCCACCTCTTCCTCTCCCTTCTTCTTCTCCCCTCTTCCTCTCACACACGCACACATGCACACACACACGTGTGTGATGGTCGTACATTGTGTACCCAGGTCGCAGCTGCGTAGGCCGACTGATGTTGCTACTGTAGGTACAGTAGGGGCAGTGGGGGTGGTACCGCACTGGAGCAACCTATCGCTGCCTTACAGAGACGTCAACAGGAGCTTCCTTCTCCTAATGACTTTGCGCACCTCGCTAAAATAACACACGCCTGATGCTGTCGCACTTACACACACACACACACACACACACACACACACACACACACACACACACACACACACGCACGTGTTGTTGTTGTCGTCACTCCTATCTCCGTGATCAAATCTATCTCAAATCGAAGCCTCTTGAGCTTTCAAACTCGCCATGGAAGTGAAGAGCTGCGTAGCATCAAAATTAGCTCGCAGTGAATGTTTGTGATGAGGATTAGTGGCGAGCCTGCACCTTTTCTCTCCCATCTGTTCTCTGCCAGCCCCTCTGCTGCTGTAAGCAACACTGAAATAAGAAATATCACCATGCATGGAGAACACACTCGGCAACAAGGGATAAAATTAGCGCAAATCGGATGCACAGAATTCTCCCTAAGCTACAGTGCTTGAGCTGGCTGGCGATGACAGGCCTCCACACATTAATACTGCCATGACAATTTGTAATAAAGCTACGCAGGCTACTTACCCGAGAGCGCGTCCCGGAGCCAACTGCGTTGAGGCAGGAGGAGGTGAAGGTGTTGCTGTCCGGCTCTCCCCCTCGCACCAACAGCGATCCACAGCTTTTGGTGCATTATAGATGTTGTTCGGATTGCATAACTAAGGCCAGCGGAGGTTAAAACACCTCCTAAAACCGAGTTTCGGTGTCATGAGAGCGCCGAGCCTACCGTGCAACATTGGCGCGGGTGTTTTCATAATCACCCAGTCGACAGATCTCCGTCGGCGCGTCTCCGCAGCTAGGTGGCGGACTGGTTACACTGGATCTGGTGTTGCTCACTCACTCCTCTCGGGGAAAGTTACATCGCTCCCGCCACTAATAATGGCTCGGCTTGTGCTTTCGTATGAAGCTGTTAACGTGTCAGTACGGGCTGCAGCGGTGTGTGTATGTGTATATATGTGTGTGCGTGTCGGAGTGTGCGTATACATGCGTGTGTATGTGCGTGTGTGTGTGCAGGGTACAAGCTGACAGTGCAGAGTGGTTGGTGGATGTGCGGGAATGCAATTGCGTGGCCATTTTCATGTGGCCAGAGGAGGTAAAACAGTGAATACAGCATAGGATCTCATTGCGGTTCATAATAGGCGATTGGGGAGGGCTATTTAGACGCTTAATAAAATGGCGACGACTTGGCTCAAGTAGCTGTGCTGCTTGCTCGGATTTGAAGGGGGATCGGCTCGAAAGTTGCGCCCCTTAAAGTCATTTGAATTTCCTCTCTCAAGGAGAAAAAGTTCGTGCGTAGGTTTATTACGTATTTGCAAATGATCGATTTGCAAACCAGACGAACGCACAAGCAGCTGTGACACTTAAATGCAACTGGCCTGCATCATAAAATCTGTTCGAAACTTACATTCGTGATATTGAACGTGAACGAATGAATATGCGTATTCAAAAACAGAGGGGAGGAGGATCGAGGACCGACGTTATTATAAGAATGCCGTTTATGATTATTTACCTTGTGGTATTTTGACGGGCATTTTTGGAGTGTAATTTGGTGACGTTGACCTGCTAGATTTTTGTTCTAGTTCCATCAGCTATCAGGTGAATAAGCCTCATAACATTATATTTGCCCAGGTTACTCAGGATCTACTTGAACTATATTTTGCACATTTTGTTTTTTTTTTTAAACTTTTTTACTGAATTTATACATTTTGTAAAGAAAATATCAAACAATCCTCTTATTAAGAGTTCTGGGCTCAGTGATGAGGCAGCATGGGCCATATGTCATATTAACCTTCAGTATTGGTGCATATTTAGTAATTAAATGCCGATCAGCAAATGACCTGGGTTCTGGTTCTAGGTTCCTGGTTGATAATTAAACAAACCTGGCTGGATTAAATCTCCAGGAGGCTCCTGAGCATTTCTTTTTTTATTTTCTTTTTGCTGAGCGACTGTAACACCCTCCCTACCTCACCTCCCACCTTTTGCAATCTCTGTGGAAGCCATGGATGGATACAGGTTCCCATCAAGGACAAATACAGCACCCAGAAGGGCATCCAGAAAATGACCATAACACTTAGTCAAGCAGTAATGGAACTACTGGGTTTTTTGGTGTCTGTAAATAAATTGAACACATTTCAGTTATACCCAACTTTATTCAGGAAAAACGCATCAATATATTAACATTTTAAAAATAGATGACACAGATAAGATGATCATATTGTTGTTCTTTTTAAAGGAATTAAAATTACATAGATCAACCGACTAACATTGTCTATACGTGTTGTTTACTGTAGGCTGTACTGTTCCTACATCTACAAGCAAGAAATAGTAATGAATCAAACAGATCAAATAATTCAAATTATTATTCAATTGATTAAATTATTCAGATTTCATCCTCACACAATACTTACTGAATTCCTCCAGGTTTTACTGAAAAAACACATATACTTTTACTGTAAACGGTATTTAAATCTGAATTAGATGGAATGAGGTCGTCTGAAATGTAGTCAAATGACTTCAGTATTGATCTCACCCAACGTGTCGATTCGTTACACTAAAACAGGTTAAATGTAACAAAACAAAATCAACTCCATTTTACTTGGTTGTTGTTGTCGTCGTCGTCTGACTGGAGTGGGCTCATTGGCCAAAGTTACAAAAAAAAAAGGAAGAAAAAAAGGAAAAGAAATTGAGCACGTACGTCACTTCCTGTTCAGGCTGCACGATGGCGATGTCCATGACAGATCAAGCACTTTGAATTTTACTGGTGGTGTGTAGTTTTTTTTTCTAAGTCAACTGCTGGGACGTACAGAAAAGACAGCAGTGTTCACCACCGAGCTAGCCTTGAACTGACTGGCGCAGGAATAGCGGAATTAATAACGTTGCTTGCGATTAACGAGCACCCAGCGGCTAACGCTAGCTAGCTGCTAAGTGTTTAGGTAAGGTTACAGGGCATTGGTGGGCATTTACACAGCGCGTGCTTTTTTGACTCTACTGACACATGCAGTTCATCCCTAACTTTGATTGACTTCCACATTTCAGGTGATGGCTCTTCACAGGTTATCCCTCCGACTTCGGCCAACGGTAAGATCAGTAGAATTCCCGGTGGAAATTTATACCCTCTGAAACAGTTGAAACCAGACAGTATTATCAAGCAATTTGTCCCATCATGATTCCTTTTGTACATATCTGTCCTTAAGCTATTCAGCTATATTTTATATGTATAATATTCATTATATTCACTTGCCATATCCTCATGGTATCACCATAAACAAAAGGAATGACAACAGAACTATGAAAAGCTCATGTTAGCACTATCATACTTATCATAACACCTAAACTCCTCTGTTTTGCTCTCATCTTGTGCAGGCAACACATGTTCGTTCCTTTTACACCAGCAGAGTAGGCCAGCAGCAGAACACTGTCGCTGCAGAGCCAGAAACCGAACCCTTCTCAGTCTTTCGAACCAAGGAGGATGATCCAGTATGTTTTGTCTCTCTTCACTATTCCACCACTTTGGTGCCATGAACAACTGTTGGGTGTTACACCATCAGTCGTGTTAAATGTGCATGATTGTCGTGTCTTCTCTCAGGCATTTCATTCAGAGAAACATATTGGACAGTATTACAATGTTCCCTCCTCCCACATCCAAACCTTGTTCCATCATGGCCTGCCCTGGCGCTACAAACAGCAGGTTGGTCCCTTCTTAAGTACTAAAGAACACAGAATTCTAATCTCAATACTTCTTTGCTCATATGATACACACAAGTTGAATATTACTTAAGAAAACTGTGGCCTGTGTGGCCCAGGATGGCTGAGCAAGTATATCCCATTTGTCATTTTGTTGAAATTTAACCAAATTACTTCTGAGATGCTGAGAGTAATTGTTCTGTGGTTTTTAGGTGAAGACATTTAATGAAGCTTCGATCATGGTGAGGCAGCCTGCGTTGGAGGTTATCTCTGACTTGAAGCAATTTGACCCCAGCAAACCTGTTCAGCGTTATATATTTTGTATCCTTTTGAGTACACACACACACACACACACACACACACACACGGGAAAACAAAAAAGCAGTCTGTCTCCCGATGCTATAAAACCTTATCAAATTGTTCAGATGGACAAAAAGGCAGTGGGAAGACCATATCCATGTGTCACACTCTCCACTACTGTTACACACAAGGGTGGCTTGTGTTGCATATACCTGATGGTGAGAACAAAGCGTAAACACACACACACACTCTCTCTCTCTCAAACCACTGCAGAAATACAGATGTGTAACCTGCAAGTGCCCTGTGTTCCAGCCCACATCTGGGTGAAGAACTGTAAGGAGCTGCTGCCCTCATCCTATAAGTCTTCCCGCTTTGATCAACCGCTTGAAGCTGCCGAATGGCTGCACAAATTCAAAATCACCAATGAGCGCTTCCTCTCTAAGGTGAGCATTTTCGTGCAGGATGCATTTGGAAGACTTGTGGAGTTCAAAATTTATCTAACTTGAAAAACATGTTAAGATTTTCATAGACATTTAAATGTGTCTCCGCATCAGTTTAGGTTACATGCTGCGACAGCTTATAGTGGCCTCACATGTACAAGTTTTGTGTCTCTGAATCAGCTTGACAGCCGGATGCATGTCATCCATGCTAATTAATGCTGATATATTAATGCAGTATCTGGGGTGTAACGTGGGTCATCGAACAGAATAAAACATTCTAACTTCTAGTAAACCTAAGACCTTTTTTTTGGGGGGGGGGGGGCACCATTCATTTAAATATTGGAAAGCTTGTGCAAAAAACTCAAATTAAAACTGTAGCAATTTAAAAAAAAAAAAAAAAACAGTAAAGGAAACTTTAGGGGGCGCCATTGCTTAGAGGTAGAGTGTCTGTCTAGCAACCGAAGGGTCACTGGTTCGATCCTCAGTACCCCCGGTGACTATGTCCAAATACCCTTGAGCAAGATACTGAGCTCCTGATGGCCCTGCGACAGACTGGCGACCTGTCCAAGGTGAACCCCACCTCTCTCCAAATGTCAGCTGGGATACGATCCAGCCCCGCCCCCAAGACCCTTAATGGATAAGGGGTATAGAAAGCTGATGGATGGAAGGAAACTTTATTGATGTTTCCAGTCACCACCAGTAAGATATGAAGATGTTAGAAGTTGGTTCATCACTGGTTCATCATCTTTAACTTATTGCATCAATTGCAATGTTGGATTTTTGCAAAGTTTTCCTAGCAGAATAAAAATCCTGTGTGGGTATTAGTCCTTTTTCACTGCACACCTATACATCACCCATTTATGCCTTTTGCTGCTGTCGCCCTCAAATTCAGATACTACCAAGCATCAAGTGACCCTCTTGTCTGATTGAGTGTTTCAGTTCAGGGTGTAAAATTAGCACCAGCAAAAAAAAGTGCTCGTCAATTGATTCCCTGGGAATATTTGACCTTTATATCCGACGGTGGCCATTAAAGTTCAATTTTTTTACCCTGCGTGTATAAAATGTTCACTATGCTGGAGTTCTTCAGAAAAGGTGTTAGAATTGCCTCTAATGACAAGCTCATGCAAGCTTCAGAATATTTTTTGCAGGGCGTGTTTGTGTCTTTATCAATGTAGTCATTTGAAATGCACATTTAAAAATATGTTGATTGAATATAATAAAAAAAAAAGCTTATGGAACTATATTATTTACCTCCCAGATTAAGACAAGGCATCGTTATATTTGGACAAAGAGGGAGTTCACTGAAGAGGGACGTCCTCTCGGAGAGCTGGTGGATCAGGTAAGGCCCCTTTAAACCCGTGTGTTTGTGTGTGTGTGTGTGTGCGTGCGTGCGCGCGTGCGTGCATGCATGCGTGTGTTTTGTCTCATCCCCTTGCACCTCATTTTTATCAATTTGTAGTATCTTGTCTAGTCTCCTGGCCTACCAGTTTCCCCACTGGGACCATTAATGGTTTCATCTTTCACCTCGCTGGTGCTCAGGTGTGATCAGTAGTCGATGACCTGATGGATCAGCACAATATTTTTGTACTTCACACCAGCACAAGCAGGGAAAAGGCAGTAGATTTATGTGAAGCTTGGGAATTTCTCATTTTGACCAGTCAAGCATATTTCTTTGCTATTTTGCACTATATTTGCTCTAAAAAAAAATAGCACCTCCATATTTTAATGAGATTATTTTTTTTAATCTGACAGCCCATTATTGGGCTATTTAAGTTAGTATTTGTCATCAAATTAGTTTCAGACCTCCTGTGGAGGCGTTTTCTAATAATCTCTTACACAGAAGCGAGGCATGAAATGACATCATATATCCTCCTCCAGGGTCGTGTGTTGACTGTATGCCTTTGCCCTAGGGGACAACTCGTGTGAGGAGTAGCAGTGATGTGTTGGGGGCGCTGATGAAGGAGCTGAGGCTCCAAAGTGGGCAGCCCGGGTCAGACTTTAAACTGGTCGTGGCTGTGGACGGGGTCAACGCCCTGTGGGGAAGAACCACCCTCAAAAAGAGGGATACAAGCATTGTAAGGACAAGTTCCCGGTTTGATCATCGTCTTGTCAGTTCCCACAGCTCAGGTTACTCTAATACTGTTTTGTTTTTTACTGTCATCAGGTGGATCCAGAGGAGCTGACACTGATTTATAACCTGAGAAAGCTGATGAGGAACGACTGGGTGAGAAGAACTCCCAAGATTGACTACATATGACGACATTAGATTTCAGAGTTTTCCTTCTTAACGTTCACCTTCTTGTCTCAGATCGGAGGCGCCATCATCACCACTTTGTCTCAGACAGGGTCTCTCTTCACTCCAATATCTGCCCACTGGCCTCAAGACATGCTTGGAGAGGTCAGGGGTCATTTTGTTGAACTTTATTTGATTTTTTTTTTTCTTTGCCAATACTGCCAATGCTGGGTACTGATCTAAGAAACACACGCAGGTTTCCTACAAGTAAAGAGGTAACTGGGAAGTAGCAGCATCCTGTCCCAGCTCTGATCTGGAGATGTTACTGGTATCAGATCAGTACAGGGACTTGTGTACTCACCAATCCCACATTTTCATCTGCAATGGTACCAGAACAACTTCAATCTCTCACATCACCAGTTTCCTAATAGACCTCTACTTGCATCATCTTCCACCTTAAGGAGAATAATTGAACCTTGAGAGTCAGCAATAACATCCTTCACTGAGCAAATAGAATATATTTGCATAATCTAAATCACGGTTATGGCCTACTTCCTATATCAGTTACATTTAAATTTGCATAAAATATTTGATAAATAGGCACAATTGACTCTTGTCTGAATAATTTCTTTTTTCTCTTTTTTTTTTTGAGTATCCAAAGTCCAATTTTGTTAATTCTTGAATTAAAGTTGCTCCGTATTGGACTCTTTTTTTTTTTTTTTTTTTTGATCTTGAGCAGCAGCATAAACTGTTGCAGTTATCATTTTGGCCACACATTTAAAAGTCCCCAGGAATGATTTATGATTCAACTCATACAAACGATCTAGAATGAAAAACACCAAATGAAAACTGCCATAATTTTTAATATTGCTTCACAATGTTGTAAATTTGTAGCACTAAAGAATCGCTACAGAAATCCAATATCTTCACACATCTCACACATTCCTATCGCTAAACATGATGGTGACTGGTGTGTGTTGGGTCATCAGATCGGGTTTGACAGCATGGACCCCTTCATCCCAATATCAGTGCCAAACTACAGTGAGAAGGAGTTTGAGAGTTGTTACCTCTACTATTTGGACCGCAACTGGCTACAGCATCCTCAGAGTAAGTGGGACACTTTCAACACAAATACATGGATTTAATAGTGGCTTAGTCTCATTTGATTCTTTTTGGTTCCTCAACAGGCCGAACAGAGGAGGGGAAGAAAGAAATCCTCTTTTTGTGCAACAGAAATCCATGGACAATGGAAAAAATGTGTTCCATCCTGTAAGGTCACAGGAAAACTTGAACCACAAGAATATGTCACTTTTTAGATATCAATATCCCAGAAAAATAAACATTCATGTCTGTAAATGTATATCCATCAATTCTAACTCATGTTAAATAAAATGTTACAAAAATGTTATTGTCATCAAAAAGTCATATTCCTCCTGGGGATGAAAGTATAAAGTCTAATCATAATAAAAAGACACAAGACAGTTCTGAATGATGGCAAAGCCCTGATGTGGTGATAGGGTAACGTGCCAACCATATAAGTCAATTCAGAGAACACAGGGCAGGAACATGTCTGTTTATTAGGGCCTGAGCCCAGTGGCACTCCGGGGCGAAGACCCTATCATGTTTGCTCGTTCAGCTTTATGATTGCTCAGGTGAATGTTGCCTCCGTAACATGATGTAAATTATTATCTACAACCACCTGTAATCTGACCTTTGAGCAGTTTTGAATGTACATGGAATTTACTTTAAATACCCTCTTCATTTGTGAAGGAAGTAGATAAACTAGTAGGAGATGTGCAGAAGCCTCCTTACCTCTGTTTGATTCCAGCCAAGCCGTCATGTTTACCAACATGAATAATGGTTCCAAAATTTTGAAAAAAAAGATCCCCCTACATCATTTTGTAAAACGGCACCACCCGATGGCAGAATCTGGTATCAGCACATCCGTACATGTTATGGGTCACATGACTGTCCCAAAATAAACGATCAGCCCGGAAAATGCTGGTATGACGGAGAGAGCGGTTCAGTGTAAATGTTCTAGTTCACCCGGAGACGCCGGAACTTCTGTAGGAACTTTTTAAAGTCAGGTAATCGAGTCTAGAGAGCTGAGAAGGACACAACTGTAGCGGCTCTGTGTGAGTGTGTGTGTGTGCGTGTGCGTGTGTGTGTGTTAACTCGATGAGCAGAGCAGTGGTGTTGATGCTAACTTGTTCGGAGTGTTTCCTGGCACTCATGCGGTCCGGGACCAGTCGCATCTGAACAAAATGGGGCTGTCAGTGCCTCAAGCGGCTCTGGTGGTCCTTGTTTTCATCTCGTCAGGCGTGAGCCCCTCCTCAGGTAAAAAAAACAACAACAAAAAAACACACACACACACACACCTGTTCTCCACTTGGTGTGCATTCTAGAACCTCCCTGCTAACTTGTGACTGTTTCTCCTAGGACGCAATAAATGTGTCGCTAGACACTTCGGCCATGACTCGGTGGTGTGCGAGTGTAACTCGACATACTGTGACAGTGTGGGGTCCGTGTCTCTCCCCCCGCTGGGCCGGTTCAGCTCCTACCTGAGCAGCGGGGAGGGCCTGAGGCTGGAGGCAGGCTCGGGTCTGGTCCAGGTGAACTCCACCGGAGCAGGTGAGGCTGTAAAGGACGTGTCAGAAGTGACGGGGAGTGTGTAGAGCATGTCCTCAGTCCATGTGTCTCCCCCAGGGCTCAGGCTGACCATCGTTCCCTCTCAGAAGTATCAGAAGATCCGGGGATTTGGCGGCGCTATGACAGACGCCGCAGCCATCAACATCATGTCGCTCTCTGCTGGAGCTCAGGACCAGCTGCTCAGAGAGTACTTCTCCAGTGAAGGTACCAGTGGGGGAGCAGTGTTCACATCCTTTACTGGAAAAACAAACGAAAAACAATACAGCAGGGGAAATGCAGGGCCTGCAGGATGCGTTCCTGACTACTGTGGATCCAAAAAAAAAAATCCTTAATGGTACCCAGTAAAAATACTTAATCACAAATACAGGCACTGAAAGGAAAGTAATTAAGATGTGAATATAGCATTACAAATTGAAGTAAAATGTAGTTAATCTATGACTGATTTATAATTACTATTGCCTGCAAAATTATGAATGAAAGTACTCGCTAAACTACTACGAAAATATTTAAAAAATAAAGGTCCAGATTTAACCTTCCTTGGACTGATAGCAGCATGTTTATTGAGTTATTAAAGGCTAAATTTTTATGTCAGTGGCACGGTGGTGCAGTGGTCAGCACTGTCGCCTCACAGCAAGGTTGCTGGTTCAAGTCCCCACTTGGGCACGGGATCTTTCTGTGAGAGTCTGCATGTTCTCCCTGTTCCTGTGTGGGTTCTCTCTGGTACTCCAGCTTCCTCCCACAGTCCAAAGACATCAAGAGGGGACGAGGCTGATTGATACTCTAAATTGACCGTAGGTGTGACTGTGAGAGTGAATGGTTGTCTGTCTCTATGTGTTGGTCCTGTGATGGACTGGTGACCTGTCCAGGGTGAACCCCGCCTCTCACCTGAAAGCCTCTTCAGCCCCCCCTCGACCCTCAACAGGATAAGTGGAAGAAAATGGATGGATGGAGCTTTATGTCATGCTTTAATAAATGCACACAAATGAACCATGCAGCTGTGTTAGCAGACTCTTGACTACTCCTAATATGGTGACTTCTGCTGTTTTATGACTAGTGTGTGTGTGTCCGTCTGTCTGTCTGTCTGTGTGTCTCAGGAATTGGCTACAATGTGGTGCGTGTCCCCATGGCCAGCTGTGACTTCTCCACCCGTCTCTACACTTATGCTGACTCACATGGAGACTTCAGCCTGAGCAATTTCACACTGGCCCCAGAGGACATCGATTTGAAGGTGTCTGTCCTCACTGGGTCTCTCTCTCTCTCTCTCTCTCTCTCTCTCTCTCTCTCTCTCTCTCTCTCTCTCTCTCTCTCTCTCTCTCTCTCTCTCTCACACACACTAACACATACCCTCATCACTTCTCCTCCTCTGTGTTATAGATCCCTCTCCTGCAGCGTGTCCAGGCCTTGACTCCTGGCCCCCTGTCCCTACTGGCCAGTGCCTGGAGCGCCCCCGCCTGGATGAAGACCAACAGTGCGCTCACAGGAAAGGGCTCCTTGAAGGGCCATCCAGGGGGCAAAGAGTATAAAACCTGGGCTCATTACTACATCAGGTGACAGTTGCTTTACTTCAGATGTGACGTCACATGTTGACACCAGGGGGATTCATTCTGACGGTTCTTCTCTGCCAGGTTCCTTGAAGAATACGCTAAATATAACTTGACCTTTTGGGCAGTGACCACAGGGAACGAACCATCTGCAGGACAGATAACAAACTACAGGTCTCTCTCAAACATCTCCACTGCTCCCTAATTGCATTAGTAAGTGAAAAATATCTTTGTGTGACTGCAGTTTCCAGGCTCTTGGCTTCACTCCTGAGGAGCAGAGGGACTGGGTGGCCTTGGACCTGGGCCCGGCCCTGCACACTTCATCATTCCCCAACACACACATCCTCATACTGGATGACAACCGTCTGCTCCTGCCTTATTGGGCTAAATTGGTGAGTCCCAAGGACATGCTGAGAGCGGGGAATGTTCTTGTACCTGAGGCTTCATAGGTGTGGAAGTTACAGTAACTTCTGAATATAAAATTAAAATAGACTAAAACCTGGTTGTGCTCGGCAGTTACTAAGTTTCATTAGCAGCCCCAAAACACAAGCCTAAATTTGTTGGTGTGGTTTAGATGCTGGGAGAAAACTGAATGTTCCTTCAGTGTTGAAGCAGCTGTAGTCTCACATTTTAGGCTCCAACTGATCAACTGAAGAGTCTTGTTGAGGCAGCAGGAAAACCTTTTTTGTGTGTGTGTGTGTGTGGGGGGGGGGGGGGGTGGAGATAATATTTAATTTGAGATAGAGCTGCAGTCTGAACAAGCAAAAACCAACAGCATTAAAAAAACATAAATACTTTATGGATGTGCCAAAAATCTGATTTGGGCAGGCAATTTCATTTGTTGTGTTTGTTTTATTTCGGTTCAGACTGTCTAAAATCAGTCTGGGTTTATTGGATATCCGAGATGGGCTAGCTGTCTGAAGGCCTCATGGCAATCAACCAGATTAAAAGGCTTTTGTCTCCTGTTGTAGCTGAGATAGGCCTGTTATTCATAAGCAGAGTCTAAACCATGTCTTCAGGTAGAAGAACAAAATCTATTCAAGAAGGCAGAATATTCTAAAAGGGGAGTTTTGCTTTCTCAAGACCTGTTGGTGCTTCCCTCTCTGCATTAACATCCCTCCAGGTCCTGAGTGATGTTGAAGCAGGAAGGTACATTCATGGTGTGGCAGTCCACTGGTACATGGACGGCCTGGTCCCGGCTGAGATAAGCCTGGGAGTCATCCATCACCTCTACCCTGAGTACTACCTATTCGGCACAGAGGCATGCGCTGGCTGGAAGCCAACGGATAGAGGGGTGAAGCTGGGTAGCTGGGACAGAGCTGAACAATACGCTCATGATATCATAGAGGTAAGATCTCTTATGCATGAGGGTAATGCTTGTTCAGTCAGATCCACTGAAACAGATGTGTGATCTGACAAGTCGCTGGTGTGTTCCAGGAGGGTGAGTCACCTTCTTCGATGCTGCACTGCAGATTTAGTCGTCAGGCTCGGTTACACTCTCTTCAGAAAGTGCCTGCAGGCTTTCCATGCAAGCTGGAACTGGTGTTTTGGATTCGTTCTATTCATTTTACATGGCTGCTTTCAGTGTGTGGAAATGTAGAGAATCAGGAGAGACGTTGTGTCCTAGTGACATGTAAACAAAACACCAGGCGCCAGTCCAACACATCTACTACAAGGTTTCAAAGAACAGATTAGGTATACTCAGTTGTGGGTGTTTTCTCTCCATGGCAGGACTTAAATCATTATGTGGTGGGCTGGACTGACTGGAACCTGGCGTTGGACCAGACTGGTGGGCCGAACTGGGTTAAAAACTTTGTCGACAGCCCGGTAATAGTGGATGCACAACACGACATCTTCTACAAGCAGCCAACCTTCTACAGCATGGCACACTTCAGGTCCTGATCCGGTCTTGCGTGATCTGTCATATTTGACTTTTTCTTCATTAGAAGGAATCAGTCACATCGGATCCAGTCAAATGATCTTTTTTTTTTTTTTTCCCCCCTCCACACACAGTAAGTTCTTGTGGGAGGGGTCTCAGAGAGTGGGTGTGTCCGCCAGTGGAAAGACAAACCTCGAATTTTGTGCCTTCATCAGGCAAGATGGCTCAGTAGTGCTCATCGTGCTCAACAGGTACCGTGTGAGTGAAACACACTCGAACATGCCACTGATTCATTCTGTAAACTCTGTGTTTGTGTGTGTGTGTGTCTGCGCGATTGTGTGTTTTCTTAGGACATCATCAGTGATCCAGTTTGAAGTCTGGGATCCAGCGGTGGGCTACATCCCCTCCACTGCTCCGGCTCACTCGTTACTCACACTTGCCTGGAACACAGTTTAATCATGGATTCAAGTTCTTGAGAAGTTTGATTCACATCAACATCACAAAGTCGTAACACTGGAAACATCTTCGCTATCACAGCTGACAGCTGCACATTTTGTTATTAATTGTTTTCAAATGTTTGTTTTATTTTGTGTGATGTCACAGAAATTAACCTGCTGCAACCAAAAGTAACCTCAACTCAATTGAATTTATTTTTTGATTTACTGATTTTGGTCGATGAAGGTATGAAACTAACAACTGTATCTACATCAGGACGTGTGCTGAGACTAAAGCTGGTGCCTTTGAGTTTCTGTTAACATGCTTGAATTGTTCTAATTCACAACTCTGAAGCGATTATATTGTGTACATAAATTGTAAATTGGGTTTTGCCGTTGCTTTTTAATCTTTTGATTCTTAATAAGCTCATTCTTGACCTGGTTGAGCCTTCGCATTCCCTTTCATTTGAAGTTTAAAATGTTCCATGCCAAGTTTGATACTATAAAACAGAATGACACAATGATAAAGTTTTTCTGTCAATTTATTAATACATCATAGACATTTTTTCATATATAATATACATATTGATAACCAGGTATTTCACATTTGTGTCTCCATCATGTTTTTTTTTTTTCTCCTTTGCAAACCATAAGTTGGACTACACTTATTTACATTAAAAAAGCAATAAAAATGTGAAACGAAGAGTCAAACAGAGGAATAAAATGACACGGGGATGCCATCTGCTTATAATATATACACCCAGAAGAGTATGTTGAATTTAGTTGAAGGGCTAGTTTTGATTCCCTTACTGGTAAAATGTTTTTTTTAGATAGGAGACCAAGAGGTGTAAGGCTCCATCCCTTGCTTTCATTCAATGTCACAGCTCCCATTAGCGACAGTTTAACAGCAACTCAACATCATTCTTCTAAAACGTTCCTGTATCTTGTAATTAGAGTACACAGCAGAGGGTGAACACAATACCATGAACACCGTCAGCAATGCAATCCAACAAAATACCACCAAAATAAATAACCATAGAGTTCCAACAAAGTCGCTTTGACACAAAACTGACATGCCCTTCATAAATGTATTTATTGCAGGGCTGGTATAGCTCAGTGGTTTGTGATGTTAGGTTCCGCCCCTGTACATGCCAGGAGTCAAAGTTACCCCTGCAGTATTCTCATAGGCCATACAGGGCTCAGTTGCAGGTTTCAGCGAATCATATGACAAGAGGGTGCGGTACACGATGCAGCTTTCCCCATTATTATAGTGTATTGCAGCAGTGCATTTCCAGAGATGGACGAGGGGGCATTTGCTCCAGGGGTGGATAAAGAGAAGACATTATAATCATTCTAGGCTGGTTTGTTATTAGGCAAAAAGAGAGAAGGAGTGAGACCGAGCAGATCTCAACTGCAGGTTAAGACGTGTGTTTGGGTATTTGTGTACATGTACCAGGAGAGAGGCATTAAAAAATACAAAAAAACAAAAACAAAAAATCATACATGATTATGACTGCAACAGAAGGTGAACAGAGGAAAGTGAGAAGCCTTTTGTCTTCTCGGTGGGCTGCTGGATGTAGGCGAGGAGAGCTGAGGATTGAGACAGTGGGCGTCTCAGAAGGACCATCTCTCCTGTGTGCGAGGGTCCATGGAGAGGGAGGGGGACTGGCTGCTGCTGTCTTCTCCATTCAAACTCTTCCTACACACTGGACATGTGTCATGCTGCGGACAACACACACATCAGTTCTCTCACAATGTGGTTTGAATATAGAGTTTTGGATCTTAGGGTCCACTTACTGTTTTACATGTTCCTCAAGTTAAATACACTGATCTAAAATCATTTCAGTTATCCAGTTAAGCTTTTTGGAATAGGTTTCTAGTAAATTCTATATCTATCTATCAATATATATAGTAAATTCTTAATCACAATAGCTTACAATATTTGAAATATTTTGCTGTACGACATCAGTACACAACATTTAATCACTGAGGTGGTTGCTAACATGTAGCTCAGTTAAGATGATAGAGGTTACGCAGGACATTAAAACATTAAAGTAAACATCATCATGCTGAACACGCAGAGGAAAGAAGCGGTGCAAAGATGGTTGTGGTGATGTTAAAATCACATCATTCGTTGCAATAATGTCATAAACTCGTGAGTCTTGTCTGAAAAGCTCACCATTTCCAGCCATGGTACTATACAGTCTGAATGAAAGAAGTGGTTGCAGGGTAGCTGTCTGACAGGCTCTCCCACGGCGAAGTCTTCCTTGCACACCGGACATTCCATACAAAAGTCTGCAGGGGAGACAGACGATAGATTTCACTGTTTAACTGACATCCATACTAAAGTGTTGTAATTGAGAGTCACTTGATAATGGCTTCAGCGCATCTTGTACTAAAAATTGCCGTACAGGTCAGATTAACATAAACAGCTTCTCAGCAGGAATATGAAGGTGTGCCATCATTCATTATTGACTGAAATGTTTCCTTGACCCAAAAGAAGGAGAAGGGAAAAAAAAGACAAAGCTTCATTTACTACCGTAAGTCAGCTTTCAAAAGCCTGGAAAAAGCTCGGCATGGCAGCTTAAGCAGAAGGTTACAGCTCAGTGGTGAAATAGGACAGCACACAGAAAAGAGCAAGTCAGGAAGAAGAGATCAAAAGAGGGCTGGGAGTGAAACAGGGGAGGTGAAAGACCAGCCTGCCAAAAGAGTTCTGCCTTTTCGTGTTGTTTTCAACTGCTGCACTTTGATATAGAGGAGCGTGCATTCATGTAATGACTACCCACTCAGCCAAATAATACTTGATACATACATTATGCATTAATGCAGGATTTACCCCACCAACTAGTGCTAACCCAGTACAACGAATTCGCTATTAAAGCACACATTATTGAACAAATGTCTGTCTCTAAAAAGGTTAAAGTTAAGTTTCATTGCTCAACACTGAGAAAATGTTTTTTTTAAAGTTTTATTTCAGCTGCTTATGCTGTTGTTTACTGTTTTCATGCTATAAGTGAGTACACGGACACAAGTCAGCATACAGACTGACAGCCTGGCGAACAAGTTATAATGATGCAACACTTTAAATTGGCTTAGATCTACTGTGAATTTGGTGAGCAGTTTACAGACTTGCTTAACAACAGACTTACAAATAGACCAACTAAAGTGCTTAATCAACTTTATATTTCAAATTTAAAGTTAAGGATTAGACTGCCAGCACAAACTTCTGTATGTCAACAAGAAATAAAGAAAACAAGGTGAGAATTAAGAAACAGGAAAACAAAAGGGGTGATGAGAGTCTGACCTGCTTGTTCCTGAGAGATATTAACGGTTGGGAGAGAAGAGATCTTCTCTTTCTCTGCTGGGGGAGGTCCTGTGTTCTCCAACTGACCTAGTAACTACACACATAGGTAAAGTGAATTACATTAAGACCACAGCAAGAATATTATTTTAGTATGAAGCTGGATTACATGTGGTGTACCTGTGTTATCACGGCGTCCAACCCTCCCTGCCCCCAGGCATAATCTCCTGGGTTTGAATGCAGCATTCCTGTCCTGAAAAACACCCAGACAAACAAAACAACTTGATAAGAAATAACCATACTTTACATCGAGAGGTTGTAATTCAGACGCTGTGACATTTATATATTACCATGAGAGAGGAGGTGAGCCAGGGACACCAGAATCAGCAAAGAGACCAGCGAGAAACTGTTGTACAATCCTTAGAGAGAAAAGAAGCACATTTAGGATTGTAAGCCCATAAATAGCACTGTCATTATCACTAGTAGGAGCATGCAAGATGGAGAAAAAGTGGCCAGAAGATGGATGAGTAGGAGGGTTAAACCAGTGTTACTCACCCTTCCACAGCGGGCGAGCGGTCCGGCCTACTGCTGACTCTGGATCGGTATCTCCTCTGGCTGTACAGGCGAGGAGAACGTCCAGACCTCCAGTGTTCTCCAGCTCCTAGCGAACCCCCTAAGGGTCCCCCTAGGCCTGCTGGGACAGACCCCCCAATGGGTCCACCTCCAAACCCTCCCAGGTCACTAAGACCTCCCAGGCGCCCCCCGGGGAGCCGGGGTTCTGAGTCAGGGTTGTCGCTATCTGTTGTAAATGGTCGTTCCAAAAACAACAGGTGCCATAGCTACAAGCAGATGGACAGAGGAGGGAGGAAGATGAAAAATCAGATATTGAGTTAACGGGAGAGAGGAACGACTAGCAAGCATGTGATGACAGAATGACAACAGAGTTCAGAAATAAAGGACTGAGGCCAAAGGAGACGAGAAAAATGTTTGACACACACATGTTCAACAGAGAAAGAAAGCACACTGCCCTGATCAGGTCATACCTCTGCAAACTGTGTGGTTGTGTCATCTAGCCCGTTGGTGCCGCCCTCTAGGAGACTGAGCGAAACGGAACAGACAAATTATTGGCAATATCAAGGTAGGGCTGCTTACAAAAGGAACATCTGGGCTCCTGTGAAAAGCATGAGGAATCAACAGCTCTAACAGGCATCTGTTAACAGGCCCTCATTTATCAAAGAACAGACACCTGGAAATGAGCGTGCCATCACTTCTATGTAAGGTGACAGTGATTAAATCTTATGTCAAGTCTCCGCTTGATGTGCACACATTGCAAAAGGGTCCAACTTCCTTTTTGTCTCACTTTTCAAGCTGTCAAAATGTGTTCAAATAAATCTAGTGATGCGAAGCCTTCAATCTCCAAGTCAAAGTTCCTCATTTCGGCCAGATTAATCTTCTCTGTCATAAACTTGAGGAGTGAGGCTCCTAAACCAAGAACATTTGGGACGTGATATTCAAATGATGATTGTTTTCAGCCGTCACATTAAGCAACACCAGATCTGTACGCTGAGATCGGCGGGGCACAACTGGTTCCATAAATCACACCTGATGATTCCTACACTCAAATCTGCGCCAGTTTCCACGCTCAAATGATAAATGAAGGTCATTGTGTGGGGATGCAAGATAAGATTCCATCATGAGCTTATTACCTGGAGTCTTCGGTTACTTCTTCTATAAACCCCGAATCACATCTTGGACAGATGTACTCCTGAGGACAGAGTCAGAGAGAGGGCAGGGAGTTCTGTAATTTCCATGATTAACCCTTGAATAAACCTATCAAATGTTTAAGGATAAATATTGATTTATTCAACCAACTGGCCAAAACCAAAAGATATTCAACTGATGAATAAATAATTAGATAATAGTAAATGTTTCTCATTTTAAAGAAAATCTCAACTCAAAAGTATGACAGAAGGGTTTTATCAAATATCACAAAAGTTTTGCTTTAATTTTCTATCATCACAATGATTTAATTGTATTGTGGTAATGTAAAAATGGGAGAGTCATGTGGAAAAGTGTGCTGTCATGCAAAAGAATTGAACAAGGTCAGGATTCCTTCCTACACCTTTCGCTCATTACGCTAAGAGTGACCAAATTTCTGTTTTGTAACAGCATTCTGCGTGATCAGTATGATGCTGAAAATGGTATTTCTTCTTGTTTATATTGTTCTGTTCAATACTTCAAACATTTTTTAGTATCTTTCATGACACTGACACGACATACAGTAACTCATGTCCTGAAATGTAGTATAGAATAATTTAGAACTGCGCAGTGCTCAGTGACAGTCACATTTGTTTAGTGTGTAGATTTTCAAAAGCTCAAGTTCAAAGACAAGAATAGAGAGTAACACTAGGAGACACCGACTGGGACAATTAGAGCCAAATGACGTCTGCAGCTGTCATTTCAAGTGAGTGCACAGTACATGCCCCTTCCTTAATTTCTTCAAAATGCGTTCGATCAACACCACATCACCTTCCTCCACGGTTTCACTGCTCTAGCATATGACATCAGCGGGAATGTTTGTTCCTACACCTTTTAAAACAATGCCAAGCACTTATTTTCTTCCAATTTCGAAGGCCACTCCATCAAATTTAATTCACTGTTTTGATGTCTCGCTGTTGCAAGGAACAAAAGGTGTCGAGTGTGTCTTCAAATGCATGAAACTGAATTCTGAGATTTAAATCAGAATTCGGTGCTCAACAAAATGCATTTGTCAGGTAATGCTTGTTTGCTGTTAAAGCTCCCCGATGACACCATACAGTCCTGCAGCCTAGACGTGGTGTCTGCTGCTAACGGCAAGTTTTAACGAGCTAATCCAATCAGAGACACGTGGAGGTCCTGAAATTACTGAATTTGATAAAAAATATTTTCAACTATTCAAATGATGACCTCATTTTTCAGATGTCATATTTGCAAAGTTTTATGTATTACCTTGTATTCAACATAAGAAGAGAAAGTAACCTGTAAAACATGTAAAAGGCCACGACAATCGCATGCAGCCTTGCGATACTCCAGTTTTACATGTACTGCATTTGAAATGTCGTGCCATACACATGAATGTCCTTATCTATATTGTGATTCTTCTTATGCTGCAAATCAGGAATCATGTTGTAACACATAAAGATTCTGCTGTCCAGCGGAGTCATGGCTAGTGTGAATGATTGAATGTAACCCAGGTGGAAGAGCTGGTCTGCCAACCACACCTCATCGCATGTAGAGTGATTCAAAAACTACAACAGGAAGAAGACAACTACTAATGTGGAGAATGAGCTGTGCCCTGTGTTAACCTCAGACAGCATTCCATTTAATCAATTAATAATCCCTTTAATACACACACAGACACCCCTATGAGAGATATACTTGTAATATGGCTGAGAAAAGTATCAGCTCCTTTAAATTATATCTGTGTCATTCTGACTAGACTTTTAGCTCAGTTCATAAAAATTTAGAGTTAAAATCAAGGTCATGAGCAGAACTGGTTGTGAAATCCTTCTATATGCGGCAGCATGGCATAAGTTGTGTGTCAGTTATCTGTTATAGAGATCGATACGTGACAAAGATATGGTCTGAAGCACAGTAGCAGAGTGGGTGTCGCAGTCTGTTGGCTCAGTTAAGACATGCCACAGGATCGAGTCTGTCTGAGACAAGCAGGCCAGTTTAGTGAGTGACCAGGCAGCCTGGAATCACCCAATGTCAAACCATCAAAATAAGGATTCACTTACAAACTGATGCAATATCTGCTAACCTCAAAACTCTGGATACACTGCCCCTCCTTTTTCAGTCAGGGTAGCTGAGCATTAGAACGAGTGTTTCAGTTTTAGGATAGAAATTATTATTCAAATCATTTTTCATTATTGAATCAGTAAAGTATTTCCTGGATTATCTGATGAATCCTTTGGTCTATATACTTAAAATAACAACCAGTGATATTTATTAGATTATCATCTGAGCAAGGAAACCCTTCAAATCCTCATGTGTGAAATGTTGACAACATTTTTGTATTCATCAACTTGTGATTCAACATTTATTTTACTTTGTCTTGGCACACATTCAACCTCTCCAAAAAGGAAAATACCTGTAAGTATTACAAATCGATCAACTCTTCCATATGAGAGTTTGAACTGTAAAAACATCCATTTGACAGAGGGTTAACTGAATTAATGGAATGACAGTAAATGAATTTTTTTTTATATAATCTAATAGGACAGCCTCTTGAGCTTAATAAGATTTGACATTTGACTCAAGATTTTTTGAGTCCATAAGGAATCCAATTGTTTGAGTCTGACAAGTCTGTTTAAAAGTTAAATGGTGCTTTTTTCCCGTTTACCTCTCACTCCTCAAATTAAACTTGTACGTGAGCGATATTATTGACTCCCTCTGTTGAATTATACTTGTGGTGTTGTGATGACATTCTTTTTCTCTTTTTTGGGTATGATACTGTTCTGACTGTATATACTCCCTTTTCTAGAAATAAGGACAAACACTGAAGAGATTATGGGTCAGACATGGATCTGGCAACTATGATCACATTTTTATACATAGCCAAACAATTCAGCTCCCTTTAAATTTCTTTGGGTGCTGTTGTGCTGACTTCAAATTAGTGTAGCTAATAAACAAACTCCATATAAAATGATTTGAGTTGAAATACATGTGTGATACACCACAAAAAATTTTTCCAATAAATTTCCAATAATTTACTATTACTTTTAAATGTCTTTGTGGCAAATTTTAATTGCCACATGTAAAACTACATAATGGCTTATTTAAATATGTAAATATCTGCGAAACACCTTTTCCTAAACTTTCAGGATTCATTTTCCATACCTTCTCAGGCCACATCATTATCATTTTCAAATTGCAATGAGTTGACCAGGTTTTTAATGACGGTATATTCCCTGATGCATCCTGGCTCTGGAATGATTAAGTTAGGTGCTACTTTACTTTTGCATTTAAACCTGAAAGTAAAACAAACTTCTTTATCATTCCACTCAAAATCCCCGACTCAACAATGTTTTTCAAAAGAGACGCGAACTGAAAACGAAAATAAGGTTGAAGTGACATTCAATGAGAACTGCGGACAATATCTATAACATAAAAAAATCAAGGCAAAACCATAAATGTTCCTGCTCTCTTTTGTGGAAAAACACAAACATGCAAAGCTGTCAAACTAGCGCTTCCAGCACAGTATTTTGACACGACTCTCTTTGACATGCAAAACTAATGAAGTCTTTAGAAATGAGTTTTTTATGTGTAATATCTGCTAAATCCATTAACTGTTTTCACGAGTTTATTTAGCGACTTCACAACAAACGCCGCTGACTGCTAACAGGCTAGCTAGGGTTTAGCAGTGACAAGCAAGCGAAACCACACGGTGACCAGCCAAGACGGCGACTTGTCAACCGCATGTATGAACCCGGATAATGTGATAAAAGCAGGAGGAAAAAACCAGTACCCTTACCGGGAGTTTGGGGTTTACTTCTCCCTTACAACAGTGACAGAAAAACCGATGCGGGGGAACAGCCGCAGCCTCCGCCATCTTCCCCAAAACCAGCACAAACACTGACGTCGGTCCTCCAGAAACTGACGACACCTGCCCGCCCCCATCCCAGCATGCACCGCGGCACCGCTGAGCTAATCCGAACCAGCGAAACCCAACAGCGGAAGTTCCCGTGTATTGACAACGTGAAGCCGCTTGTGTGTAAGCTGTGGGATGCATGAAATCAGGGAGTGAAAAAAGGTTTGTGAGCACAGTTAAACAGACAAACTGAGTGTGACGACTGTAAATAGTCAGTGTACGTGATTCAGGAGTAACTTGAGTCAGAGTTAGCTCCCAGGGGTTAAATATAATCACTGCATGTCTTCATGTTACATCATGACAGGCTGTGTAACACACATTTACATACTGTTAAATCATAATAATGTGCTCATAAATATCAGTGCGTGATGAGCAGGTTTGTCAGCGACGTTTTATTTAATTACAAATATTGGATCTCTGAATTCTATCATGCAATTTTACAGTCGTGGTCTGCTTGCACGCAAGTCTGCGTTAACAACTAGGGGAAGCAGGCAAATATCCCTGACCACCAAGAGACCCCGCCGTATTGTTGAATTGGGATTAGGTGATTAATTTCTGGGGGAGTAAGCACTACTAAAGCATAATATCAACTCACATGAGAGTTATCGGTTCTGCTTTTCGCCTGATGGGACTCTTCTGTCAGTGTTGCAATTTCCAGAAACTGAAATTGTGCTTACTCTGTGCATGTTCTAAAAGTAAATTACATTTAATCAAATCATTATTGTTCTCAAATAATTTACTGTACAGAGCATTAATAGTGGCCAGGCAGCTCACTTTGGCCCTAGGGACTACCGCTTGGTTGCTTGTAGTCATCAATTCTATTCATTTTGCAAGATAATCTGATATCAACCCTGATTCCCATACCACGTCTTAATTATTATCACTGCTGTCGTTGTTGGAATTCTGTTTTTTTACATGATGAGGCTGTAATAAACCAAACTCATTTCTTATCATAAAAGCAGAAAATACACTGAAATGCCTTGAATGCATTCCAAAGCAGTTAACTAGATCATAGCTCTGCACCATAATTCAAATATCCAATATGTGAATTAAGTCATATTTTTGCGTCTTATTCCAGTGTTTCTTATCTAATAGCCCATCTCCAATGTTTGTGAAAATCTACAGTGTAAAGCATTTTAGTCTTTAAGGTGACAATTTGGTAAATATAAAATTGATGGCCATCCCCAACTGTTTTGGAAATATTAAAGAAATCCATTCATCCATCCATTTTCTTCCACTTGTTCCTGTTATTCCAGCAGCTATGGGTGAGAGGCGGGGTTCACCCTGGACAGGTCACCAGTCCATCGCAGGGCCAACACATAGAGACAGACAACCATTCACACTCACAGTCACACCTACATAGCTTGGTAGCTTCTTACTTATGTTTTTTTATCTGAGAAATCATTTTCTCGTCTTTCTACATGACTTTCAAATGAAATGTTGGGAGCAGAGACCTTGGTATCTCCATTAAAGTTACAGTTGTGATGCAGCTATTGATCTTCATTGTATGAAGGGTGAAGAATCAAGGAGGAAAATTAATGTGAGCGTGTTCCTCTCTGTCTGTGTAGATGACGGCTCAGGAGGTGCGTCTGTGTAGCCTCCTGCTGAGGGAACACTTTGGAGAAGTGGTGGAGAAAGTAGGAACACACCTGCTAAGAAATGGAGCGCAGGGTCTAAGAACCATCATTCACGAGACAGGCATCTCCCTGGACCTGGTACCGTTCCCACTCTCACTATTTCTGGATTCAATGTGTTGATGTACACTGGAGACTCTGTTTGTTAGCTATCTCAAAAACTAAGGCTCTGATTTTTGATTGAATTTGATTTTCTGCCTTGTTCTTGTGATAATAAAACATTTCTTTTGTGTTTCTCTCCAGGTGAAAAAGTCCCTGTGTGTGCTGGTACAACATGGAACCTGTGTGTTCTCCTCAGGCCGCAAAGGACCCGGGAGCCCCACGGAGTATCGGACTAGCTGTGATCTGATTCTAAGAATTTTGCGTTACCCACGTTACATCTACACGGCTAAAACCTTGTATGGTGACACCGGAGAACTAATCATAGAGGAATTACTTCAGAGAGGTCACATGAACATGAGCAGCACTGTTAAGACCGTCGCCGATCGCCTGACACAGACCATGGAGGGTCGGTATATCAGTTTTCTCAGGTTACAACTGAAAGCTATAATTGGGTTTACAACTTGACACTATTTCATATGGGTCATGGAAAACCTGGAGAAGTCATGGAATTAGAAAACAGAAAAGTTTTTTAGGACTTAGAATACTTAAAAAAAAAAAAAAAGCCAGAAAATTTTGAAAAAGTCATTGAAAGTAGCTTCCCAACTACCTGAATATTTGAGTACATTGGTTAATTTAAGAATAATGGAGAAAAAATCTCTTCAGTCAGTCTTTATCTATTTAGTTTAGTACAGGAAGCTTTCCATTGAGTTTAGTTAAACGCACGCTAGCACGGTTTGACATAGATTTGTCTCTTTTTTTATTGTATAGACATTTCAGGGCACGTGTAATGAAAATATTCCTACAAGGTTTACAAGAGTCATGGAACTTTAAAAAAAAATCTGATTTTGGCAGATGATCCTGGAGCCAGAAAACAGAAATAAAGTTCATGTGGAAAGAAGCAAGTGACAAGGAAAAAATGTAAACCTCTCGAATCATGGTACCTTTTTAGTAGAAGAAGTTCTAACAAGTGAGATTTTAGAAGTTGATTTGAATATTGAAACTAAAGTTTTGTAAGAAAATGACTTTGACTTTTGACGTTCCCATGTTTTTTTTTGTGTGTGTATGTCCCTTTGCCTACATAAAGCAGCCATTAGTGAAAGTAGGATTTATGTCAAGGGTTGGAGAACCATTTTCACTGTAGCCATCTTCTTTTCTTGTCATAGAGGGGCGCAGCATGGATTACAGTGAAGTAACTTCTGCCTTTTCCAAACTGGTGGAGACACATTTTCTTCAGCGCTGCCCCCCAATGGCGGGAGCAGGAACAACAGACAGAGCCACCTCGGCATCTTCAGCCACTCCTGCTTCCCCCGGTACTCCTGCTGCACCTGTTGGCACAGCGCTGCCCTCACCTGAGAGCTTCCCCGACTGCTACAAGGTCCCTCATGTGACTCTGATAGGGCGGGGAAAGAGGCAGCTCTCCCCTGAGGATGGAGAAGAGCAAAGGAATGCAAAGAAAGCCAGGATGGACTCAGAGGTGCGTGTTTCGATCAAGTCAGATGACCTGCCATGTTTGCTGCTCTCTTATATGTTTCTCTTGCTCAGACGCACGGGGATGAGGGGATTTACTGGCAGGTGAATTTTGAGAGGTTCCATCTCCACTTCAGAGACCAAGCCATCATCAGTTCTGTTGCCAACAAACTGGACCAGGTCTGGTTTACACACACAAACAGGCTTAAAATGTGTTTCTATTTCAATAAAAGAGAATGTCGTGATTGCTCATCTTTTAAATTGGTTTTCATCCCAGACCAGCAGCGAGATCGTGAGGACGATGCTGAGGATGAGTGAGGTGACGACCTCGCCCACGGCCGCCTACACCAAGCCCCTCTCGGCCAACGAGATTTTCAGGTCCCTGCCAAGCACTTACAACATCACCAGACCCATCTTAGACCAGTACCTTTCTCTGCTGGTGGATGACCCGGTACAACCTCTGCCATGCCAAATTTCCATTTTCCAGTTTTAGCTTTTAAATATTTTAAAATATCTTAGTCCTTTTTATTTCTTAGATGGAGTTTGTGGGGAAGGCTGGTGAAAGTGGAGGAGGGATGTACGTCGTCAGTATCTTTTTGTTTTTACTTAAAGGCTTTACTCAAGGATTCCCTCTGGTTTATACAATAGATTGTTCAAAAAAACCCAATTAGGCTTTATTTCTTGTCTTGAAGTCTAAATTGAGGGGCAAATGTGTCAAAACATATTTGTGTGTTAAAACATTTCATGAACGAGGCCCAGCGCATGGATTATTTTCTTGACTCACATCTCAGATCTGCACAGAGCTCTGGCCAACCTAGCACGGGCCACACTCGAGTCTGCAGTCCAAGAAAGGTGAGTTTGCATTTAATTATATCTCTTGTGGATTTTTTTTTTTTTTTTGAATTCATTAAATGAGTCACTTTGACTTTGTCACCAGATTTGGATCCCGATCAGCACGCATCTTCCGTCTGCTGCTAAGGAAACGTCATCTGGAACAGAAGCAGGTGGAGGATTTTGCCATGATTCCAGCTAAGGAGGCTAAAGACATGCTCTACACGCTGCTTTCACAGAACCTGGTCCAGCTGCAGGTAGGTGTTCACTTGAACATAGAAGGGTACCAGACCAGACCTTGACTCTTTCTATGCTTGACATGGCAAATTGGACAAAAACAATGCAACAGACAGCATTCTCTGATGGAATCACATGTACAGATTAAGTTTCAAGTATCTCAAAAATCTTTTTTATAGTGCAGTTACATGAATGACTTTATGGGAAGCAGGAAAAATCAGGTCCCAAAAGCTACTTTGGCAAGATTTTAGATGCAAACTGAAAACTGTGAAAGACTGTGACCCAATCTCTTATTCTCTGTTGCTTTGTAGACTATAAACTAGGGTGTTTTTAAATGGGACTATTTTAAAATTGTGAACTGCGAACTCCACTTGAGTCATCAAATATAAGAGAACAACCCACATCTTCTTTATGTTCTCGTTGAACAATCAGTATATTTCTTTATCTGCAGGAAATCCCAAAGACTCCAGACTTCGCTCCCTCTCGTACCTTCTATCTTTACACTGTCAACCAACTCTCCACTGCCAGAATGCTGCTTCAGAACTGCTACAAGGTAAAGCTGTACACATGAAGAGTCACGGTGTGTTCATGCTGCTGTGCGCCTTCACTGATGCCTTGTTTTTCCTGTGCAGACGGTTGCCAACCTCATAGACAGACGCCTGTTTGAGATGAACAACAGCAAGTGAGTGTATCCTTAGTCACTGGAGTTTGTCTGACTGCAGCATCTCTCATACGATGTGTCACACAGTAAGATTTCTGTTTGATTGACAGGCGCGTGCTGGAGAAATCCCAGCGGATTGAGGCGATCCTGGCGTCCCTGCAGGCCAGCGGAGCTGATCCAGAACAGCTGACGGAGGTTGAGGAGATGATCACCGCTCCCGAAAAGCTGCAGTTGGAGTCCTTACGTCTTCATACAAACAAGTAAAAGATAAAATTGTCTTTTTATACAAATCACACCCCTGGAAAAGAGGTGTTCATACTCAAGATGCTTCTCCTCCCTTTTACTCTCCAGGTTAGACTCAGCTGAGAACCAGGTGGATGAAACCATCTTTCTGCTAGAATCCTACATCAACTCTACCGCCTCATCCGGTAGTTGAGGGTAAAATTTGTGAGCATCCAGCTTCCATGTGATAGGTGTTTGTATAAATACTTTTGACTATGGCTGTTATATAGTTTGACTGCCATGTTTAATTTCAGATTGGAATAAAAACTATTGTTACTTTCCTTCTTTTTATTCAATGTACTCTGTCGGCATTCATAAATGAGAATCCATTTTTTCACAGATTAAAATTTTATTAAAGAACTAACACAAAGATAAGATGCAGCCATTGTTTGAAATGTAAAAACCATGAAAATGTCTGTATATTAAATAGAAGAACTGGGATTTAATACACTTTGGGTTTTTTTTTTTTTCCTTAAAATTAGAAAAAGACTATGTACATAAGTGCTCACGACCCGAGACGTAGTGGGTCGTGCTTTTTTGTTGGACCCTCGTGATGCTCCCTTTGGTCCTGGAGGCGCCTGTCTGTCACATCCCACGATCCTCTCTGGGCCTGGAAACGTGCTTGACTGATAGTGCTCATGAAATAACTGACATGGCAGCAGATAGTGGGCTCAGTCTTCATGGTTCTCTTCTTCTCCTCTGTGTTTGCGTGCGAAGAACCCCAGCTGAGGCGAGATGAAGAGTCATATTCTGTTCGTAACACAATCAATGTTTTTCAAATGTAATGAAAAACATACCTTCCATAGTATGAAAATGATGAGCGCTAACAACAGCAAACCACCAATGATGCTACCAATAAGAATCCACAGTGAGATGGGAATTGCTCTGCCCTTTAGCACCTCCAGGACAGTCTAGAAACAAAAGAGATGGTGAGGGATTAGAGCGCTGTGACCATGTGATGTGTGACCTTGATCTGTGGCAATCAAAATCTTTTCTCTTTTCCTGGAGTCCCAGTGGACATTTCTGCCAAATTTGAAAAAAATTCCCTCAAGGTGTTCAAGAAATATCCTATTAATGATTATGGGACCATGACCTTGGCCTTTGACGACCAAAATGTTTTCACGTCATCCTAATGTCCCAGTGGATGTTTGTGCTGAATTTGAAGAAAAGGATGAGACACTTGGACAACCCAAAAGCATATGTGTCATGGTGGGCTTACCTCTCTCCAGACGGTTCCTGTTCCCAGAGTGATGAGGTTAGTCTCCTGAGCTACGAGGCGATAGGCACCTATTATCCTCGCTGACTTATATTTGGCCTAGAAAAGAACACACAGAAGTGATGACCGATGTTTTTGTCAAAGGGTGGAAGATTTTGGCTAAAATTAGTTGTCTGTTGTTTATCTTACTTGTCTGAAAAAGTCATCGTGGACTCTGCGGCTAACGCGAATAATTGCAGTCTGCCCTCTGAGAAGCTGCTGGACTTCACACACCACCTCTGTGCACCATGACCGACTGCAGTTCTACGCATGCAGATAGAAACACAGCAGGTTTTTGACATGTTTGTTTATGCTGCACACTGTTCAGCAGCTGCACCGTCAGGGCCTCACCAGTATGTCATTCTGCATCATGTCTTCAGGGTGAAGTGGGCGTACATCCCTCTGTCTGCCCTTCAACTGGGCCAGATCACTCAACACGCTACAGTTGACTCCTGTCGCCTACGGGATGATTTAAATATGTCAGACATGATCTAAATGAGGGCTGCAAACTATGTGGTAAAAAAAAGGAAAAACTGAGTACTCACATTGTATGAAAAGACATCAGTGACAGTCATGAAGACTCGATCTCCTGCAGCCACAGAGGGCAGATGCAGCCTCAGCTCCAGATTACTCACAGAGTAACAGCCGAGGTTCTGCAGCTACAAGAAAAAGAAAAAAAAAACCACACAAACAAATAACACTCATTTGGACTCATCTTGTTTTAAAAATGATGCATCAAGTATAATGGGAGCTTCTCAAAAGTTTTGAAGGGGTATGCGGTTCTCATAGCATGTGAGGCGAAGCCTTACCCTGAGGTGAGTGTTGAACTCTGGACCAATCGACTCTGACATAGTCCGAGTAGGATGAACCTCATATCGGTTCAAATTAGAGTCACTGAAGGAAAAAAGGAAAAGCACATAAACATCCAAGAAAATCTACCTCCCAGAGAAGCTAACATATTAAGGGGCCCAACTGATACAGGATTTTGTGGGTCAATGCTCATATTAATATTAGGAAGTAAGATAATTCTTATATCAATACCTCAGCTGAAATATATGTTTATTTTTTGCAACATTTCAGACCATTTTTAATAATTAACATATCAGCAAATATTCTTTTGGCACTGTTCCTTCAAATGTTGGCACCAGAAACTTGTAATACAGACATGTGAAGGAGGTGGGAGCTTTTTATTGTTAAAACTAAACTGCATTGTTTCAAATGACATCAACAGATGGAAAAAATGAACTCAATTGCAAATGTATTCACTGCTGATAACCAGCATTTTCTTCTGAATCATGTTCTTTAAAAAAAAAAAAAAGAACAAAAAGAACAAAAAGCATTTTGGTAGTGGCACAACGTAAGGGGTACTCTGTTAATGATGTTGAGTTGAGTTAGCTTAGCATGAGACAATAACCCATATATCGGTCAGGCTCTAAACTCATTTGACTGCTGTACCTACATACCTGCTAGCAAAGAGGTCTGGTTCATACTGAACAAACGTCTGCAGCTGAACACTGTTGTCCCCTAAAGTCTCTTCTCTCTCCACGCTGTCACTGTAAGAACCAGATAGTTACATAAAGCAACCTTCATCGTCTACTTGTGAAATCAAAATGAAAAATTTGTTGCCAAGAGAACTACCTGGCAGCAATGAGCTTCATTTGAACTCGACTGTGCAGAGACGTGCAGCTGAACTCAAACTCCAACATGAAGTTCACCTGTGTACAAAAATAGAGAACAGCCTGCTGAAGTGACACATTTCACCTGAAGGAAGTGAAGTATGAGTGGGCCGAGTCGAGAGCGTGATGGAGCTATTTCCTCGGCATGCACATACTTTAGACTGGGAGCGAAAAACTGGATAGCTGACATTGCACGAGTGGCTGTTGGCACCAAGTGCTGTACACTCAATCTTAAAGTGGGCATCCTCCTACAGACAGAGAAGACACAATGTGTCAAGCAGTTTGCATGTAGGTGCATGCGCAAGGTTGGTTTGAGGACACGTATGAGGTTTACCCTAATGCTGAGACTGGAGAAGTGCAGGTTGCGTGAATAGTGCAGCGTCAGACTGGTGTTGTAGGCGTTTTCCAGTCTGTTCTGAAGTTGCACCTCCACTGACAGACGCCTACGAGGGCTGCGAATCACATAGGGCTTCTGTCTGTAGAGGACACAGCAAAAAAAATTCACTGAAATGTTAACAACTGAGACGTTAAAGCAGAGTGGAATAAAAAGAGGACACAGGAAAATAGGAAATCTCTACCTGGTTCCAGAGACATCCATTTGTGCCTGCAGCACCAAATCGGTTGTGCACACATCATCCTCACCGCAGTCTTTGAAGAATGGGATCTGGACAGAGACAAGTTTAGAGGACGGCATGTTTCAAAGAGAAAAGCTGGAAGAAAGTGACAATTTTCACTCACATATTTCTTAACAGTGGTGGGCCAGCCTTCATCCAGCACCGGACCACTCTCTGTGTTGTTGATCTTAAACCGCAGTGAGAAGCTAATTGGACGGATATAATCTGCTGTGTCCTATAAAAGAAACAAAACAATCAAAGTATCTCTCGGTTGGTCCTGATTCATGTGTGTTGCAGTTTTTTTACAAACACTCACATAGACGTGGAAAGGTAATTTGTAGCACAGAGTCTGTCCTGTGTGAACCCGCACTGACAGCTGGGTCTGACGGTGGGAGCTGTCATCAAACAGAGCCCTTGCTGACAATTTCCTGTCATCCAGCATGGCTGACACCCACAGATCTGAGGAGAGAGCAGGTAGTGTGGACAGATGGTGAGGGCTGGAAAACTCCCATTATAATTATAATGTGAGAGGCTGGCTTACTCCCAACACTTATTGTTATTAGGTTAGAGAATTCGAAATGTGAGCGTGTCATACCGAAGCTGTTGCTGTGTGGTCCAGGGGAGCGGGAGACAGCTGTGAAACAGGCCGTGGCGGTGAGACATGCTGATTCTCTGCCACCCCTCAGGCAGGTCTTTTGAATGACGTTGATGGAGTGCGGCTGGAAGGACAGACTCACGTTGATCTGGACGATGCTTCGAGAGCTGGAACAGCAGGGACAGTCAATGATAATGACGTTTTGACTCTGCGGACAACTAATTATTTTGATCGAACAAGAAATGTTTTCTTAAAAACTCATTAGCTGTGATGACTTTAATGTTCTCTCTCATTTTTCCCACTGATTGTGGCTATAAAAGCTAATCTGAGCTAAAATTGACCCTCTTCTCTTCGTCTGTACCCACCTGAGCAGCACAGCGCTGCCATGTGCTCCTACTGCCAAGTCTATTAGCTCATCTCCATCCAAGTCCAACCTAGCGCTCACACTGCGGCCAAAATACTGCAGGGAGGGGGAAATTGATAACCCCGGAATACGCTAAGAGGTTGAGAGGGACAATACAGAATCAGGTTGATTCAATTCTTACATTTCTCAGTGAGTTTATGGTTGTAAAACAAATGCGTTTACCTGTTTATAGTTGTGAATGATGTGAATACCATCCCCATGATAGACATAAATGGCCCCCCGGTGGTCGTCCTCCAACGGGGCTCCCACCAGCAGGTCAGTGAAGCCATCATGGTTGAGATCTGGAGCAGCTGCCATTGCATAACCAAACCTGGCATCTTGGGACTTTTCCTCTGACTTCAGAGTACCATTAGGCACAAACACCTCCTCCTGCAGGAAGTAAAATGTTGTTACTAATGCAATTAGATAAATTATGTCTGTTCTCATAACGACTGAGTAATAATTCACAAGACAACTCCCGCTGCTTCCTTACCCCACTGAGGGTGTAGATGTAGACTCGTCCAGCCTCCTTGTTTCCTGAGCCGAGGTACATTGGAGCAGCAATCAGAAGGACGTCAGTGATGCCATCCCGGTCAATATCTAGCCCACACACCTCGCTGCCATAGTAAGACCCAATCTGCAAAGGCAGAATTGTAGTTTGAATTTACTGCCAGTAGGGGGATTCATTGTGCTAATCTCTGAGGCATGGGCTACTCTGTTGTTGCTGGAATAAATAAACATGGCTGCAGAAAGAGGACTCTACCTGTTCTCCATTGAGGGCCTGTACGATGTTGACGTCACCGTCATTACTGAGCTCAAACAGGATGACTTTGCCTTTGTGTTTGAAGCGGGGAGCCCCGGCTATGTACAGCCTCCTCCAGTCACCAACAATCACAGATGACACGGTGTAACCTGCACACATTCAACAAAGACACTGAAAATAATTAAAATCAATCATCCGCTACAATACGCAAATCAGTTTTGCATGTCAGAAACAGAACTACAAATATTAGGAGATAAGTACACTCTTTATCAATGGATACACCGAGGGATCAGGGGACCAAGGGACTAAGGGATCAAGGGACCAAGGGACCGAGGGACCAGGGGACCAAGGGATATTGCCATATCCATTTTAGTTTGAATTGTCTTGATGTTGAGGAGGAGCACAATGATGCAAAACAAAAATAATCTAAGTGTAGTAATAGAACGGGCAAATATTTGAACTAAAAAGGTGTCAGGTAAAAGTAAAAAGTTCACAGGTGATACTTGAGAACACCACTTCAGTACAGTATTTGTCCTTTTTTACTTCCTCACTTAGCTTAACACTCAGCCACCAGGGCACACACTCAGTCAAGACCCCTGTTATTTCAGCTGTTATTATGTAGAGAAGGTGCATATTCTATTCCATAACTCTAAATAACTGTGACTAAACCAATGTGTGGGTTGGAGATCATCGTGCATCGTTTTTGCTGATATCCCCAAAAGGTTAATCTGTGTTCATACTGATTTCCACCCCAAGTGGAAAGTTGAAGCCCCCTTTATGCAGTTAAATGAGGTGCAGGTGCAGAGGGCTCTCGTGTCTGGGCTCTTCACCAACTAGTGAAAGTGCATAATACAAACTTCTCAAATCATTCCAGATAATATCACGCAAAAATATAAGGGTAAGGTTACGCCAACTTGACAGCGACTCAAGTATCAGGACATGATACTAGTAGATGTTCCGGTTTCTGACACCTCAAAAATCTCTGACAGTGTGATCTTGTGTGATATCTGTACCGAGATAAGCAGCGTGATTTTTGAGCTCCAGCGGGAACTCGCTCTCAAAAGCCTCCCTGGGTGGCATGATTCTTCCATTGGTTCCCTCCTTCAGCACTCCACCATCCCAGTCGTAGGCGCCAACCATCCCAAACAGAATGCCATCCTGAGACACACAGCAAAGATAAGACACACACACAAAAACAACACGTGCACTTCACAAGCAGATATGTTGTCCGTACGTCCAGTGTGTGTGTGGAGAAGCCGATCTGAGACATCTCCATGTGGAACGAGCTCTCGTTGTAGCCAAGTGTGCCTAAAGGTGAAGAGAGATAATGGGTCAGTACTTTTTGTTTCTTTACACATCTCCTCCCTTCCTTCCTCTCCCCCTCAGGATCTGATCTAGACGACATCACTCACTCACCCTCAAGACCACAGGTGGCAACAAAGGCCTCACCCTTTCCTTTCCTCCGTGTCCTTCCGTCCTATTCCCCGAAACATTTAGGGTGGCATCACTTTTCATCAGTTCTGATAGCGATACCCTCGCCCTGCCTCCTTCTCTTGCTTTCTCAGCTGTATGAACTTTTCACAGGAATGCAGGATTCCTCACTTCACCATCGATAATGTTCTATTTCTACTTCTCAATAACATTATTGTATTTGTTTTACCACTTCATATTTCAGCAGACTCCTTATTATTGTTTGATTCACCAATTCATCAATCCAACAGTGTAGCTGTGAGTTAAATTCAACAATGTTATGAAGCCAGGATGTTTAACACTACAATGGTACTGAGGAACGATATAAAATAAAGCCGTAAATGTATGTACTGTCATTGTTTATATCATGAAATGTGCTCATACGCAGAAGATTTGGGGATAACATTGATCAGTCTTTAAAAATGGTGAGTTGTGATACATTTCCCGAGAAAATGACTCACTATAATGTAAGTCTCACTTTGTTGGACTGTAAAAATCCCTACTCTCTATACACTAAACACTGAAGCCAGAATATAAATATTGTTTGCCTCTGCTTCCGGGGGTACTTCATAGAACAAGACTATATATAAAACACAGTGAATTGCTTCAGTGTTTGCTGAAATCATGTGGATTGAAACAACAAACGTCTTCATTCACCTTCAAGAGTAAAAATGCGGTCTCCCAGAGCATCGACGATGTCATTGAGCGCAGCTTCATCCGTCACATTGAAAAAGTACTTATCGTCAGGGTCACTTGCGATATACTTGATCTCACTGATGAACGTCTCCGGATCCTGCTGCCGGCGAATGTAGTGACCTAGAACCTGCAGCCGGCGTGGGAGAAGGAGAGAGAGAACAACTTTTGAGAAATTAATAAATAAAGAGGTATGGGATAAATGAATAAGCAGCTAACTTCAATAAAACACAGAGGGATGAAGTTGGACGGACAGAAAGAGGATGAAAGCAAGAAAAACAGAGCACATAAACAGATACTTTGGCATTTAACGGAGCAATCGCTTCTCCCAACTCCTGGGAGACGTGAGTAGATATCACAGAGGTTGTTGCCAACACTTTCACTGACAAAAGGGAGCCTGGAACTGCAGGATTTAAATGTTTAATATGAAATTAAAACCGCTTAATAGGCGTGCCACTGATTGTGTTTACACTGGTAATCAAGCGATACTCAGAGGGTGTAAGGTTGACCGTAAAACTTCTGAAAAGGATAAATGGGAGCCACAAGAGAATTTTAAATGGGGAGCAGAGGCGTAGGAGCGGTGAAGAGATGAGTGATGCAGAACATATACAGCAGCAGAAGTGGCCTAACGCTTAATGTACGAATGAGAAAATTCCATAGGAGAAACCAAAACCAAGAATCTCCGTCCACGGCGGCTGCCAAACAAACTAAGGAAATCTTCTGTTTTCAAAGAGTCAGGGACTGCAGGGGTGTGGGGGTGGTGGTGCGCGTGTTAGTGTGTGTGTGTGTGGGGGGGGGGGGGTGGTTGGGCTTGACGGGGGTGTCATGTGTAATGTGAAGAAAGTCTACATATAAACATGTACATTGAGATTCCACTCAGGCTGCCAGCTGGCTTTTACAGCACATGGACAGGAGGAAAAGACAGAAAAGGAAGAGGAAAGTGGAGTTCAAATACAGAGAACGTTTCCAGAGCTCAGGGATGTGGAACCTTGATTTGAATATACATGTGTGGCTTTATTAGATACACATGGATCGTGCTCACACAATGTAACACAACAGCCCATCAAAAAATACTCCCTTTATGTGTAGTGTTCGTATTTATTATAGAATTGTGGGAGAGGGGTAAATCGCTCCTTATAGTTTGCAAATTCTACCCTTAATCGACAAATAAAAATCACTGAAAATAGTAACAGAAATAGTGAGTAAGAGAAAACCTCTACTCTTAAGGGGCAATTGTATTAGCCTACATTACATAACAAGCCCACAGCTTAGTTTGTATGCTGGTTTTTGGTTTTCTGATCATTCAGAAGAAAAACATCTCAAGCAAATGATAGAAAAACACAGACATGCTCTCGCTGAGTTGAAATGAATAAGTAAAATAAATAAATAAATTCTAAAAAAAAAACATAGTTACTCACTACTGTGTTCTGCTGTCATGTAAGGTCACTTGTGTGTTTACTCTTCTCTGTGCTCACAGCGAGGGCGGAGCCAATCCGTGAGTGTCTGTGCGTATATGTACACGCTTCACATGCAACATATACCCACAACTTAACATAACTTTTGTTTTCTTGTGAAATCCCAAAAATTGTGGTCTACATATGTAATTTGAACATCTATTTGTTTTTTCAGGTCTGTTTTAATATAATGTATGTAAACTATTCATGCGTATCGGAACTCCACCACCTTCACGTTTGTCTTGAGTGGCACTTTGCCGCAACTCCTCCATCTGGGCTCATTTTCTTCTCTGCTGCGGTTCCAGCGGGGTCTGAAGGTTCAACAGTTTCTCTTGTGGTGAAGGGAGGGGTCTGCCACCAGTCCAGCCACCACAGTCTGTCTTCCTTCTCTCGCATAGAACCATAGCGTACCCTAACTGTGTGTCTGCCTGTCGAGGGGGTTGGGTGGAACTGGAGAGGAAGACTTTATTCCCACTTGGCTATTTTAGCAGACCCAAGGGGTTCATTTGGTAATTTGAAGATGTTATTTTTGGGGGAGTGGCAGCATTATTGTGCGGTTACTTAATACGTAGTCTAGTTTGGGCACCATAGAATTTTAGCACAATGTGTGAGGAATGTTAGGGATGCTCTCCACATACCCCAGGACAAAGTAGGTTAGTTATCAATTTAAAACTCAAATTTAGAATTATTATCCATCTATCCAGCAGAATTGACTTGCAGACATGAACTCACAGCAATGGCGTATCTCGTGATATTTCTTTTCTCACACTCCTCCAGAGCGTCAGGTAGCTCCTCCCCGTCATGTGATTCTCCGTCGGTCACTACGATCATCACCTTGGTGGCTCCCTCTCTTGCTCCACGCTCAGCACTGAACGCCTCCGTGCTACACAGAAAGTGGTAAAAAAAAAAAAAAAAAAAAATTTTTGAATTCTCCTTTGCCAAAATATCCAGCTGAGTTTATGTTAACAGAGAGACGAAGAGAAAGAAAACAGGTAGTGAAAGGAGTGAAAGGGCCTGAGGGAGAGGGAGGATACTAGGGAGCGAGCAGTGATTCGGTTACCTAAATCTCAAATATATACTCCCTCTGAGATAATATAAGGTTTCAAGTCAGACAAAATGGATAGCTAGTGAAACACTGAGACGCTGAAGTTCCACCCCATCAAACATGAAACAAATGAGCTAAATCACAACTGGACTCTTCCATAACTTAGACTTGACACACATCCAGTAGCTGCCAGCTGGCTCCTATTGGTCCGTGCATGCAGTGTGCATGTGTCACTGCACACAGCGGCCGCATCTGTGCATTCCCATCCGGTTGTGCCATCATACACAGAGGAAATATGAATGACAAACACGCAGGAGCCGACCAAAGCCGCACCCTGTTTGTCTGCAGGAAACCTGTTCTCAGTGGGACCTGCTTTAGGCACTGAATAGATTTGGTAAGCCTCAGACCAAAACACACACACACACACAAAATCGTGCATGTACACACACAAAAGCACACCGTGAACTGGGGAGAGTCACTGCCTGTGAACTCAGTGATTTTCAGGCCTAACTCCAGCCCTTACCTAAATATAACATTGTGGTCACCCGCAAGAAACTTCGAGTTAAAAACAACCATTTCCCCTATGCAGTCTGAAAATTACATGGATACAGAGAGAAGGAGAAGAACAGAGAAGACAGAAGAGAGAGAAATGAAAGAGAGGAACAATTATATGGGTAAAAAGATTGCGAAAGATGACAAGGAAAACATAGCAAACAGGTAAACGACAAGATCAGGAATGAAAATCGCCACAAAAAACTGGGGAGCAAGAAAAAAACAACTGAAAATGAGAGTGAAAACACTTAAAGAACAATAAAATACAATCAAATGAAGCAAAGCATTACAAGTGAGAAGTACAAATCCTGCTTAAATGTGGTTTTAAGACAGTTTCAACTAAACAATAAAATAAAACTGATATGGAGAGGACAAAACAAAAAAGACAGAATAAATTAAAGGAATAGAAAAAGTGAAATGAGAATAAGAATCAAAAGATAGAGTAAGATGAAAGAAACAAGGAGCGTGAACGAGAGAAAGGGGGATGAAAGAGCAGAGATAGTGAGTGGAGCTAATTGGGAGGCCAGCTTGTATTTACAACCCATTTTATGGAGTCACAACCGTGTGGTAATGACATGGCGCGGTGGTTAGAGTGTGTACTTTTGTGTGAGTGTGTGAGTGTGTGTGTGAGTGCGTGCATGAGAGGGAGCGTCTCAGACGGGTGGAGCGATATCAAATAATCCAATTTTAGACGACAGTTTGATGCATCAGTATGCAGTCTACCCTTCACTGTTACAATTCAGTGGTGGCGTTTGATTTCAGCGTGACACAAGAGTCAAGATATTTGTGGTGGCTGTGTGGATGGTAGACTTGAAAAGGGTTTTTGTGTTGGTGGCGTTAGGTGAGTGACAACAGAGCTACTTTAAGCTGCGGTCACAATACTTGAACTCTTATGAGCGAATTCTAGCTAAACCAGTCAAACCATCAGATGCTTTAGCTTTACACAATTTGCTGTCACGATATTGGAGTTGATATTGTCTTTTATCATCTTGACGGAGAAAGCCAGTAGTCAAATATGGCCTTAAAGTCCAACATATTCCAACTCTCTTTACTGAGACTTAAAAGTCACTGCAAGTTTCTAAAGATCACAGGAGGATGTTTTCAATGGCGTCTGATCTTTCAGGGGCTATTTTAGCAAATTACTGGGGCGTAAGGTTAAGTTTGGAGATGAGGGTGGGGTAAAGGTTGAAGGTCAAACATGCAGTGTGGGGTTAAAGTGGAGGTTAAGTGGTCAGGGAATGAATGTAGTCAACGTTGGCCTTGTAGAAATAAAAAGGTACAACCAGAGGTTATTCATGACTCAAGCAGAAGTTCAGATACTTGTGTAAAAGAAAAAATACTGATTCAATCCATTTACTCAAGTAAAGTAAAACAACACAGACTCTGAATATGTTCTTTTTGAGAGAATATGTCGTGTATGTCCCTCAAGCTCCTTCATGTTTGCTGTCTGTCATGCATCAAAACCAACCTGTTTTTTTAAAATATAAGGAGCGAGAAGTAGAGATATTTGTCTTAAAATGTGGCAAATACAAGCAAAAAGTAGTCCGAAAATAGTCAGATCAAATGTAGACAAGTGAAAAGCTACCTAAATACAAAAGCAAGTATTTTAGTACACATAATAAAGTATTTTTTAATTAATTCCCATCTCTGGGCTGAACCACTCAACTACTCTGTGTGTGTGTGTGTGTGTGTGTGTTCGGGCCGGTCCTCAATCACTACTTCTACTTTGAAAATGAATGCACTCTGATACATGTAATTTTGAGCCACTACTGGAGTGAGATGTCTGAATATTCCAATATTTTAACTTGTCTATCTATCTTATTTTCATGTTAGACCTAAACTATGCTCTTCTTCTAACCCTAAGCAAGTGATTTTTGTGCCTAAATCTAACCAGACTTTAACCACAATGTCATTCCAACCATCTTAAAATATTGGATTTTCCATGGAAAATAAAAAGAATGTGCAGCATTTTGTTTGAGGTTCTAACTGCAGGGCTCACTGATTGCTGGACATTTGTAGGATTATGCCAGAAAAATAGTGCACTACATTTCTTAAGATATCATATAATTATTTCATGGGAATACACTGGGAATAATACCATGTAAATGTGACTGATGTGTGTGTGTGTTCATGTGTACTACATATGTATGTGTGTATTTTTACAGCTGTGGGAGCACTGCTTAGCTGACCGGGCCGGGTCAGCCGGTGCCACACCTGCAGCCGTGCTGAGCCAGCAGCCCGCTAGTCCAGCTCAGCTAATCTCAGTGTTTTTCTAGCCTGTCATCCTAACCCTGCCCTGTGCCCGTCCTGCTATCTCTACATCAGTCTGTGTGTGTGTGTGTGTGTGTGTGTGTGTGTGTGTGTGTGTGTGTGTGTGTGTGTGTGTGAAGTGAAGAAATGAAGTTAATATCACAGTGGAGTTTTTTTTTTTATTTCCCTACTATTGATTTAGAAATACCTTCTGAATAACAAGCTGATGAGCTCTGAGGAGTTTTACCATTTGTCATGGTGGCATGAGTGGTGACAGTAAAAGTTAGTGGAGAGAGTGTGTTGTAGGGTCGTCTGGATTTCCCGTTACTGGTGTTTTAAAGCCATAGTTACACGATTTTATTGGCTTCATTTTCCAGTCGCTGCTTTTCAAGTGGTCCTCCTAAACCTCTCCAACTTTTACCTTCAAATGTACCAGAAAACAGGAACTCTCCAATTACCTGTGCCTTTGTGAGTGTGTGTGTGTTTGCGTATGTGTGTGTACAAGTCCAACAACCTCTCCAAGACACACACAACCCAGAATGGAAATCATGGCCACACATCAGGTCTAGGGTGTGGTGCTCTATGTGGGTATGACTTTAATAAAGAAGGAATTTTATTTTGAAAAGAAAAACAGCTATTTTAAGACTTAAAGGTTTCACTAAGTCACAGACCCCCAACCTATAGAGCTGTTTCTTTAGACTAGGGTTACCAACTAAGCCAACCCCCACATACTTCTGCAGAGAATAGTCAGGAAAAGGATGATAAAATACAGCCAGGAATAACTTCCCTAATTTTTTCATACAAAACACATATAGAGATATTACCTCCTTCAATTTAATTCAATCAACACTGACATTTTATTAGCTTTTACAAGTAGAGTGTTACAGCCAATCCTTTACATTTCCTGCTGATAGATTAACACTAGCATTTAGTCATGTTGCGTTTGAGTAAATACTCACTTCTGTGAGATGTATGTTGTTGTTTCGCTGCTACTGTATTCACCAGCTTTGCCACAACGGCTCGCTAGAGCTGCTTGGAAACATATTTGATGTTCGTTACAAATATTATTGTAGTTCGGTGATAAAATCTGTCAGTTCGCCTATTCAGACTTTTCGTAAAAACCCTTAGCAAAATTGACAAGTTATTTCTATAGTTGTTACTGATGAGAGCAGCTTGGAGTTCAGCGATGTAAAAACTCCTTGCCTGACATGCTAATTCATAAATGAAAAGCAGCCTGATGGGATAATACCAGAGAGTTTCATTAGAAACACATACAGACTACAGAATTATAGATTCTGAACTGACAGAAGGAGAACAAAAAACAAGAATATAACACAGAAAGCAATAAAGCCTGACAGTTTCCAGAGATTCAGCCAATCCCACAATATATTTTAGTAAGAGCCAGAGAGAGTCAAGTGAGAGTGATTGACAGGCCTACCAGGCCATGTGGATGGCAAACGCAGTGCGCGTCTCTCGTCCCTCCTGCCGGCTGATGTTCTTGGCGGCCTCTACCACCTCCTGTGTGGTCTGGTAGTCTCTCAGCGACCACTCATGGACAGCTACTTCACCATATTGAAGTATTCCAACCTGAATATGCACATATAGACACATAAAGGAGTAAGAACTGCAGCAATGCCACATGCTCATGGTTGTGCTGCAGCATATTTGTGGGAAGCAACATCTGAGACTTGTGTTTCTGGGGGGAACCATCTCCATAAGAACCAATGCTGGTCTTAAAGAGCACCCATTATCCCTCATTTCCTGCTCTTTACTTTTAGTATAGGACTTCACTGGAGTTGCTTTACATGCACAGTTTAAAAAAATACTCCTTATTTATCTTACACTTGCCCTTAATATATCCACTCAGTTTACCCTCTGTCTGAACCAGGATATTATGTTCCTGTCTCTTTAAGTCTCTCCTCCCTAATAGCACACTTTCCTCTGATTGGCCAGATTCCTGAAGCCTGCTGAGGGGCAGCGTCCCTGTACTTTGCGGACTCTGCGTGCTGAGCCTGGTGTAGATGACCTTATAAAGTCATCAGGGATGAGCTGACGCAAAATTAGCAAAAAAAGTTAACAGCTTTTACAGACGTTTACCTCATTATTTGTAACTTGGCCATACTTAATATGAAAATCCCACATAGTAAAATTACATTTATTACAAAAAAGGAAAAGCATAATAGGTCCCCCTAAAAGCAAACAGTGCACTTGGGGAATTTTTGAATTCTTCTTAAAACCAGAGGAATTTCCTTTTCACCTCACATTGCCTGCTACTTCTTACCCCCCACCCTTCTTTTTCAAAAACCAGAACCCCTCTTGCTCCTCTCAGCTCAGAATAATGTCCCCTGTGCCCCTCGACTTCCATTCCTCCCCAACCTCAAGTGAGCCCTGCTGATGTCCCTTTACATTACTACAACGATCCATTCTGCTCATATCTGCCAAACTGGCTCTGTGAGTGTGGAATGTTTTCACTCAAGGCACTAGCTTGTCTTTCTTCTCAGCACGACTCTGGGCAGCAGAAAAAGGCTTCCAGAGTGTTAAGTGGTTGAAAAAAGTTTAATTCAAACCCTCAATTTTCCATTACTAATGTAAATTATACTTATAGGCAGCAGAGATTCACACAGACTTTTAGTTTTACCTGCATCTGGTCTGTACTGATGTGGAACTTGCTGAGGATGTTGCTGAGGAAGTTCTGGACCTCGTACCAGGGATAGATACTGTTGGAGCCATCCAGCACAATCACGATGTCCATGTATGTCAAGCACCCTGCCACATGTGGGGGAATCTTTGGTCAGCAAAAGCAATCCCATACATTCTTTACCACAGAGTGTGTGTGTGTGTGTGTGTGTGTGTGTGTGTGTGTGTGTGTAAGCCGCTTACAGAGACACAAACCAGACTAAAGACCACTTAATTGAGGACATCCCTGTCCCCAGTTAGGGAAACTTAAGCGATACGTCAACACAAAATGTGTATTTTGTGTTTCAAGTACACTTACAAGCTCATGAAGATGTTTTTTTACTGCTGAAAGACTCGACTGAGTTGTTAAATATGAGGCATCAGTATTTTCAAGCTAAATACGCGTGGCTGGCTCTTCCTGCATTCTGGAGTCACAAAGACGCAATGCAGCCATATAAAAAATGTCTTTGTAAGTTCAAGGCGCCTGTTTGTGAGTAAATGAAAATTAAAATCCACTTCTTGGGTGAAACACTAAGTAATTTTGCATGTGTGTGTTTGTGTGTGCGCTTACTTTGTGCTGTCGGAGCAATGGTCTCTCTGGGTTCTAGGTCATCGCTGACAGAAGCACAGATGCCGGTGCTGAACATAGAAGTACCACACTCCTGTGACCACAGTGGGGCACAAGCCTGCCAAACACACAAAAACACAAACACACACACACACACACACACAAAAACACACACACATGCATCAACATCTGCTTTGCAGAGAATTTAGGCACATCTACAGTCAATTTGAACAGTTTGTATTTTTAAGTTTATGAGTCCTGGTCACAAGATGTGTAGGTGGTTGTTAGGTTGTTATCAAAGGGTTCAAACACGTACACAAATGAGGCTCGGTGACCCACGTATGAACACAGAAAAAGAAATAAATGAGGGAAGACTTGGAACAAAAAGAAAACAAGACATGAGAGGGAATAAGTCATGGAAAAACTACAATATTGTGGTTTGGGGGACAGAAAAGGGAGGGGGAGAGAGACAGAAACAGAGAGTAAGAGTCAGAGAAAGAGAGAGAGTTAGAATGTGAGAGAGAGAGAGAGTAAGAGAGAGTGAGAGAGAGAGAGAAAGAGAGAGTGAGAGAGAGAGAGAGAGAGAGAGAGTGAGGCGACTATTGTTGACATGTTGGCAGACACTCTTGTCATGAGAAGTTTAACAAAGCTGGAACACAAGACCAGAAAAGCAATTTAAATGTGATTGCACTAAATGACGGAGAGTGGGGAGATGGTGGGGAGTGTGTGTGTGTGTGTGTGTGGGGGGGGGGGGCATCATATAAAATATTCCTGTCTTCAAAGAACTCTGTTTATCTGGCTTTCATACCAAGAGAAAGGAGTTGGGGGGGGGGGGGAACAAGGGAAACTTGTGCTGAGGAGGGACAAAAGAGAGAGACTCAAAGTGGGGTAAAAGGGGGGGTGGAATAAGAGAAGGAGTAATATCCCGGTTTGGTTCGCCCTGTCATTAAAGACGGGTTTCTCCATACGCACATAGACGGCTCAAGAAGAAGGGATGAGAGATGGATGATAGAAAGGAAGGAGGGAGAGGACAGAGAAAAAAAACGATGGAGGTGCTATGGCTTTTGGTAGGTCTGTCATTAACAAAGGGCCGGAGATACATTCCGATCCTGTTATAGACCTGACCACTGGGGTTAAGATAAACACGCACGCACACACACACACACACACACACACACACACACACACACACACACACACACACACACACACACACACACACTAAAGTGGGTTACGTTGGCCGGCGTTCACGGCCTGTAAATGACTCCGCACCCAAAGCAGAACACGCATGCACAGTTACTCAACACACACAAGCGAAAACAAACCGACTCACAGTTACAATCAGTTACTCACCTGCACGCACTTGCACACACTAACACACACGCAAACAAGGAAGAAGAGGACTTGAGACTTCTATTCTAGACTTTTTCTATTCTAGAGGGATTTTACTTTCAAGCCTCCAATGTGTCAAGTTTATGGAGGCTCTGATCTTGTGACTCCCTCGGGGGATGGAAATATTTCTCCTTCCAGGGGTGACACAGATTCAGAGACTGCAGGTGGATGCTAGCGAGAAAATGGCTTATGAGGTGTTTTATAAAATAGAACTGACACTGAGCAGTTAATCACAAAAAGATTATGTAGCTTTGATTGTAATAATCACGTCATCATTTCTGATGCTGTAAACTGGATACAGCTGAGTTTTGGAGAAGCTACTGGATAAAAGACACGGCAGTAAATGTCAAAGGTTTTAGGTGAGCGATTACTGTTGTAGAAACAAGTTGGGAAAACACGTCCTATGTGACAGTGATGGGACCGGATGAACCGCCGACCACGTGAATCTGCATGGAAACAGTGTGATAATTTTATTCTTCTAGGGGAGCGATTCTATATCAGGCGTGACAGTGTAAGAATGAGCACAGCTGCTCTGACAGCATGACGTCCACCAGTTTTCACCAGCATGTTGGATGTATGTTGTAAGAGCAGAGAGCCACTGGAGTGTCACGACTAACTGGAGTTGACTGTCAACTCGTGCAAGCTCAGATTTATGAATGTGTTTACCACATAACATCCACGTGTCATATTGAAGGTGCACGTGTGTATGTGTGTGTGTGGTGGGGTTCTAGTCACATGAAACACACCAAATTTGTTCCGGCAAACAAGCCCAATCTGGTTTAACCACATCCATTCCAGCACACACACACACACACACACACACACACACACACACACACACACACACCAAGGCCCAGGCGCCAAAAATAAAACCCCTTCCCTTGTTTCCTGGTGACCACATACCAGGAAGCCATCAGGTGAGTCAGGAGTGAGGGTCATTCCCAGATGAGAGTTCTTGAGATTTTTAGAAATGTTCTGGAAGGCCGTCTCATCTGAAATACAGGAAAATATATCAGAAATGTACAAGAACACTTTAGCATTGATGCAACATGATGTCAATTTTTTTTTGTCAAGAGTTATTTGTGTCTCTCACCTAGATTCACCTTGCTGCATTTTGAGTTCTTCTCCTCTCCCACAATGCATTTGTACACATCTCCTTTCCTGTTGTTGGGTGGACCATCCCAAGGAGCACCAACCAGCATTCTGACAACACATTACAATTAAAACATTACCTTCTTTGTGTCATTTCTGTTTAAATACTTGTTTATCTGTCAAACTTACGATTTCTCTCCCTCGGTTTCATGCTGTAGAACAGAGAAGCCGAAGAGGGCGTCATCTGGACCAGTGAAGATACGTGGATGTTTTACATCTATGTTGAAACACTGGCAAAACTCTGGAAGACAAAATAAAGTCATAGAAATAACACATTTGTATATGTAATTGACATTCCATTACTGACTAAAGGCTCCATCGTGATTCTTGAGTTTCCAAAGATAGCAAATTTTAATATTTTCTGGTCAAACAATGATGAATAACCCTTGAGCTACATAAGGGGAAACTAGAGGGGCGCTTGGAGGGTGCATACCTCCATGTTGGCGACCTCAACAGAACCTAATGTATTAAAAAAATGCTAAATTTTAGATTGTTAAATGGCCAGAATTAGCTAATTTAAATGTGCTCCAACAAGTTTGGGGAAAATCAGCCTTATAGGTTTTGCTAGCTGTCAGATAGATGCACAGGTTGCAAAAGTAGGGATCACATGACGTCTTGGCAGAGCCGATTAAAAGGATGAAAGTTGATGCTTAGGAATTATCTCAAATATGCTTTGGATGAACACTGTATTCAAGTTAGATATGCAAGAAAACATGCTGTAAACTGTGCATACACAACTGTAGAGCAGAAGAACGTAATTATTATTTTCCTTCTCAGTTTTGGGAGAGGAGGTTGGCAAAAAAGATGGATAAACAGAGTGACCAGAGGCTCTGAAAAAGAAGGGAGTTAAGTCTGAGGAGAGTGAAGAGGCAAAGCAGGGAAGGGTGTGGGTTAGAAAAACTATGGAGTATAGTGAGGTGCCTGTTATGACACACAAGCCTGCCCTTCATACAGGGAGTGAGACAGACAGCGAGTGAGAGAGCGAGAGAGAGAGAGAGCGATGGTGGTCGGGCAGCAAACTGAGAGGTGAAGATAGATGTCTAAACTGGAGCGTGGAAACAACTTCCAACGGCAAAATATGAATATATAAAAAGAAGAGGAACTGAGCGAGTGTTTTCACAGTCTGTAGGGAAGTTCTTGGGACAAATTTTCAGCAAATAAAACAATAAATCAAGGTAAATTAATGCTGAGGTATAAAACCAAATGTCAGTTTGTAAACTGAATGAATAAAGGGAACAAGTGTTTACTTTTTATCAATATTGTTCAAAATAAGGGATACATGAAGGGTTCTTTTAGCTCATGTGCTCGATGGTTTTTAGACACTGGATGCAAGATTATACCTCAGAAACATCTTGAGAAAATGTTTTTCCTGCTAGGTGTCATAGTTCAGTGTCACCTGGCATGAACCAGTTATCTCAGGAACACCTTGAATTTATACAAATTTGGCACAAATGTTCTCTGGGACTTGAGGATAAACTTAACAGAGTTTAGCGGTCAAAAGTCGAGGTCACTGTCACCTTACATGTATGTGACAACTGTCCAATTTTCCAAAATGTCAAACTCAAGAAGGCATTGAGGGAATTTCTTCCCATCTGGCACAAACCGCCACTGGGACTGGAGATATCTTAGGAATGCCTTGAGAGACACAAATGTCCGCTGGGAGGATGAACTCAAAATAACCTCCATGTCAGAGGTAAAAGTACTCAGATGGTAAAATCTTAAATGCAGGTAGAAAACAAAGTGTCACCAGATGAGATGCACGCTCAGACTGCCTGATACTGTGAAACATTATAGGCTGATTGTTTATTTCCTGAGTCCACAAACGTAGTTTACAAGAGGAAACCGTTTCCTGGAAACACAAATTGACTCAAAACAAAGACACAGACCTAAGAAACACTTTGCCATTGTTGACAGTTGGTAAGCCACTTGTGTATTTGCTGAAATTTGTAACTCTGGAAAGCAGGTTGAATTGAATGTGCACCGTTAAAGTGGTTTTCTAACTAAAATTGACTTGTAATTTAGCAGCGGCACTACCTGTCCTTTACTTAACCCACCGTTTCCACTGTCAGGATCAGGAGGAGGACCAGAACACTGCTGCTATGATTACAGACCATCCGCTCTCCCAGTGTATCCATGTACTTCCCCGCAAATGCACACTGACGCACACTGACAGTTACCTTGGCCAAGCCAATCAGAAGGGGATTCCACTTGGTTTTGTGAGGGAAACTGGATATGTTCGCTGTTTCTCTCCCGTCTCCACTCACGTCTCTCTCACCTACTGTAGTTTCCCAGAGCTGCTTTTTCAATTTTTACTCCCTTGCAGCTGTTTTTCCTGCAATATCACTACATGTTAGTCATGTTTTGTCTGTTTTTGTAGAACCAGATTGACCGGTCATCCTGAGACATCATCTATTGGCCTTCTTAAGTTACAAACTGGGAGATTCTGCACTTCTTGCAGATGTGTATGAGCTTATACTTCTACATCCAAACCCAAAGTGACTTGGATGAGTGTGAGCCCTCCATCTGCTTCCACACAGATGTTTATTAGCCTTCACTGATGGGAACATGCGTAGGCAAGGATAGAGTGAACTCTCAACCCTATAACTTTATGTTTTCGTGCCAAGAAAGAGTGAACATCTTTATTTCCTGCCTCGTTGCAACAAGTTCTCCTCCACAGCCACCTCTGCACTCGGTGGACGATGCGCTATCACGTACGCTCTGTGTCATTGTAACGTATCCATAAAATCATGCCTGACACCCCATTCTACCTGCCACAGGAGCAAATATTAGCGGGGTGCACACCTCTCACTCATGCATGTACAATCATGTAAGGGTCAGGGGGAAAGTGGGATTACACTGGAGGAGATGCACAAGAGGAGGATGACACAGACTGGTCCAGGAATGAGTCCTAATAATCCAGACATAAATAAGGATTGTTGGACATCTGGTACCCTCGTCTCAAAATGAGTGGGATTTATGGATGGGCTTTTAACACCAGGGACGCATCCTGATGACAGAAGAAGCACAGAGCTAGATGTGGTGAAGTCATGCGGTGTAGCATACCGTTAGATTTGTACTTTTAACAATTGCTCTAATGTTTTTTTTTAAATCACAGAAGTTGTTTTTATTTGTGAAGACTATCTTGCCGAACAAAATGTGTGAATATCTGACAATAAATGGCTGACAGACAATGGCAAGAATCTACTTCCTGTTTCCTCCTTGATTTAGTGGTTCGGTAACACCCATGAAGACAGTGGAGCCCCCTGTCATGGGAGACTCCAGGGATGGAGGAAACCGCTGAAAGCCACTCCACTTTAAACTGGTAGTCATTTGCCTTAAGCAGATAAATAAACAACTTTAATTTGGAGGAACAAACCAATTAAAACTTTGTCAACCCAAATTCAACAAAGACTGAACCTCAAAATATGTGAGGAAGATTATTTTAGTGGCTGTTACACTGTGCACTTGCATAATATACACTGTATTTTAATGCAGCCACATTCCCAGCAAAGTTATATTATTGTATTATTCAGTTTTGATGTTACACAATGGAACAGATGGAAAAGTGACCCATTAAGACTACAAGTTAACCAGCAGACACTTAAGTTATTTCCATGCAGCTAAAAATATAATTTTATGACTGCCACATTGTTTGACTAAATCTCCACATGATTAAAAGGCAATGGCTGAGCTGTGATTTTGTCTATATTTACATGTAAAAAGAACAATCAAAGAAATAAGACAGATATTACGTTGTTTCTAACTTAACTACATCACCCACCCTCTTCAAATTTCTCGCCACAACAAACAGGCCTCTGATAACAACCTTTGCATTTTCTCCTTTATCCTCCTGTTTCACTCATTCTCTCACAAACCATAAATTGCCTGTTTTTTACGCCACTCCTACAACACACACAAACACACACTGGAACTCTACCACAAGACCACCCCCCCCCCCACACACACACACACACACACACAATCTGCACCATCCTTCCCAGCTTTACCCGTCCTGTCCTCCCTCCTCTTCTTCCATTTTCATTTTGGGTTTATATATGACATCCACCGCAGTCTGTCTGACCACCCGTTTCCATGACAACTGGCTGCAAACATTTATCAAGCCAAACTGGGTCCAGATCCTCTGAACCACACGTTGGGCTCTGGGCGCTACTGCTGCTGGATGTGTGTGTGTGTGTGTGTGTGTGTGTGTGTGTGCACATGGATGAACTTGACACTACAGTGTTTGGAGGATGTAAGCACTTATAGCAGGGACACTAACGTACATTGTTCTCAGTCTCCTCTTCACTGGCTGTTTTTATGTTTTCAGCAGTTGTCCACGGAGACTGACCGCTAGTTAGCTTAGCACAATGAATGATAATACAGTAATTGGAAAGTGTTAGCATACGTCCAGCAAAAGATATTAGATAGACCTCAAGATCTCGGTTAATCCTACATCCTCTCTTACAAAGTCAGCCATGACTAGAAGAAGCAGTCGCTCTTCTAGTTGTCAACAAATATTTTGTTTTGTTGCCTGAAGTTTCCATGGCCTCTCTTCGGTGGTGCATGAAATTGCTTAACACACCCACTCAGGAAAACAGTTACAACTCTTTGTCTGATTTAAAAAAAAATTCTTGTGATTCAAAATTATTCTAATTGAATATAAACAGACTTAGTTACATTAATGCAGACTTAAGCTTTTTTTAGTTTTTAGAAAAATGTAAGTTGACTAGAGTATGCTAACACTTCCTGATCACTACCATTCATTGTGCTAAGCTAACCAGCAGCTGGTCTCTGTGGATCCCAACTCTCTAACACCACAGAGGAGAGAAGGGTATCAATCTTCTTCTCTGGCACTGGTAAAGACGGCAAATCAGAGTATTTCCCAAACAGTTGTCGTCTTCCTTTAATTTACATCATTGGACTCATAGCACCTCTTGAGAAGTGTCCCAAAGAAGAGATGCTTCTCTGTTTCTACCATTTTCATTTATCTGAATCATACCATTTCCCATACTCCACCCACCTACTTCACCTGCTTCTCACCCTCTTTCACAGATTTTCTCTCCATTATCTTGATAGCTTTCTGTTTTCATCTCTGTCACCCTCTCGTGGGGAATGGGGGTGGAAGGAGAGGAAGAAGAGGGGAGTAGGAATGAGAGTTGGCAAATGATGAGAGGTTAATGATAGGAGACTTTCAAAAAAAGAGGAGGACGATGACTGGAAGAACAACAAGAGGAATCCACAAAGCGCTGGCACACACACACACACACACACACACACCTGTGTTCGACATCTCGGTAAAACACAACAGACTGAAGGTTTAAGCTGCTGACCGTATCAGGGGACCTCTGCTGAAACCATTAACATTACACACATACTCACTCACCTACAAGCTCCTGTGTGACACATGCTCAAGCCACAAAACACACATACATGCCAGAATACTAAATTACAGTACAAATTAAAGCACAGTGAAAACATTATCCTCTTGATTTAAACACAGGAAGTATGGCTGCTGGCACATGTAAATAAGTTTTCTATGCATGTGTTTGTGTGTGTCAGTGGAATTGGAGGTTGATACGTCTCCCAGCTCCTGGAAAAGAAGCAGGAAAACTAAAAATCTACAGATCCGCCTTAGATTCAGCCCAGGTAACACGCCCCACACATCATTTCTCAGCCTATTGATCTCGTTTGACCACATGCAGTTAAACCACCGCTCATCAGCTGCTTAAACTCTTAGTTTTGGGAGACAACAATGGTCTGATTCTTTGGCTTCCAGCTGGTAAGCTGGAATGGTTCAATGAGGTGCGGGAGGCTGCTGTGCCACTGCGAACACGAGTGCGGGAGGAGATCTTGATGTTCACGCTCCATGGAGAAAACACACATGGCATGGATGCCTTATTAGGGGATCTAGACATTAAGTCTAAGAGATGGAAATGGCTGATACTGCCGGCGGGGTCACGTTTCACAGCTGCCAGGGTCAGAAGGTGTCAACTGTAAGAAGAGATCAACAACGTGTAACCTCTTGACAGATGACCCATGCAGGTTTCTCTGATGGATCCCACCAGCAAACATCATGTGGTTGAAATGCTGAGAATGAAAGATTTGCTCATACAAATGTCAAAAGAACCAGACTTTGACTTTTGGGGGGGGGGGGGGGGGCACATAACTTCCTATGCTTTTGATCTGTTTGGCAAACAAATGTAGTGTGACCATATGTTTTAATATGGCTGCTTCTCTGCACACAATCATGTTAGGAATGCCTTCAAGGTCAATCGCCGACTGTCACACGGAATAAAGCTCTATTATTCGCACATGTTCTCTAGGAGAGTTCAAACGCTGTGGATGTTGATGGCAACAGAGCGGGGAGCGAGCGGGCAGTGATCAGTCGCAGACAGCGAGGTTTGGTTTACACGGTCACAGTCTCCATGGGGTTGAAAACCTCTACAACTTTAACAGAATCATTTTATGAAGTTTGATCTCATTGTAAAGACGCATTAAAAAAAAGAGAGAAGAACAAAACAATAAGCAAAGAATTGCTGTTAGATGTTGGAAAAGTTGAAGTTTAAAAAAAAAAAGACAAAAACATAGTTACCTTTAAGGAGGAGGATGAACTCCAGGCACAGCAGGTATTTATGCAGCTCCATTTATGAAAACCTATCAGTCTTTGGTCTACTTTTTTCCCTAATATTTACAAAGTGGTCTCCCCTGAGTTGTTGGAAATGCAGTGCATTGGCGTCCACCACACACACGCGCGCGCGCGCACGCACACGTTTCTTCAGCTCAGTCTTCTCCCCAGAGATGCGTAAATTCCGGTCAAACGGTGCTGCAGTGGCATGTCTGCTGCCTGTGTGTGTGTGTGTGTGTGTGTGTGTGGAGGGGCTCTTCAGGACTGGTTCCTTTAAGAAGGAGTAATTAAATATAGACACAAATTAAAATAAATCAATTCAAAACCAGCATTATTGTTCCGTTTCAGCGCTTCTCAAATGCCAAGTGGGAATATTTGAGTGGCAATTCAAAAGGTTTCCTGATGGAACAACTAAGCTGACACCTCAGTGACCCATGTTTTCACCGTTAAAACCCTGCACCTGTCCCGTCCAGCAAGAGGTCGCGGGTTCAGAGTCTTGAAACCATCGCTACAGTGGAACACCTCCAGTCAGCAGCGCGCGTTTGATCCCTCCTGACTCCGGAGCGCGTCTCTAGAAATCCACCGCGGCGCTTGTGCAGAAACTAACTCCGTTCATCCAAAGAAAAGTTTGAGCTGCTCCTCTGATAACGCGATGTCCATCATCATCTGTGGAATCAGTCATAAGGGCCTTTAAGACGCGTCTTTCTATCGATGTAAATGTGCGCCCTTAGCGATGAAGTTTCTCTCACTTTGGATTAAAAGAGCGCATTTATCTTCAGACCTCCCCTCCTTCCATGCATCGTCCTCCATCCACCAGACTCCTCTCTGAGCGCCTGGTTCATATTGGCAGACCTCAAACCCACATCTCCCTCGCTCGCTCTCCCCCTCTCTCTCTAAAAAAAGTTAGCTCACTGCACTTCCAACTTTTCTCTCCTTTCTTTAACATCTCTCACAAAATTGTGTAAGACAGTAAAGCCTTTAGTAACATTTCCCCCACCATGAAACACTTTATAAACTGGAATTTAACAATGAATTCATAAACGTTTGGTTTATAAATGAGTCATTGATAAAACCTCCCATGTTCCCCACTTTCCCATGAGCTGCAAGCAAAAGTTGCAAAGCTGTTCTTTTTTTTTTAACTTGAGTAAAAATTGAACCCACCCCCCCCCCAAAAAAAATCAACAAAGTACAAGTTTTCATTGAAAATTCAACCTGAGTAAAAAGTAGAAAAGTATATGTTAATGAGGTTACATAAGAAAGCCTAAAAAAAAAGTACACATTCTACACAATTCTTCCAGTACTAAAACCACAAAAACGTTTCTATGCAAAATTGTTTTTCTTCTTCAAAGTAACTAATAACTGATGGGTTCAGACCGATGTAGTGGAATATAAGTAGAAATTCCCCTAATATGCAAATACTCAAGTAAACTACAGATTCTTCACACTCTCTCATGCAGTCTCACACGTCAACTCTTGTACTTTAGAGGAAGAACTGGCACATTCTATTCGAATATCAAGTGTTTGTTTTTTTTCCCAGCGATCTGTCAAATCTGATTTTAGCTCAGATTTATACAGATATCAAAGAGGCCAAACCGTCTGAAAAATGACAAATCGTGTCATTCATCGTGTTGGAATAATCATTCGTTTTCTCGATATCATGGGTTATCATCCCACGTCTCCCAAAACTTTTGGGAGAGTCCGTCTGCATTTATATGTCAAGCATCTTCTGCTTTTCCTGAATGAAATGGCTTCTCTGCACAGGGGATGAGGGAACGGTTTGTTGAGTGTTAAAATGTTGTGTATTGTTTATGGTCTTCTCAACCCAAATTGGAAGATCTTGGGGTTGAAGATTGTGTGTTGTTGTAAGCTCTGTAAACCATCATCAAACACCATATGAGACATTTTCCCCAGGAAGAATGTTTGTCACCCTCCAGTAGAGTTCAGACTTTGAAGAAGCAAGTCGAGAATTAATCACGTTTGAGGGTTTGTTTTGTGTTGGGGTTTTTTTTTTTGTCTTTAATTCCACCCATACTAAAATGTGAGTCCAGTAAAAACAGATAATGAAGTGACGTAGCATTAAATAAAAAAAGAAACCTGGACGAAGTTGTATCCTCTTTAGATGCATGTTTTTCATAGACTGATGTTTTCGGTCTCCATTTCCTTCCATCAACGAGTGCGTGGCTAACATTGTCTACATTCTAGGTTCTCTAAAAAGTTCTAAATGGAAAAAAAAGTCTATGAATTAAGGGCATCTAGGGGAGTAACTGATAGAAAAAAACCCAATTCGGCTGAAGTGTCACTTTCACCTTTTCCATTTAGGACCAATCATTGATCTCATATCTTTAGATGCTTTGGCAAACTCATTCAAACTCGTCATTCAAATATGGAAAACTGCGTAATGTTGTCGTTTATAGATAAAAACTGCACTGAAACAGCTTTTTTATAAATGGTACAACATGAATTATACACTCACTTGCCAATTAAACTTCTGTCAGATCTTCAGTCTTGCATAAAATCTTCCCCGTCATGAAGGTTGTAATATTCATTTCTTACTGAATCTTAACTGCAGAGACACGTTGATTTATTTCACTGGTCGTTGTAATGGAGGCTGTAATTTGTGGTGCTGTTGAACTGCACTGGTGTCTATGGAGAGGTGTTCCTTATGCTTTGCCTGTGCCATTTATATGAATGAGTGTTGAGAAAATATTACCAACTCCTCTCAGTATGAACAGTCCAGCAGCACCACAAATTATAGCTTTCAAAGTATCTTTTAAAATAAATCCACACCTCTGTCAAAGAAAAAAACTCAACAAAAAATACTCACGGAGAGAGGATTTACTGTAGGACTGTTGTATTACACTACATTTGTGTCATCTCCGAGTACTTCCTGGCACCAGAGCTCTAAATGTCAAACGGAATTAAAAGAGGTGGGTAAAAAGTGTCTAACCTCTGTGCTTCTTGTGCAGCTCTTGGGCGCCCCCGTCAGGCCTCTACGGTTTTTCCACCGCAGACGCGGAGCTCCATCAGCAAAATCAGAGAAAGCCCCACCTCTACTCATCCCTCTGTTTCATCACTGGAAGGGTGATATAGAAATGTTGGAGTATGTTTAATCAGCTTGAGAATTTTAACTCCAGGTTTGGTCTGTAGTCTCTCCTGGATAAATTCACAATCGAACACAGGTATAACGTGTAACACACGGTGTAAGTGTGTGACCGTCCGCCATCTAGCGGTTGAATAGGAAATTGCAGTTTCTTGGCCCACTTTTCTTTTGGGTGACGTACACCAAAATTGAAACGTTTTCGCTTCCAAGTCATGTGACCCAGCAACTTCAGAAATCAAGATTGTATTTTTCACAGAGTGGGTAAATAAGACATGTGTCGCTTTATTGAAATTTATTTTAATGCAACATTTAACATCATTTTCCCCAAATAGCTGTTCCGCTTTCGCATTGATCAATAGACTCAACAAATAAGACACACAATTACCCCTTTTTTTCGTGCCTCCATGTTATGTGTGCCAGCGACGTCAAATCAATACCAGCAATTGTTGATTAGAATAATTAGGAACCTCTAGTTCTTTTTAATGGCATTAATTGAATGCAAGTTTTTTTCCCCCACTGTAATTAATAGCGTCAATGGCACGTGACCTATTGATGCCAAACAAATAGATATTTTTATGAGACTGGACAAATAAGACATTCGTCCTTTTTTTTCGCATTTTATCAGATCGTTTCTGTGACTGGAACATTTCAATGCTAAATTGACAGGGTTGGTTTCCCTTCGCCTTCATATCACGTGACCCAGCGACTCCAAATCAGCTTTCATACACTTAAATATTCTTATAAATTATCCAACAAAACTTTTTGTCGTACCATGACGTTTCAACTACCAAAATTCCTGCAGTTTTCCCCCGAAGCGTCACATGACGTTGCTGTGACGTTCCCAATCACCTGATTTGCACAACCCTCGTAGACCTCCTGCTGATGTCCTTACCTGTGGTAGCAGGAAGATGACGTTCCCTGCTGTCGGACGGCTGTTGGCAGGATTTCTTGTTCTCTTTTATGTGTCACAATGTCCCATTTTGTTATTTTCTTAATTGCGGCACCTGAGGCATGATGACGAAACCAGTATAAATCAGCTGACAGGATACGTCACTGGTGCTTCACGTGACTCGGAAGTGTAGCGGTCGAAACGTGACAAACAGTTAAGTTCGTCGGTTCATAATGCTATTTAAGTGTGTAACGCAAGTGAGACTAAATTAACTTTTTAGGACTTATACCAGATAATATTGTTACTTGACTGGACAAATAAGAGGCACCTTTTATTGCTTTTTCTTTTATATATAAGTAAGTTAACACCAAATTATAACTCGAATGAATAAGTGAATTATTCTGACTGCTATATCCACGTGGTGTCGCTGCTGCATTTGGCTGAATCCCCTGCTGGAGCGCTTGGATACTGTACCAGTTCGTCCAGGTTGGTAACTTTTTTTCTCCTCTGTAGATGATTGTAAAAATCCTCCCATGATCATTTGTCCTCTCTTTGTCCAATGATGACGTCAGAGTCTTACTTCTAAACTCTGTCTTTGCTGCCAGAGACTTTTTTTCTTTCCCGTCTCCAGTAAATGAGCGTCATGAGCTACTGGATCTCTGCCAGTGAGGGCAACGAGTTTAGAGTGTAAACTCCTGGGGAGACATCTTGAAATGAGAAGAACTTCATTAGTTTTGATGTATGGAGATGATGATGATTATTGGTTAATTGACCTGAGGGTCTTCATCACTGCCTTTACTGTTAGTGCTTAATTGACATTGGCTTCCAGAAGTGTCCTTGCCATTATTACCTCCCTTCCTCCTCTGTCTCCCTCTTCCTCCTCTTAAGTCTTCACAGAGGCTCTTAGAAGAGAAGTCCTGTGATTACAGTCTACTTGCACTCAAACACTCAACTACATTGTTTTATGTTGTGAGCATTACCAACATTTTTCGTCTCCCTTTCCTTTTTGTTGTTGTTGTCGGTAATTGCGGTGGAACTGGCAGCACTGTCATGCTGACTGGCAGGCAGCTTCATGTTAAGTCGGATGAGCTGGTTCACGCGCAGCCAAACCTCACAGTACACAACCTCAGCTTCCTGCACAGCAGTGGAACCACAGGCGTTCCAGCCAAAACGCATACCTACACGCGCACACAGTTTGTTTCACACCAAACAGGAGCACAGCATCAAGCTTTGATACCATCACACTTCCTTCATGTAAGGACACCACTTAAATCAATGCAGGTATTGGCCGCACATTCCAAAATGGAGACAAGAACATATCTGCAGATACGCCTTTAAAGAACGTTTCCTTAGAGTAACAACAGGAAGCCTGAGGGGCATCTTTGACGAACAGAGTGCAGTGATTTAAAACTCACTGGTGGCTGTGCAATTGTCCCTTCACCCAGTGTTTGTACCCTGTCAGGCAAACACTGGCACCTCTGTTTTTGAGTCGGTAGAACAGCCTTTTACTGGCCTTTAGTCCTTTTCAAGTCATTTGAGACATCGTAATGTTTCTAGTTTTTACCGGGTAAACACGTGGCGTTTTTTTTGTTTTTGTTTTTTTTTGCTTCAACCTCAAAATTCTGAGAAGAAGCTCTTTTTTCTAAATAAATAGATCAAATCCTTAGTTCTGATCCTCTCCTGTACACTATTAGAGTCACTTTTCTGTTTCATATTTAATGACACAACAGTTAACTTCCAGTCTAAATGTGCGAGCTACACTGCAAAATGTTGCACATAAGTTTTGATGGCAGCAAAATGATCAAATTTTTAAAAAAAAAGTTTCCAAAATCATGATTTGCCTAAAGGGGCTTCATATACTACAATCTCTGTTCTTACACTCTTGACTTGAGGTGAGAAAGCCAAAAAAAAAAGAAGGTCATGTTATGAATGCCAGAAGTACAGAGAAGTTCAATAAAATTACAAAATATACAGTATTTGATAACGAAACATGTACATTATATATATTTTTTTTAAAAAGCCTCCTCGATGTGCCCCTCTTTTTCTGTTGGAGGCGTTTTAGGATGGGGAGCGAATGGAATGTCGACTGTGCATACTACATTAGCTGGCATGTCCATGGGATATTTTGTTTGATGGATGACCGCTAAATCAATGTCAGACGTAGAACTTGGCAGCGTAGATGGATAACAGAGAGCGACCATCGCAGCAGAGTGTCACATATTATCAGAGAAGTACCGTGAGAGGGATTTGTGGATGAGTTAGTTTGGTGACAACGACGTGTTAGTAGACCAGCCTGTTTTCTGTCCGTCACCCGGCGCTCCTGAGACGTCGGTTTACTCAGGAACCGAGCCAGGGTTTTATACCTGCGGTTGCTATGGTGGTTTCAGTTTCTAGAGAAAAAAACCTGTGACACCCCCACGCTGAAAGCAATTTCCTGGCAGCTTTTATGCACGTTTCATTTATTTATTTATTTCTATTGAATAAATGACAAATACAGCAGACTGACCCTCATTTACAATATGATGGTGCAGAAGTTTGTGCGGATAAAAAAGGAGACACCACTGAAGCAGGCAACGATAAAGGGCTGTGTTGATTTCAAATCAGGTAAAATGAACTGTGCTTGAAGGTTAAAGGGCGGGAACTGACATGAAACGGTAAAAGATTCAAAGCAATAACAAATACAAGCCAATAAAAGGAGACTGAAACGTATGAGGGGCACAGAAACTGAAAGCAGATTTCCTCCATGTTTTCTGTTGGTTTTTGTTTTTTTTTGCAGGGTAAGTCATGCCTGTAAATGGGCACGATTTGCTACCAACATTCCGAGACACATTCCCAAGAAAGCAGACAACAGACGAAGGGGTGAAATAGCTTTATAAATAAATAAAATAGATCCCTCCTTCCAGACAGGCAGGCACATGTTTGTGTCATGTCGGGTGCTTATGCAGCAGACTCGAGGTTTTTACAAGGTGTGCTTCCTTCACCATTGTTAGCCAAATCACAGTCCTCTCTGCAACCAATCAAACGACACCAGAGCACACCTCCGCTCTGCTTCCCGCTCTGACATGCTGCTCTCTGGTATGCTTCGGCCTGGCCGGCGTCTGGAGTTGGTCAAAGAGGAAGGAGATGAGGGGAGGTACGGAGTAGAGAAACGAGGGAAAGAGAGCGGGCGATAAGCCAAACCCCATGCATGCGGTAATCAGATGCAGGTTCTCTAAAAGTCTTAAATATTACTTTTCCCTTCATGATTTCTTCTTCTTCTAACCTTTTTTTAAAAAAAAAACCAAACAAAACAAAACCTCTCTCTGATTTCCCTGGAGGATCACTTGAAGCTATTAACTCGTCTCTGGATCCGTCTGTGGATCTTCAACAAAAGTACAGTAGCTGTGAAGGAAATATCCTTCGTAACAAAATGAGTCGTAGGTGAAAAGGGCACGTGTGTGTCTCTGTGTGCATGAAGAGTGTGTGTGTGTGTTTCTTTAACCCTTAAAGAAAACAATGAGTCATTGAATTCTGACAGTTAATCACCTTGTAATGCCTACTGATCCACCGGTGTCTCCCGTCACAGCCCCTCGATGTCTCTGTCTCTCTCCCTCCACATAAAAAAACAAGTTATAAAAGTAGAAACAAGAGCAACATAATCAAGAAGGAAATAGAAAACTTACATTTATGCACAGGTCATTTTAAACATCAGCTTCTTTAAGCTTTTGGAAAATGTTTGGATGAATCCTTTTTTTATGTATTTAAGGTAGGAGACTTTCGTTATCATGGTAAGACTTTGAAATCAGCAGTCATTAATAATGGTTAATTCATGCAGCAAGAGTGGAAAATTAGTATTGCTTCAGCATATTTAACAATTTATCAATGCATTTTGTAAACTTTATATTAAAGTGGGAAGATGTATCTGTTAGTTATCACCTCACCCAAAGCTCCCCCAATTTTCCATCCTTTCCATCACTAGGAAAAATAAACCTCTCACTAACTGTTAATTAAGCATTTATAACAGTTTACTAAGCATGACTAACTTTAGCCAAGCACTAACAGACTGATATTGATTTATTGTAAAGCTTGAAGCTGATTCTTGAATGTGTGGTTGAGCAAATGTTTTCATTTAAATATGGAACCACTATTTGAATGTAAGTTTGCAGAAAAATCTCCTGTTTGAAAACTAAAAAGTGCACCAGTGAGGCTACACTGGTGGAGAGTAAACACAGTGTCATCAATATCCATTCATAAATTCTCTTTGCAACCGCGATAGTTCTTGCAATGCCAAGGAATTCGGTTGAAATTTGTACATTACATGCCCAGATATACCGCTTTTATATATCCTGCCAATGCCCTTGAACGGTCTCAAGGATCCAGGATCTACAATTTGATCCAGATTTCTATCGTTTTCATCTAAATCCTTCCATTAGTTCCAGAGATATCCTGCTAACAAAGTGAAACCCAACAGGGATGTGATGACCTCCTTGGCAGAGGCAAAATGAGGAGGAAGTGAGATTCTCTGGTGGCCTAATTGCATTTTCTTCAATACCATCAAACAATGTACACTGCATGAATCATCAGCATTCAGATTAGTGTTCGTATCACGGCAGGCTCTAAAACCCTTTTGTAATCCTGGTCCTTTACTTGTGCTAACATGACACGCCCATGCGCACAAAGCAAGATCTGTGGGGCGAGAACTTTAACCTTGATCTTAACTCCATCCAAAAACAGAACTGGGGCATCAGCTGGGATGGAGGCATTATCACCCGTCAGTGTTCCCCGCCACTGACTCGACCTGAGTGAATCCCTGCAGTCAGGTCTGAGAAATCTGTCTGAGAGCCTTCTTATGGGAGAGACTGATTTTAGAGCAGCATGTTCATGTTTTGAAATTCAACATTCGAGGGTCACACGCGGGAGTGAGATGAAGGTCTAACCCTGGTGAAAGTGCAAAATCTAATTCCCTTCATGAGAATGTACTCAAACAATAAAAGTAGATTATACTCTCTCTCTCCCTTCCTCTCTCTCTCCCTCTTTAATTTCAAAGACATCGACTCTGTCTTGCAAACAGTACTCACCGTCTCTGTGACCTCTGCCTGTTCATAGGTCAGTGTGAGCGTCTGTAATCAGATTTATTATTACATTCTTTGCCTGTACAAAGACTTCATTCAAGTCTCTACTGGTATACTGTAAGATCATTGTCCCACAGAAGGAGGAGGAGGAGGGGGAGGAGGAAGATGTTGCACTGATACCAGTTCGGAGATTCTCTGACAGAACATCTGTTGATTTCTCTGAGAGGTTCATAAACAAACCCTCGGCTGTTTTTTTCAGTAAGTGTATGACTCATCCTCTGTAAAATTAGACAAGGAAGTTCAAAGAAAACAGCGCACTCCTCCTTCGGTCAGTGACTCAACCTCTCCATGCCTCTCTGGACTCTCCTTCGATTAGATTTTTTCCTAATGGTACGATTCTCTGCCATTAAGGTGGGTCGTCTTTGAAGGTTTGAGTGTCCTACGAGGGTTCTTTTCTTCCCTTGACCTTGATTGCAGTCTTTCCTCACTCTTTCAGGTTTTTTTCCTGCAAATTAAGCTTGAAGTTAAACTCAAAGGTGAAGCATAATTGAAGTCAGTGTTTTGTTCCAGATGGCGGTGCAGACTTCGATAAAGTACTCAAAGGCCACTGAACGGCTGAATAGAAACAAACTTGTGCTTGCTGCTGGTTCTTGGATGGTTCAACTGCTTTGTGTAAAAAAAAAAAAAAAAAACCCTTTTCCGGCAATGAAGTTTCAATTTCAGGGCTTCTTCTTTTTCCCATATTGATAAGTTAGCCTGCTTGGGTGAAAAATGTCGACGTTGAACACAGTGATACTCTGTCGCAGTTGTCAGTTCACAGACAACATGTTCGATAAAGTGTTTGGATGACCGCTTTTGGTTAAAAATGCGTCAACCTGATTGAACTTTTTTTGTTTTCCAGTCATTCACTTTGACTCACAGCAGCTAATATTTCTAGCGTGTCCCTTTGGCTTTTAGTCCAATCTAAGGAGCACCCCTGTTTGGAGTCAAGTTTGATAGAGGTACAGGTTCAAACAAATTGGCGTGGAGCTTAATCAACATAAAGCTGTCTTTTATGTACTTTTATTTGGGGGAGGGGGGTGATTCCTCCTTGTCTTGTGAGAGGAATGAGATGGTCTGCGTCAGGTTCCGGGGTCCTGTTTTGCGATTTCGGCACCGATTGCTGTGCTCCCCTGTGTGCGTGTTACTGCCAGCGAAGTCTCTGTGACTCCCTTTTCTCACATAAACAAGCAACTTGCAATGATGTAACCGCAGCAGTGCGTGTGTGAGGTTTGCCCTTACTATTCTTGACCATAATTTTACAAGAGGCCTCAAAGGTGGGTGGTCTTATTGCTGTAGCCATGTTGCATGTGCATTTTCATGTGTGTGTGTGTGTGTGTGTGTGTGTGTGGCCTGGATAGAGATGGCACACTATCACATGCTTTTTCTATGTGTTCAACATTTTTCATGCTGTTGTGAGGGAGTGAGCTTCTCTTTCCCTATCATGCACTCCCATTTTGCTCCCCAGAGGGCTTTTTTGCACATCCCCTCCCACTTTTTTAACAACCTAGAACAGAATGCACTTGACCTATGTGGCTATAATTGCTTCAACCAGATCACAAATCACCCATCTTGCCTTTTTGTGACATATGTTGAGGTATGCAGACAAGTGCACACACTCGGCTCCTCCCTGTCATCTATCAAAGTGCACCCTGACTCAGCTGTGGCCCCGGGGCACCCACACTAACCTGCTCTCACATCTACGTCAATAGCACTCAAGTCAATGGCTCCAGCACCGGGTCTCTAGCTCCTGATCCTTATAGTTTCCATTTATGGTCAAGAGTATTGGATTTTCACTTAACTTCTTATGACTTATGTGCATTAGTGAAGTAGAGATGCATTAACTCATCATTCAGGTGTTGCACTTGTTGAACTATTCAGAAGCTTCTTGTCCTTTTTCTGCAAAGGCAGCAACCTGCAGGAATAATGATGCACTTGTGATGTGAGCAGTGAGGATGTTTCCTCGAATTCTCACAGGTTTTGGTGCACAACGCGGTCCGTGTGTTCAACTTTTGGGTGAGCTGCGACAGTGTTTTATGAGCTGCGTGTACAGTGTGAGTGTTTGATGGTTGGTGTGAAGAGTTCCCAGAATGTGTGTTTTTAGTTTGGTATGTGAAGGTGTGTACACGTGTGTGTTTTACGGGGGTCCAGTACAGGCCAGGCGTTTTGAAGGGGGCCAGACAGCTGCTTTTTTACTGCCCCAGGGGGCAATAAACAGAGAGGGAGGGGTAGTTATTTATCCCTTTTATTAGGGCAGGAGGCAGAGGAGGGGACTTTATTGGGGTCATACTGTAACTACACGCAGCTGGAAGGCAAAAAGAGAAATAAAGAGATGGTTTGTTGAAGAGAAAAAAGTGGTTTTAGCATCACTAAATACCTCCCTCTGTCTCTCCCTATCTAGTTTTTACATGGTGTGTGTGTGTGTGTGTGTGTGTGTGTGTGTGTGTGTGTGTGTGTTTTAGAAAGGGCGCAGGGTCATCCATCATTCTCCCCAACCGACGTTTCTGTTCCAAGTCCCTTAACAACCGCTTTCTTGTTTAGCACATCTGCTGTCAATCAGCTTTACTCTGTAATCCAATTGGCATTTCCTGCTGGCAGGTACACACCCATTGACCTTGACGCTCTGACCATTTGACAAGATAACGCCCACTGGTCTCATCACTTTCCTTGGTTGCCATAACAACAGATGCTCCATAACTTTGAATGGTCTGTGAAATGCACATATTTCCTCAATCATCTGTACCATGTCTGCGCATGAGTGTGAAGCTATGCCCTCGATATCTGGTTAGCTTAGCATAGAATCAACACTGTAAACAGGGTAGAACCATTAGCTTGACCCACTCCTTACTGGCAGGGGTAAAGTGTTATGCAGTTGACTTCTTGGCTTATACCAGTTGCTTGTCAGCTTCCTGAAGACTGAAGGAAATCATAGCCAAGAAAAAGTGTAAAACTTCTGCAGTGTGTTGCTTGGACACTTCTTTTTGGGGATTAAACAAATGAGATACTGACTGTGTTGGTGGAATTTTGACAGCCAGAAAAGTTGCATCATTTCCTCATGTTTCTCATCTTTTATGTTAAGCTAAGCTAATTGTTTCCTGATTTCATGATACCAGATACTGGAGATTTCCTCCTACTGAATTAATGTTAAAATTTGATGTCTCAAGCAGTGTCAGTTCAAGTGAAGCATTTCCCTGCCAATCTAACACTCCTAGTCAACTGTTCCTTTAAATCAAGCAGCCTTTGAAAAGACTTTCTAGAATATTCTGACCTATTGGTGAATAAAATGCAAGTAAAGGTTTTCCAGCAGTCTTCTGATGTCTTTCCCACAGCTGGCTCTCTGTACATTCCTTCACTTGTTGGGGGAAAACTACAGGATTCATATGAGAGGTGTGATAAAAGAGGGCAGGCAGAAAAAAAATTGAAAGGGAAATATTTGCAGTCCTGAAGTATGGCGAGGGAGAAAGAATGAGACTATGTGGCAAAGCGATGATTGACAGGGAGTAAAAGAAGGGAGGGATGGGCAGACAGAAAATTTGAGAGGGAGCGAGAGTGGCTGGAAGGGAAGGAACAGACAAGTTATTCTAGTTGCAGACAGCTGACAGAAAGCCTAAAATAAATTGGAGCCATCTAATGTGCACATATTCTGCAGTTACCCACACAAAACATAAAACACATGTGCTGTTAAATGCTTCTAATAGTGCAGGAAGGCAACAGGAAGCCGAGGTAAGATCATGCTTTATTGTAAAATGCTGTTTTGTAAGATAACATTTCATGTAAATGAGACACAAAGTTAAAAACCTTGGCAGAAGTGTATCTGACTTTTAGTGTAGTAATAAATATAAAATGACGTGAAATAGAAAAGGTTAGAGTCGTGGGGAAGGGCTAAAGAAATAAAAAGGACGGAGAAAAAAAACTGACCCGACAGTGGATAAGATCATCAGTTGATTTACACAAATATAGTCTCACGACGCACTCACACATCTACAAACACCTTCTCTGATAACACACTCTCGCGCACACACTGCCAAATAAATGAGCTGCAAATCAAACACAACGCAACACAGATGTTCATGTTTAAAACTCCAATTTTGGTGGAGCTGGAACGGGAGCTATAAGACGAAAGAGTACGTGAGAAATTACCACACATATTATATAGTGAAGCTAAGAAGGAGATACTGGAATTAAAAACTAGAGATGTCTAATATCCCAACTCTGTCTTGACAAAGGGAGTAGCGGCAACACAGGAGAACTGGAGCGGGGGGGGTGGTAGCTGGAAGTACGAAAAGTGCTCTGGCTCATTGCCGTTCGTACACTCGAGTGCAGATCACGTCGTCTGCTCTCATGGTCTGAAAAGAGAAGAGAACATGGATGTTGAACGTTGACTTTCACGAGTACTGTGGGATGATAATAATACCGACAATGTGCAGAGTTCATTTGAGAAGTGAACTGCTATTGTGTGGTGTCTCTCTGTAAAACCTCCAAATTGGGCTGTTTTTAATGTCTCCAGCAGTTCAGAGCAACAGAGCTGAACCGTTTGGACTGTGATCAGAAAGACGTTGACGCAAATTCTGTGAAACACTCGCTCACTCACTCACACACACTCACTCTCACAGTTATACTGCTGCTGGTTTCTGGTCTAGCATGTCAGGAGTACTTGGTGCCAACCCTCAAACAAACAGATACTCATTCTAGTTACAGTGTGTTTAAAAGAAAACACACACAAAACAGAACTGTTCACCCTCTGGTCCGACTGGTTTGCTGGTAGTTCAGTGGGTTTTTCAGGATTATTCAACTCTGTTTTTATCAACATGAAGTTTCCAATTGTGTGGAGTTTCTGGTAAAGCAGTTTAGTTTGTAGCGGGGTGGGTGAAAAGATCGATGCTGCAAAATATCGTAATACTCGCTCTTGCAATACAATAGCATCAAATATCAATGGCTTTTATTCAAACAGCTGTTATAAAAATGATTTTCCCATCAACATTTCAACTCAAAACTTTGACAAGTTGTCTAAACGACACTATGTCCCACTGTTGTTTCACCTCGGTAGTCAAATTTGTAAAACTGACAACGATAAAGCGAATGAATACTTTTTTCCCTTTTGTACCACAGATATTGTGATGTATAGAGATGAATTTTCTTGCAACGTATCCATCATCACAGAATTGTTGTAACTTGATGGGCTGAATCTCACGATCGTATCGTAGGGTGAGTAATTCCCTCCCTTTGGGATATTGTGGACAGGCTCGCACTTAACGGTTGTGGTTTTTCCAATATTTTTGCACAAGTAGGGCAAAACCAGGCTGCTGCCAGGACAAAAATGTCAGTACAAGACAGGAATCAGAGGTATCAAAAAATCTTTTCCATTTGTGTTTGTAGATTATTTGTTGTGAGCAAACTTATGTAGCTCTTCAGAAAATATCACATCAAAAGTATTTGACTCCTCAGAGTTTCAAGGGCTGATGTTCCTGTCCTGCCTGCCGTCTCTTCTTTTCTGGATAGTGGCTCTGCACTGAGCTTTCAGCTGCAGCTCATCATCAGGAGATGTAGTTTGCACAGTTCTCAACACATGACTTCAGTTTGAAAGTTCAAGTCCCAAGATAACAGCTGGCAACCCAGCAAACTTATCTGCTTATGAAAACTGTGAGAGGCAGATCTGGAAATAGCCAGTAAATGGACCTGTTTCAAGCGTGGAAGATGGAACTTCACTCTCATAATATTCACTTTGGAGATTAGGTCGGCAGTGTTGATGTTAGTGTGTCTGTGAGTGTGCAGGTTCATGTTTGTTCTTTTACATGTTTGGAAGAAACATAATTTGCAAATAAAAGTTAGGCTCAGTGTCAGGTTGATTCCTGCTTCCTCGCTGCCAAGGTCATGAGAGCCTCACGCGCACGGCAGTCCAGTTGGGGAGGTGTAACAAGAGCCGAACCCAAAATTCATGTGTTTCGTTGCCCTTACCAGGATCAGCTTGCCATCGTTGGTCATCTCACGGGTCCAGGATGTTTTAGGCCCCTCCCCTTTCTGCAAAGTCTGCTCACAGCTGATCTTGCTGTCCGTCTCCCAGCGCGGAAAACTCTGAGAACAGACAACACCGGAAAGATTAGGAGATGAGAGACGATGAGGAGCAGCTAGTTAAGAGACCAAACATCAACGAGAATGCTGGAGGGGGCTAGGCTAAGGGGCAATGCGCTCATTGTTAGTCCAGCCAAACATTGGCCTGTTGTATGTGTTTGCTTTGGAGACACCAAACAGAGGCCATCTATGAGAAAATGTCAAGAGCAAAGGGGGACACTAGGGAGGGACGGAGTCCAAGAGGGGGAATTTTTGGAGGATGTGAAGTTGAAAGGGTTTGTAATGGGTGTGAAGCATGATAGGTCTTCAGAGACTAAGGGAGGGGTGAACATTTGGTCTCAGTCTAAATATGATGACAAGCCAAATCAAACAGATTGATGTAATCTGGACATACACTCATGGGTTCTATGTGTTTGATTTGGTGAGTGTGTGTGTTTTGCATATGTAGAGAAATTAGCACTGAGCGTTGTGTGTTCTGTGTTCATGTCCGTGTGTGGTGTACCGTGCAGGAACGCCCATCCACCGTGGTCTCATTGAACTCCTGCCCCACAGTGAAGGTGATATGGGTGGTCCTCACTGTTGTTGACGTCTTAATGGACAGCGTCTCTCCGTCCTGTGTGATCTCCACCAGTGGCTTGGACGCTGCTTTCACTGCGATCTTCCGCAGCATCACGTTTACACCTGAAACATGGATATGAGACTGTAAGGCCTGTGTGTGTGTGTGTGTGTGTGTGTGTGTGTGTGCGCGCGCGTGTGTGAGGACAATTGGCACAAGGTAAACACTCGCTCTTGCACAAACTTGTTGCAGATTTGACTGAATATTCTCAGTCAAGTAGTACACACACTTATGAGAAAAAGCAAACCCAGGTCAGGAGAACAGATGTGTCACACCACCACCAAGGCAAACTGGAATTTTGCCAAACCATGAAGCCTTGTGCATGGTCTGAGTGAAGAGAGCAGCCTGGCTTCCTTTAGCCTGCTCATTAATGATGATAGATGAAACAATGACGTCATATGACAAAGCACTGCCAGCACATCTGTATTCCCCCACATTTAATCAGTGTTGTACACACACACACACACACACACACACACAGATTTCTATGGTGGCTTCTGCCTTCTTGACATTCTTGTCAATCATGTTCTCCTCATGACATAATGTCATTTGCTGACATCTTCGACCACACAGCAAAATGAGTTGTTAATGTTATTAGGTTCAACACCTCCAAAATAGGAAGTGAGAAGCTGGCACAACTTTTTATGTTTAAAACATTTTTAAATCACCGACTGCATCGTTAGAAGTCTGCAGGAGGATTAGCAAATTTGTTTTATAGGTCTTTCATACAAAAAGACAAGTATAATGTCCTGATTTTTATTTTTTTTTTAAGTTAGAAAAGCTTTTAGGGTAAAGAGGAGTGACAGAAGTCATGACAAGAGGAGCGAGGGAAAAGGATGGTGGGAAAATGGAGGGAACGAGGAGCAGACAAGTGTGGGAGGAGGGAGGTGTGGGGAGTCAGACAGACGAGGGGCAGTGGTCTGCGTGTGGTGTGTGAAGATCTCTGTCCGAATGTGTGTCTGTGTCGTCGTTTGTGTGTCTGCCTTCGAGTTGGGTTTCACACTTCTCACCTCACACACATTCCCACCTGTCAACAAGGGTAAATATATACACACTCAGAAATGCACAGTCACTCAGCATGCACCAGGACATCCAGGCTCTATGAACTGTAGGTGCATAAATATGTGCGATGTCATGGTCTCATTGTGATTGGGTGAATTATGCACATGTGTAGATCTCTTCGGATGATCATAGCCATGCAGGAAACCATGCACTTTCTCTCCCCTGACTGGACAGATCTGACAAATTAGAATCTAAGTTTTTCATATGAATGCCTTTCTTGATCACATCTGGTGCACAAATCCCTGACGTGCTATCCTCCGAAGGTGGACTGTATAGGGTTGAAATACTTCCTTGCATCACATGACACAGATTCATGAACAACATATACCTGTCGAGCCAAAAATGCCTCTTTCCTAAAAGTTGGGTTTATTTCTAGCAGCAGTCTGACCTGCAGACACTGACTGACCCCTGCGTCTCTCCAGCGCCGACCCGGAGGCAACAGTCAACAACAGTCCTGTGGACCATTTGGGAGCCACGGAGGGGGACTGAAGCTTCTCGAGTAACTGCCAGTTGTTACAGGTCAGAAATTACCTGAGTGGGACTGTTAGGAAGCTGACGTGGTTTATTTCACACAGATCTGACCACACGAGGACAGACAAACAGACAGACAGATGCTCGGGTCAGAGATCAAGGGGCAGAGGGCAGAGGAAGCATTTGGGATGAGAAGAGATGGAGGGGAGGAGAGCGGGAGTGAGGAGAGGAGGAGAAGATGGAGGTATAAGCAGGACGGCTGTGGGTGCTGACAGGTTGTTTCCAAATGGACTTTGCCCCCCCACCCCACCCCCACAGGACAGGGGTAGTCCTCACTGTCAGTCAAGTCAGTCTTTCAAACCCTGTGTCTGTGGTTTTGAAGTTGGAATTAGGTTAAATATTTGGGAAAGGTATTTGGTTGTTACGGGGGGGGGGGGTTATCAAGTAGGGTCCAACTACAAACTTTAAAAAACTCTGGTGCAGTTGTGACACTTTTCTCTGCATTTCTTCTTTTGCCCATCGTTGATTGCATGAAACTGTCAGCAGCCTTCATTGCTGAATAGGACTAATATGGTGCGCCATGGCAGCTCATCATCATCATCATCATCATCTGTCTCTCTCTCTCTCACACACACACACTAAACCTGTGCCCTATGGTGACTGGAGCAGTGTGTGTGTGTGTGTGTGTGTGTGTGTGTGTGTGAGAGAGAGAGAGGCAGCGTTGTTTGCTGTAATATCTATGTGTAAGCACCTACTATATGAATTCCAGGTGTATACTGACAAGGCGTCTAATGGCTAATTGGCTAATGACGACGGACGGTTGTGAATCCGCGCGCGCACAAGCACGCGGACGCACATATGGACGCTTGTCTAGAAAGAAAACCACGCTGACGAGACGCGGACAAAATCTCAGCAGTAGGTGTTTTGTCCACTATTCTGACTGTCAGTTCAGATAATAATGCAACTGTGCTGCACTGTATCTGGTCTATACTCTCTCTCACTCACACACACACACACACACACACTGAAGCTGTGACACAGACAGATGCGCCGCCGTTTGTCCCTTTTGTGTTAGCAGTGGAGGCCAAAGGGGGAAAGGAGAGAAAGAGGGGTGAGGCTGGCTGGGGGCCAAGCACTGAGTTTTGGGTTCTGTAGAATGACAAAGACCCCCCACCCACACAGTACAGAGGGTGATCCTTGCTGATGCACGCACGCTGGATGATGTGACCTATAATGTGCTGAGAGAGCTACAGTTTGAGCTGACACATCGGATCTGTGTCATCCCCCAGTAAAATAAAAGACACATGAGAAACCACTCTTGCGCAAAGAATCGGTCGAGCTTCCCGTTTATAATTAGAGATAAACGTTTCTATCGCTTACCCAACGCTTTCAAGAGCTCCTCGAAATTTTCAGAAGTCTTCATTTCCCAGGTGCCAGAGAAGTCAGGGATTTTGCGCTCCATGTTAAGTTACGGTTGGTGCGGGTCTTAATATAGGTGAGCTGTCAGGTCCTGGTCTGGAGGGGGCTGCTGTCCGTGCGCGTCAAAATGGTCCAATTGTCCCTGCAGTGAGTCGTGGGTCAGGGTGGGCGCCTCTTGGCTGGGGTGATATTAATAGTCCGGTTTTTCTGCTCTCTTCCCGGGATGAGTGATCGACAGTCTTATCTCATCTACCGGCGCACTTTAGTGGCAGCGCTTCAAATGAATGGCACAGTCAGTTAAGCTTCTTGTGTAGGGATGCGCACACCCCTTCCTACATGAACACGCCCCGCAAACCACCAGTATACAGGCCGATGACCACGCCCCTGAAGGCGGCATGTGCACCTCCGAGCTGCTCAGCCGCTTTATCCATGCATGCGCCACCTTTCTCCAGCTAATGACGCGCTGATGGTTTTTGCGCTCTGGACACGCATCTGTACAGTGATATAAAATCTTTAGGCATGATATTTTCCTGATGTAATGCCGCCAGTGATGTCGTGGTTAAATGGTGCAAAAGCAGTGAACGTTATTGGCGCAAAAGAGGGAAGATGTCAGTCAGGTGAGTATGTCGTCTTCGCGGGGCGGTGCAAAGGAAGAACCAGACAACTGGCAGACTGGATGGATGGCAGAGCGCTGGTCAGGGAGAGGGAGGCAGAGAGGCCAAGTTCACCCTCAGTCTCCTGTGCGTCACGGCGCTGTGTCATAAAAATAAAAGCGGTGGTAATGGGATACAGCTTCTGGCCTCGACTGGTGGGCTATCCATTTAACGGGGTCTGCGTCAGAGGAAAAAAACTCCATAGAGAGAGAGAGAGAGAGAGAGAGAGAGAGATTAAAATAAGAGGTGGGGTTGGCGCAGGTCGGCTTTGCACCCCCCAGCCCCCCCGCTGTTGGGACGGAAGAGAGTTGAGAGAGGAGGAGGAGGAGTGGAGGAGATGTGGGGGCATTTGGAACAGCGCGTCAGACAGGCCAGTGGGGCAGGGTCAGGGGCCCGCGGGGTCGGAGGTAGTCTAATGAAGAACATACACGCACACACCGTATGTATGGGCGCTCGCACGCACGCGCTGATGATGGATGGCAACGGGACAAAGCCGACGTTAACTATTGACTCTTGATGGATGATCCCATCCTCTACACTGCACGGCGAATTAGCGCGGAGTAACCCGGGCGATTCAGAGAGGTGGAGGGTGTGGTGGTAGTGGGTGGCTACGCGCGCACGCACACGCACACGCACACACACGCTACTAACGTGCTGGCTCCGTGTCAGATTTATGACAAAGACGTTGAGTAACAAAAGTGTAGCGCAGATTGATATTTGGAAACGTGATATGCGTCTTTACGCACAGACCTGCGTCTAAATGCAGCGCCGTGCAGCAGCAGGCTCGACTCTGATTTTGATAACAAAGGTTACTAACATTGTTTCCGCATTTAACGAGCACACGACACACGTGCGCACGCGCACGCACGCACCATATTGGCCACACACCATGCCCTGAAAAGTTCCTCCTGGTCCAGACAACAAAGTTAAACCACAACAGAGCAGCAATTTCCACTCCGCTTCCCTCTTCTCTTCCTTTTAGTCACTATCTGATTTGATTTTTTGATATCTTTTCTGTGCTCTTATTGACCCAAAACAACTAGTCAGAGGGACTGAAATGCAGCTGGGTATCAGTCTGCTGTCCTGCAGCTGCTGCGATGGTCTGTCCAGAAACAGGGGATGGATTATTCCCCCGTGGTTGAAAGTGACTGATGCAAACACAAAGCTCACAATAGAGAACTGGGAAAATTCATCTTTGGCCTCACTCCCCATTAGCATATTACCATGACATAGGATGCATCAGAGACAACGGGATCAAGCAGACCGCCGTGCGTGCAGCGCAGCACATTGACAGCCTCACCCATCTTGTGTGTATGGTGTTGGGGGGGGGGGGGGCTTGATAAAGAGCTCTGAAATGTGTGTGATGCTGCATGTCAGCATGTGATGACAAAGCACCACTCAGCATTCAGAGGCACTCAGCCGTGGTCTGCTCCTCTCAACCTTTCTCTCTCTGCTCATTCCTTCCCTCCTTTCTCCCTCTCCTTTACCTCACACAACTTTCTCTCCATCTTTCTCCCCCGTCTCCTATTCTTTCTCCTCCTCCTCCTGTCAAGCTTTTGTTCTTTTGTGCCGCTCTGACACATTCCTCAAGCATGTTTGAAGGGGAAAAGAGAAGGGGAGAGGATCGAAAGGAGGAGAAAGAGAGTCGACGACTAGAGTGCAAGTGATTTTTTAACTCATTGTTGTTGGAGAAAAGGATATGGAGTGAGTCAGCAAAGTGAGGCAGAGAGCAAGAGAGCAAAGAGATCAAAGGCAAACAGATGGTGACAGAGATGGAGAGGTTGAGAAACAGTGAAAGAAAGAAGGTAACATGTAAAGAGAGACTCCTCTGTCTTGGAAAGCGTAAGAAGTATTAGTTTGCTTCCCCGGTGCCAACTTTATTTCACTCATCCTCACTTCCTTAAGTTGCCGTCCAACTATTATCTGCCTTGTGTGCTTAACTCTCCTTTTGTTCTTTCGTCCTCTCTCTGCGTACCTTCTCATACCAGGAGGATTGTCAGTAACTGATATCATCAGCAGCCTCCAAAAAGATTCACAGGCTTTACCACACAAAAACAAGTAGATTGTGACTTGTTTTATGGTGGTTGGCTCTTGTCACCCTGATTTCTTCAGAAAAAGCAGTAATTAGGCTTTAGAGAAGAGGAGGATGCTAGCAATTTTCTCTCTTCCTTTGATAATCATGGTTTCATTCTTCTTTCTGTTCCGGCATCATCGCTGCACTGTAAATCAAGCCTTTCTTGATAACAGAAGAGCTGTTTTAAAGCATGACTCTGGCCTGGAAAAGAGTATTTCTCACAAATCCCATAGAATATTCAGTTGAAATTTAAACAGACAACAAAAACATGAAATCACAATGAATCAATGGTAGAAGAAAGACCATAATTACATCTGCAGGGAAGGTTAGAATTTCACGCTGCCTGTCTGTCACGTTTGCTCAGAAATTCATCGGCTGATTTTTGGGGAAGTTGGTAAAGGGGAGGAGGATGAGCCGAGGTAGAACCCAGTAAACTGCTTATCCGAATCAAAAGGCAGATACACAAATTTTTTTTTGTCTTATTTATTTATTTATTTATATACCTTTGGTGAGACAGAACGTTTTAACAGAATGTACAAAACCTTCGAGTGGGCGACATCAGAGTGGGAGAAGCTGTTTAAAAGTTCTCAAAAATGTCTGTTTAACGCATCTCCACAGCTACAAACTTCACGTTTCACACGCTTTATTTTTGCCAAAAGGCTTAAGAGTATGTGTCTTCTTTCACACAACGTAACGATCTAAGCACAGACTCACATTTTGCTACATGACCCTCTTGAGTGGTAAATGGAAAAGTTTCGAGAGGGAAATTAAAAAAAAACAACAACGTATTTAATTTCCCACCTTTTGACACCACGAACAAATAATTGAATTCTTTCTGTTCATCAGAGTCTCCTTTCTTTCTTTATATGAAAATGTGAGGCGATAGCAGTTCTGGTCTTTGAGCTCAAGAGGTGCCTCTCAGGTGAGTCTCGTTCATTAGAAATTAAGCAATTATCATCACCATGGCAACCTACAACTTCAGTTGAATACCCCCCTAAGCTGGTTCAGATCAGCTGATTAGACTGCATCTAGGACATGCGTGGACTGAATTTCTGTCATTCGAACTTTTTTTTTTTTTTTTTTAAACTAGTTGGGCTTTAATCTGTAAAGTCTTTTAGGAGAACTACAACCATAAAATATGCCAAAGGTCAAAAGATAAATTTACAAATATCTCCAGTCAAATATGAATATTCAAACGTGTAGCTGCAAAATAACTATGGAAATTAAAGAACCCTGGAAAGGGTAAACAAAAGAAAGCAATGGAACTAATCAGTCAGCAGAAGACTAAAAAGCTGTACGTGCAAATATTGCAGAAATAAACACAATACCCACAATCAAACAAGAACACGTGCAGTTTCTTGTCTAAAGATGTTTTTGTAGTAATTACGGCCTGATTTGGCATGTGATGGTGTCATGTTTTGTGAATGAACTTGTTTGTCAAGTCCTCCGCCCTCCCGTAGGCTTTTCTGGTGTAGCTGCAGAATCCAACATTTGAGCTGGTGAGATACGGACAGTCTCACCCGGTCAATGTTGGTTTTCATGAAGATATTTCTTCCACTGACTCTGTTTCTTGTCTCTGGACCTATTTATTAGCTTAGTCTTGTATTAAGGAGAGTCTTGTTAGTCACGCAATCATTTCTCTCTTTGTTTTGTACTGTTCAAATCAGACTGTATCAACACCCACGGGGACGAACTGTATCATATTTCCTCCTCCACTTCCTCTTGTGCAGCGTATCATTTCCTATTTCCTCTCCTCAGTCAAATGACACAGATTTTGACCGATCACAGGCAGCTATTCCTTATCTGGGTGTGCAATGAGAAAGGACTTACACCATGAACTCTTCATTCAACTTTGGCGATGTGTTCTCTGCACGTTTGTTTCCTGTGTTTACCTTTCGGGATCTCATCGCATCCTCAATGCATCTTGTCCTCACAGGTTGTGCGTGTTAACGTGTGTCATCGTCTCCCGGTGAAGTCCCCCTTTAGTGGCATTCTTCACTTTATCATCCAGATGACCGCCAGTAAACCAGCCCCCCCCCCCCCCCATTAACACTGGTAATCCCAGATGTGAACTTGACCCTGGCCCTCCCTCTGCCAACTCCTGGAAGTCATTATGAGTGGCCTTTTAGCCTCTTAGGAAGCCACTGGGCTCAATAGAGCTGGCAGGCAGCAGTCATGGGAATTACAATATCTTTTCCTGCGATTTAGCCCTGTGTCAGAGGGGGGTCAGGAGCTCCTCGGGGGGTCGTTGAATGATTCTGAAATGATTATCTGAACAGGAAATATGAAGAAAAAACAGTTGGAATAATGGTAATGCTTTTAGCTCTCCAGTAGCACAAACCCCTCACAGCTTTATAGACTCACCGTGATGAGGTGATTGCAAGGAAATTTGACTTTAAATGACTGCAAGAGTGCAAACGTTACACATTCACTAGGAAGTGTGTGTGCAGCACCGTGGACCCACGACTAACCCATGTGGGTTTGATTAGAACTGATGAGGTGGCAGTTTGGAAGCCCTAAGAGCAGAGAGGAAGAGATAAGTGGAGCTGAGAAAAAGCATGAAGACTTACAATAAGTGTGTGTGTGTGTGTGTGTGTGTGTGTGTGTGTGTGTGTGTGTGAGTGAGACTCAGGCTGAGTTTTCTTGTGTACATGGGGCTGAACCTCCAGATGCCTGGGCAGTTGCACCCAGACGCCTGTATTACTCACACACTCACACTCTATTCCTTTTGTCCTTCGCCCCCCCCCCCCACCCTCCAAACCCCCTTTCCCTCCCCCTCAAGTCTTTGTGGTTTTAATTATTGCTCTCATTAGTTATGAGTTGGGGACTGGATAGCAGAGCGAGTTTAGATTAGGAAAGAGACGAGCTACAGATCTTCAAAACAAATGAGCACTTTTCTTTGGTTGGTTTTCTTCTACATTTGTCTCCCTTCAGTTTCCTCGGTCGGTCCACCGTCCTGCCGCCACCTGCAGCTTAACGGCCCCTCTGAAGTGCTGCATCACAACAGCACTGTAAAACTGCATTGTGTGTGGCTGAATGATGCCGAATTGCTTCACCCCAGACAGGAAGACAGAGGACAGCAGAAGGGCAGGACGGAGAAGAAGAGAAAGTAGAGGTCAAATATGTAAGGAGAGGAAGTGAAGGAGGTAGAGAGGTGCTGGAGGAAGGACAAGCGACCAACGAGGGGATCGAGGGACAGCTGAGAGGAAACAAACACCAGTTGCCATACTTTGACTGCTTTTCAACTTAATTTATGTCCACGTGGTTTTTTTTTCTTCCTTTTTTCGGAAAGCTTAAAAAGTTCAATAAAAGTGCAGCCCTGTGTTTTATCGTGCCACCCCACCCTTCTTCCATCTCTGCCCCCCTCCACCCTTCCACCACCTCTCACTCTGCACTCATTCTTTTATTCTCTCGCTTTTCCTCTTCACCCCTGAGTCACAGATTGTTGTTTCTTTTTTGCTTTTTCCCCAGCGTGTCAGCAGTCAGCACGTAGACAGTGCTGTCGTCTGAGCACGCAGGCATGTGATTGTATGTGCCGTGTGTGTGTGTGTGTGTGTATGTGTTCTTGTGATGTCATGAATTAGTTATGGCCATTCAGTTTGCTGGAGGTCAACCTCTGGTCACTTCTACTGTATGGAACCATGAAGGCTTCACATTTACCAGGCGAAATGGCAATGCATTTTTGTGTGTTAAGGGCTTTTGATGTCTCCAGCAGTTGACATATCATTCCCCTGAGCCTCTGGGGAGGAATCAGAAAGAATTAAGTTCAAGTTCATCGTGTGATTTTTTTTTTTTTTTTTTTTTTTGCACTCTTATGACATTGCCTCAGGCCTGTGAGGAAAGTATTGGCCACAAAATGAAAGGATGGCAAAGCTAATTAGAAGACAGATGTATGAGCTAAAAAAAAAAACAAAAAATTTTTTTCACCAAGACTTTTATTGCTCTGCAACTGTATCTTAACTCAGGAAAGTTAAATAATTCATTGTGGCAGAATGGAATGTTTTACAAGATCAGAACCAAAAATCTTTCCAAATGATCAGTAGGAAGGCCAGCCCAGACACATAGGCAGTTAGTATTTGCTCCTCTGAAATACATTTAACAAACAAAACGCACACTTGTCTTGTAAACAACTCATGATCCTGCTGCAGAAATGAGAACTCCTGGATACATCAGGTGATTATCATGATGTACAAGCAGTGTCAGCAAAGCAAACGCAGGCATGTTCAGGGTCTAATTAAAAGCTTCTTCTTCAGGTGTCAGCATCTCTTGATGTTTTATTGGTAAATTCATGGTTTTTTTGGAATTGAATGCAAAAGTTTAAGAAGTTAGGTGGCACAGTGGTGCAGTGGTCAGCACTGTCGCCTCACAGCAAGAAGGTTCCAGGTTCGAGCCCCGGCTCCAGCACAGGATCTTTCTGTGTGAGTCTGCATGTTCTCCCTGTTCCTGTGTGGGTTCTCTCTGGTACTCCAGCTTCCTCCCACAGTCCAAAGACATCAAGAGGGGACGAGGCTGATTGATACTCTAAATTGACTGTAGGTGTGACTGTGAGTGTGAATGGTCGTCTGTCTCTATGTCTTGGCCCTGTGATGGACTGGTGACCCATTCAGGGTGAGCCCCGCCTCTTGCCAGAAGGCTGCTGGGATTGACTCCAGCCCCCCCCCCCCCCCAAACCCTTAACAGGATAAGAGGAAGACAATGGATGGATGGATGGTTTAGAAGTTACCTTGGCCTGAGTGAGTAGCAAAGAATTCTACTCCCATCTAGTGGTGATATTTAGGTGGTGTCAGGTCTCTGTTCAGACCTTGAACTCATGTTTTGGAGACGGTCTGAGTACCTGACACCATACATGAACTACTCAAACAAAAGCTGTGTCCTGTAGTTCCTGTCCCCGGGTCACTTGACTTGAAAGATATTGAGAAAAGGGGGGGGGGGGGGGACATCAAATTATGCAGTTTATGAAAAAATAAAATAAAAATGAAATTTGAAGTAAAATATTCAAACAAAATGGGGGGGGGGGGGCACGGCTCAGAGGGAGAGTGGCCGTCTAGCAACCTCAGGGTCAAAGTGTCCTTGAGCAAGACATTGAACCCCTATTGGCTCCCGATGGCTACTAATACCTGATACTGACTCGGTCTTCCTGGGTCACTTGATGAAAAAAAGAGGACTGAAAACCCAGAATTTTGCAATCCCAAAACAATAAAGACATATGAGGCAATCATAAGTGGAGTGTCCTGTATTTCCAGTCTAGGACCATTATTCAGAGTTCCTGGATCACATGACATGGAAGCTGTTGAAATAAGAAAAAGCACAGAATTTTTATATGAAAGTCAATGAAAAAATATTAAGGTAAAATACAGGAGGCCATAAAACTTTTGCTGGTTTGAAAAATGAGTCCACACACAGACAAAGCCAGAGTCAAACTGATAACGTGCCTGGCTGACTTGTACGAGACTGAGAGGTTTTTGTTTGCAGCCCAAACGAAAACTCAAGTCAGAGCCTGATAGAAGCCGCAACCACAGAGAGAAGGCGTGCGGTGAAATTTCCTCATCGTCAAATTTGCACTTTATTGGGCCTCAAACTGTTTTGCAAGAAATGTATGTCTGTCTAGCAGTCTGTCTAATGTATATATTGAAAAAGTGACAAAAAAAAAAAAACCCAACCTGTCACATGAGCTGGATTTATGTTTTCTATGTTGTGAATACATTTGAACAAACAGGATATTCATGTTTTCGTCTAAGTTTGGATGATTGAGTCACCATTCACTGATATCAGTCACTCTCGTGGTAGGAAACTGCGTTGCAGTCACACAAATTACTGGGAGTTACAACATTCAATTAAAACAGACGGACTTCAAAACCTGTGAGGAATTATGGTCTGTTTATTAAATCACCCCGTAAAACAATTGAAAAATTGCACTTTTAAAAGTAAAATACACACAAACAGGGTTTTTTTTCCCCCCAGTACAATAATAAAATGATCCGCATGCATATTGTTGCAAAGACTTTAGTGGTAAAATCCTGTTAACTGGTGCAGGTCATGTGGTGGAGATACTGATGGAAAGAAGAATCTAAGTCAGCGGTTACAAAACTTTGAGTTTAATGAAATTTTCATTGAGTGAAGGGAGAAAAAAAAAAAGGTGAAAACATCACGGTCTCATCAAGTCCATTAAATTTGAAAGTTAATAACCATAAATAATTACAAGAAGACCTGAGAACAGCCAGAGCAGCGAGGTTTTCAAGCTGGGGGCACGACCTCTGGCTTCTGGATCCTGGCAGGCTTTATCATTTTGACTAGGCTTTACATTTTGAGGGTTTCCCTCAAAATGCACAGGCAGGCAGCGGTTCGCTATCACCTCGCAGGCCAGGATCAGATGTTTCTCTTCCTCGCGGACGTTCCTGATCCCGCAGGTGCCCGGCTCGCTCCTCACTGTGACAAAAGTGAAGGTCTCCTCGCTGATGCACAAGTTCTCCTTGTATGACTTCCCGCCTTTGCTGGTGCAAACAGCCTCCACCCTATCCTGGTCTTTAGGGTGAAGGAAAGACTGTGTGGGTCTGTCACAGCCCCCATTATTCTTGATGTATGCCTCCCATTCATTCTGATCCAGAGATTTAGGAGTCCCAGAACGGATGTGACGCTTGACAAAGGTGTTGAAGCCGTTGTTCCATTTGGAGGCCTGACAGGGAGCGGAGTTTTTAGCCAGTGTCTGATGGCCCAACAGCAGACAGGCAGCAAGAATGAGAAAATCCCCGGGAGCAGCCATTACCCAGCAGCCCTGGAGTGAAACAGACACTTTAACAGCGCAGCAGCATGAACAAAGAACAGCTTTATCACTTCTATCCGGCGGTTTAACTTTGTCTAAGCCTGCCGCTTCTCCTCTGTCCCACCCTGGTGAGTCACACTGTCATGGAGTCAAGAGTGTGAGACAGAGCACAGCTGCTCGTCGGGGTTTCTGCCACACGCGAAAGCAAGAGCGGACATTGGAACCAGCTGCATAGCAAGAGAACTTCCCTACCTTGTTTTAGCAGCGAGCTAAAAATGAACCATGAAAACTCCAGATGTGATTAATCGATCTTCCTCACAGCTCCTCAGCCTCACTTTCGTCTTTTCGCTTGTGAGTGCGCGGAGAGAGGAGCATGCGCTACCTGCGCAGGCTCCTTATATAAGACTGTCCACATGGCGGCAGGGATCACTTACCGCTATTAATACACATTCAAGGTCTCTCTGTAGACACGTGTGTGTGAGTTAGTTAATGCTAACTGCTAGTAATGCTAATATTTAAGCCTGTCCTATTTAACAAATAAAACTAGACAATTGCTGCTTGACGATCACAGTTATGACTCGCGCAGGCATCGCGGATTATATTCACATGAATTTAACCCTAATGTATCACAATGTGTCTAATTTTAAATTTTGAATGTAATTTATCCGCCAAAAAAAAAAACGGACTCTGTAAGGCTTCAGGTATAATTTCGAATACAAGCCCTGCAGTTGCAGTAAAAACCTCATCTTTTGTTAATTTTGTAAACAGATTAATGTGAACTCTGTTTAATGGTTAACAACACAAATCTCTAGAGACTCCTGAGTCTACAGGTTTCGATCGTCGTTCCTCAATTCATGTTTTGTTTTTTTTTAATCCAGGTACTTCTTCCTCTCTCATACACAACATCGCTGAACAGATGGCGATACTACTTCCTTCAGTCCTCCTCTGTGTGAAACTGTTACCATGACGATATCCAGGAGTCCCTCATCCGGGAAAAAGTAACAGTAATCAAAGAGCAAGAAGAGAAATTTAAAATGATACTAAAACGTAATTTTCTCAATTTATAAATGGGGCTGTAATTTCAAACATGCGCCATTCATTCACAGGAAGAAGGAATCCAAAGCAGGTGGTCATTCAAGTGTTTTAATGTTGTGTCCATATTTAAAATACAGCGGAATTCAGACGATATCATATGATGATCACATGTACATAAATATAACTCCTCTGTTCACAACCTCGTGTTGATTTGCGTTCATCGTGTATGGACAGTATCGGTCATCTCTATATCACATATGCAGGTGTCCACTTTGTTTCAATGCTCAAGTCCAGTAGCAAAACAAAACAAAAAAAACAGCAAAAAACAATAATATAACATTGGATATAAATTCACAAATAAACATTTCATTCTATTCAGTTTCATTCAGTGCAGTGTGCTTGTGCTTCAAGACAGGATGAACACGCTGACATAACAGCCAGATGTGGGAGAAACATAATAACTGACAAAATATATTGTACAAAGTATTTACATGAAGAAATCATGCATCCTAGACATAGCAAGAGCAAACGTACAGTGCAGGGCCAGCAAACTGACACATTTACACCAAGTGCTTTACGTGCAAATAGAAGATATGTCTGGTACCACCACTGCCAACGTCACTGAACACGAGCGGAAAATACAAGTGGTCACAGCAGTAGATGACTTCCCTCCTGCAGTTTTATACCAAAACTGGATTCTCCTGTGTTCCTTTCATGGTTGATGAGTGAAAACATGTTTATATTTTGTCCTCTAAGGAGACATGGAAGAGTGATAGAATCCTTACGAGGAGGAGGAGGAGGATAGTGAGACACGTCCTGAAGTAGACTGTGCTTTTGGCTAAGGTTCAGTTTGAGGAGACGGCGAAGGCTCTTCTTTCTTTTCTGCTTGAGGAGTGGAGTTGAGAGCCATGTCTTGTTGTTTCTCTTTTGTTTTTTGTGGCTCCTTTATCCTGTGACAACAAAAGAAAGAGTCATTTCTGCTTCAGCTGCAGTTCCCTTCCCAATGTTAGTGTAGCTCCATGTATTATCCAGCAGGGGTCCCTATTTACTCAAAAAATACATGTGAATGTGAAGTCAGAAAACAAAATAAGACGGTTTAAACGTTAAAAAATACTTTAGTCTAATGTAACTATGTGAGAATGTGAAATAAAACATGAGGAGATGGTGAACTGATGAGTGGTAGTAGCAGTTATGTGAACAGTCAGGTAAACTAAACTAGGAGAGAGGTGACGTGACACACATGTCCACTGGATGGCATTCTGGTTGCACCACATCCTACTGCAATGTTTTTAGCAGTTTTAAATTCACCTGCAAAATTAAAAAAAAAAAAAAACTTAATGTGATGGGTTCTTTCTTGGGACCACACAACAATCTTCCTCTCAATTTTGAGAAATTTTACAGTGTAATCTTGCTCCAGAACAGGCAAACAAAAGGTGAAAACCTCAGTGTCAGGTTGATATATATTGAACATTGCGCCACATTCAATCTCATTACCAGATGCTTAATGGTTTTATGTGCTTTACTCAATTTACTGAAATTCTCAGCTTGTATCTCTGTTTCCTGTGTGGTGTATATTAGACAAATATCTGTCTCCCTCTAGCCAAACCCTTCTCTGTCCTTTTATTTCCTGTGCTTTTTTCTTAGATGAAACCCCAAAATAGCTTTTGCACTCTTCTGTCTGAACATTCTGAAGCAAACGATCAACATTTCGGGAAATATGGCGGAAGTTACTGGCTGTAGCAGCTAGCAGCTCGTTAGCGTAGCTTAGCAAAAAGAGGCTCCAAACAGACACCTTACATGGCTCTGCCCAAAGCTAACCACATCTGCCCATCAGCATATCTAAAGCTCACTGATTTAAAAAAAAAATATATAAAATTCGTTTGATCGATATAAACAAAGTGTAAGCCTTTGGTTTGTACAACAGTATTATTTCTTGAAGCCACAACTTCCTGAAGTCTCTGCTGGTTGCTTGGCAACCTCTCATTAACAGGGCCTCAGATGTTGGCTGCGCCTAGCCAAGAAATATCAGTATGCGAAACTGCTATAAGTTTGTCAGTAAGTCAACTACCAAAAAGATGGAGGAATTCTAAAATGTCAAAAGTATTTTAGTCTTTAGAAATGCATCACAACACAGTGAACTGATGTGTTCAGAGTGTATATATATAAGAGTGAATTTTGCTTGGTGAATGTTGTCACAGTGTCAGTGGAACAAAAACTGGGATGTGATGCAGCCACACCCAGTGGACATGAGAGGGGGTTCATGTTCAGAGCGTCCCATCCACGGAGAGCTGGAGAATATCAGGATTAAAGCTTCTCACATGGCAACCTACACACGGCTAGTGAGGTACAGTTAGATTTGACCTTAAAGGACAGGTGCTCCGTAGGAACTCTGACGCCTCGCTGTGAGTGTATTATGTAAACATGTGTAAGACGTTTTAGCTCTGTGGAATTTCTTTCATCACTAATTCTCTACAGACGTGTTACAGTAAGATCTAGCCTACCAGGATAAGTCACAGTGAATGGGTTGTTAAAGCAAAGTGTTCCGGGAACTCTAAGAGTTAAAGTTTTTTTGAGGTTAAAGGTCATGATTTTGACTGTTGTTGAACCTGGGCATGGGAGCAGGTCGGGTACTAGGCAGGACGTCCCAGCTAGAGGTAGAGCTGTCACAAAATCAAACACACGATTGAATGAAAATCACAAATTAAACTCTTTAAAGAGAACATGTGCAAATATTTTTTTAAAAAACCATTCGAGCTCTGAGATAATGTGACATTTTAAAGTAGTTGCACGGGGTGAATTGAGATTAACAAAGCCAGTGGTTCCCAAAGTAAGGTCAAGGGGTCCGTGTGCAGGCCCTCGGAAAAAGTTTCATAAAAACACAAAACTTTGGGAACCCCTGAGCAGAGCAGAGGGAATCAGCTTTAAAGCAGGTATGATTATATATGTACATGGAACTTATTTTCATTTATCAGTGGTAATTGAGAGGAAATGATAATAATAAGTATTGGGAAAGAGCCATATTATTGCACTAGAGGTTGGAGGATCAGATTATCCCCAGCGCTAATCTTAAGGACACTTTGTTTTTCACTTTTGTGTAAAAATCTTACAAAGAGGATTATACATTTACTGAATGGGTGGTAGAGCCCAACCGACACTGGCATTCCAAGGTTACTACAATATCACCATTTTACTGTGCGTATAATTACATCAGCTGGTATTTTTGTAGCGTCGGCCCTGGTCACATGGTCTTTTGCATTATCCTCAGCTTAATGGTGTTTCACTCATGTGCTCCATGTAAATGCATGAAGAAAAACAACTTTGAGTGCCCTAATCAAAGATAACCGGCAGGCAACCATCTGTGGTTTAACACCTTTCAGTGGCAGACATTCTGACTTTGCTACTCACCGATGATGATAATTATTTTTCTAAGCACGATTCATGCTGCTCCCACTGAGGCTCACTGAAATTTCCTCCACCGTGCACACAAAGTAAATTTCAATGAGCCTCAGCTCAGCTTGTACATACAGGAGCGTGACCCCATTGACCTGGCATTTAGGGCTATTATGAGGAGGAGAATGAGCGTTCCTCTGCTAGAACTCTAACAACCAGCATCATCATTGGAAAGTAACTAATGTGGCTCAGCTTTAAAAAAAAAAACACTCTACATTTTGGAATGTTGTCTCGACTGAAAACATCATCTGTGCCGATGTATCGATCGGGCTCTCATCTCTAAAAGCATTTTTCGGGTAAATCCATTATTTACTGATCCGAGATCTGCGCTTGAGGATAACTGTCAGGCTCAGGTGGAAGTTAGAAACAACACGATCAGTGGTAGCTGTGTGTCTTTGTCAGTGATGAGATCTGGTAGGCCACCTGTTTACCACAACTGTTTCACGGTGAAGAAGTGTAAAAAATCTGCCAAAAGACAGGAGACTGAGAATGAGACGATCCTGGATTCTTCCCCGATAAAAGAAGGTGCAGTTTCTCCCAGTTATACCAGAACAGCAGCAGACTGGTGGTCAATGTCGGCTGAGGCAATTTAGGAGGAGAAACAGAGGGCCGGTCGAGAATCCCAGCAATCCCTCTTACCGTATCGTCTTCACGATGAAGCGCACAATTACCGCCAGACCCACACAACCACACATCACTCCTATCACGATGGCAGTGACTTCACCTGAAGAAGAAAAAAATGAATACAACTTTAATTATGGTAGTCATGTGGTAATCCTCCACCAGGTAAAGACTCTTTCTTTTTTTTCTTTTAGTAAAATGAGAACTTACCAGAGGAGAGCTCCTTCCCTGAATCTATAACACCCAAATACAGAACAAATCATTAGAAACATCTTTCATCTTTCTGTCCCACAGCTGATGATACTCTGATGTGCTGCTCATCTCATCAGAATCTGCCGTTCAGCTGTTTAAACATATTTCGTTGAGTCAGTCTTGCTGCCTTTGACTGCAGCGCTGATATAACAGGCCTTCCAGTTCAGTCACTTGCCACAATGAGCACTTTACACAAATTCTTTCTCCTTTGTCTTTGTCTTCCACTCTGTCTCCCTCTTTCACTTCTCTGTGTCCCTTCTTGCTCTCCCCTTTTTTCTCCGTTAGACTGGTGTGAAAACAATGGAGTCAGTGTTTAGCTTTTGCAAATCCTTTTTCTCTAATCAGCTCTCAAACAAACACAGATTCTCTCCCCTCTGTTCCTGTCTTTCTCCCTCAGACAAAGTCATCAGTAATCCTTAATATTCCCAAATTTCTCTCCACATTCGCTCTCATCGGGGATTGTGCTAATTGCTAGCTCTGGTCCACACGGCCACCCACCGGCTGGTCATTATGTCCGTTATTAGGCACAGTTAACTGGAACTGAAGTCCACCAGTGTGGAGGTGCTCTAAGGATACGACTCTACAAAAATGGCTGCGATCTCGTTCAACTTGCACGTTTGTGCAAACTGAAAGGTTAACTGAAATATGATTAGCTTCCTGTTCTGCTCGAGTCATTACATGAAAAACCTCTCAGCCCCTCCCACCTGATCCCCTGCACAATCAGCTGGTTTATTTCTATAATAACTTGAGTGATTTATTGAATCTGGGCTAAATGTAACCTTCAGCCTATCAACATTTCCAAGGTTACAGACAATCAAAATACATTCTGATGGGTTGAAATTTCACATTTTCTTATTTGCCTTATTTTTCCAGCGTTTTTGAGCCTTCATACATACAAAGGATTGCCACAAGTTTAAATTCATTTTCTATAGACCCTGTTTTATTTTATAGTTGCTCTCTCCTTGTGTGTACTGCCTGGTATCATAGGTTTAAGTTGCAGTATTTATGGACCCAGTGTTTACCTTGGTTCCCCTGCCGTAAAATCCCCATATTTTGAAAGGTTCTTCCCTTGCATGAACGATAGTGTCACTTCCTGTCTTCGATTGTTGCCGCTTTTTTGAGCTGTTTAATTGTGTCTCGTTAGTTCGTTAGTCTCCGTCAGTCCCATCCCTGTTCCTAGTGTTTCCGATCATCGTCTTCTCCCACCTGTTTCTTGTCGTGCCATCAGTGGAGTTGTGTTTTTACTTTGGTTTCTATCTTGTTTCGTCTTGCTTTTATTCATCTTCCTGATTTGTTTAGCTTGTAAATTAGGTTTTGTATTGTTAAAGTTAACATCATGTCTAGTTCCTCATCACCTTCGTAGTTACATTCAGGTCTTGGCTCATCATCAAACCTTCATAAAGACAAGTTATTAAGATCATCTTCTAGCCATGATTCCTTCCGTGTCCAAGTAATTTTCTACTGTAGGGGTCAGAATGAGTGTGTTATGGATTCGATAGACTTAGAGATATTTGATAAACCAAATAAACTGTTCTAAGTAGCAAATGCATAAGCAAATGTCTGTCTCTCCTTATTCATCGTGCGCTGATTCTCATGCCAGCTTGCTGCTGTGGTTGTCATTTATTTGTAACGGTAAATATCTCCCCTCTAACCTGCAGAGAAGGAGGTGAAGATGACCCTGTGGTTGAGCGGCTGGGTTGCGCGGTAATTGTCCTGCAGCAGCATTCGATCCGGATCTTCAGCTTTACTGGAGTAAAGTATCGTCTCCATCTTCAGCAGCTACAGGGGAGAGATGGAGGGAACGGTTACTGATGAGGCACAACACGTGATAACAGAAGGTGAGTGTTGGATCTGCTCAGAGGGCTGATGTTGACACAAGTAAACAAGTCCGAGCTGAATAACAGATTATCATAATTCAGATTCAAAACCTGCGGTTGAATTTCAAGAAATCAAGATGAGTTTTGAGAAATAAATGTAAATGTATCATCTGTCTGTATGGATACTTTTTTAACAGCACTTATCTGGGCTGAAACTGAGTATTGAGGCAGTGACTAGACTAAAAATCTTCATTACAGTTATTCATGAATAGATGTGCAAATCATTCTACATACCATCATAATTCTATTGACGCACCCACTTGACGTTATACAAACAAGACGCAGAGCAAGCTACTGAAGAGATCTGCTGACTCGGCTGAAGTGCATTTCATTGGACTTTCACTCGGGATTTTTCTGACACTGATATCCTGCTGTGCAAGGGAGTCAGAACTCATAAATTAATATTAATGAATATAATAATGTGCTGCAGTTTGGATTCTAATTTGGAGTTGCAGCCTTGAAGCACACAACACGTGCACGATTACTGGGTGTAGAAAATTCTTGGCGAAATGACATTTTATGATAAAGTTAATGATATTTTAGTTTGAACAATTTTCACAACCTTCTGTTTTTTCAAAGCAATATTTAGTGTGTGTGTGTGTGTGTGTGTGTGTATATATATGTATATACATATATGTATATATATATATGTGTGTGTGTGTGTGTGTGTATATATATATATATGTGTATGTGTGTGTACATATATATACTGTATATATATAATTTGAGTGGTTCAGGACCTCATTTTAATTGAATTGGGTCAAGGTGTGCAGGATCTCTGTTCACCTAGGAAGAAGTGCATCAGTGTGTCAGCCCCACCTGTGCTTTAGAGATTTGCACCCTTTCATGGAACAGCGTCCAGGTCACACTCTGGTGGCAGGGTGGTGTTGTTAGGGAGCCGTTGTAGCGATAATAGCGTCCCAGATCTTTGGGGAGCAGGGACTGGACGTCAAAGGCTGGTATAAACACTTTCTGGTCTTTCAGTGGGAAAAAAAAACCCAAACCATACAAGCTCTTATAATCACAACTACTGGTGCAGAATATCATCTTAATCTCTGAACACAGACGTGCAGAATCAGCCAGGACCAGTGGTTCAGTTAAAGTAGATGTACCTGCATGTCTGATGCGGCTCAGGTAGCTGAGGATATTGTTAAAAGCCGGGTTGGTCTCCTCACCTGTCTGGAAAAGCAAAACAAACTTGATCACGATCCAATAAAAATTGAATTATTGATATTTTAAATTTTGCTTCCGTTTAAATGCTTTATTTTGATACCACAATGAGAATTCCTAAAACAGCCAGGCCATCCCGCTGAGTCATTGCTGTGGACATGTTGGGGTAGAGTTCAGAGTTGTAGTGCACCACATGGAGCTGGAGAGAGGCAGAGCATGGTGAGATGGTCCATTCCTAATGATTCTATTTATACCTGTAATGTCTTCTGCTCTGTAGTGCTGAGGGTTAAGGGGGAGACTACAGGTTGAGAGTAAGAGGAGCGAGGCCATGTGCTTCCCTGACAGAGGAAAACTAATAACCAGGACAGACTTGTGTAATGGACAACAAGATTAATTATCTCATTATGGCCACTCATGCATGTCAATTTGTTTGCATTTTCCTCTTCATTTCTGCATGATATCAGTCTCTATAATCTGCTTAGATGGCCTCCACTCTAGCTGCTCAGCCATGAAGAAACTGTTGGCAGGCTTGGCCGGTGACAGATGGACGGGGGACTGAGGCGCTGCGATGCCTTACCGTCCCTCCTTCCAGCATTCCTGCCCTGCTTGCTGTCCCCTCCCCTGTCTCCCTCAATCCAAAGGTTTTCTATTCATTTCCTGGTTTTATTTCTTCCTCTCCCTGTTTCAGTGTTTCTTGTGTAATTAACATCAACCTCAACTCAAAACTTTCTCTCCTGTTTCTGTGTCTGCAGCTTTCTAACAGCTTTTGTCATGTGATTGTTCAGGAAGACATTCCAATTCTTATTCCACAGTAAAAGGAAGAAGAACGGGGATTAAAAATGACTGTGTGTGAGAGACAGCGAGAGAACGAGAGTGGTGAAAGGAGAAATATAATTCTATTTATATAGCAAGGAATTGTAACAGAAGTCATCTCAGGGCAATTTTCAAACGCATACATTATAAATTTATAGAGACCCAGCAGATATCTCATGAGCGAGCGCTTGGCGGCAATGACAAGAATAAATCTTGAGCAGAATCGGCCATGTGGCTTGACCGCTTGAGTTGAGAGAGAGGGAGAGACGGGGAGAGAAATGGAAGAAAGATGACATGAATCATCCTGCTTGAGACGCGTGTAACAGGAATTATATGGTAAGTGAAGCAGCCAGAAGTCAAAAAAGTCCAAAACATGTCAAAGATATTAAAGATTTCGTATAAATCAATAATACAATATGGCTGCCACAGGAAGTGAAGAATACGTGACGTAAATTTCTCGAAGAAAGCGCCTTATCTTATGGAAAGATTATTCCGATACGTTAGGGAAGAAGCTTAGACTATACAGAAAACCTGAGTAAAGTCCTAAAGGATTTGGTGAAACTGTTCTTGAGATACAGTGTGAACACAAATGGCGAGAGGTAAAAACACACATATGGGAGACACGATATTAATTACAATAAATTTATAATCTGCACGGATATCAACAAGATGATATTCCCTTGCTTTGAAAAAGTTAGAAAGGGAACAAAAACAGATGCCGCACATACATCGTTTTAACACTAAAGCTCAAGGATTCCACTGTGGGAAGAAAAGAATGTATTTTAGTCTCAAAACCCTTCTCTAAATAAATGAAATGTAAAAATGTTGTTTCGGATTCAAATAGATTTGAATTAAGTTTTACTCAGACAGAGTTTTCCTTCCGTGTAAATTTCACATTCATCTTAATCTTGACCCTCATGAAACTTTTATGCTATCAGGATATTTGTGCTCCTACAACCCTGTAGTCCTGGCGTGGCTGTAGGTGTGATTTCCTCCAGGGTTCAACTATTTACAGTTGCCTGTGTTCAAATGTACCTCAGCATCTGCACTCTGTCCGTTGATGGTGTGTTCACTGCCCCCGTGGCTCGGGCCGCCGCTGCCCCAGTGAAGGTGCATCTGGACAGCTGTGAAGAGCCAGGGAAAGCCACCCAGTCCCATCCAGTCTGGAAGTTCAATCACCGCTGATGAAGACAAATATGAAGCAAAGTTCGATGAGAAAACAACACTGTTAAAGTGACTGACATCTTGTTTCCAAGTCTTTGCTGCCAGGCTACGATATTGATGCTACATGTGACCGGAACAAACCTTGACGTTGCTGGGAAACCTAAGAGAGGCCAATCAGTTGGTTGCCATAGATACCTGTGTGTCCATTATTATAGAGAGTGAAGGGTCTGTTGCCGTGCTGACTGTAGCCCAACGGGGTCACAGGGGTCAAACTGGGGTCATATTTAGTTTGTGTTGGGACCACATCAACAGGGGACTGGGAAGATCCGCCGCAGTCGGGGAAATACTCGGACCATTGAGACTGACCCACCAAACCTTTGACAGAGAGGAGACAGACGTAGTGATGTCATCCAATCACACAACCCAGTTGCTCCTAAAAAGCTTCCACTGATCAGTCTGTAATTACGCAGGACAATAGTTGCTTGGTGCTCTGCTGCTGAGATTCAGCCTCGCGAAGGATAAAGTTTTCAAAGGATTATAAAAACCAGAACAAACGGCAGCCTCTCTTCATGTAACAGGTTTGTGTCTACACACATGTCTTTAAGTCACTGAAAAGGATTAAAATGACGATGTAAAAGAAAACTGGATTATGGTGAGCACTTATCTACACCGGTGCTCTTTTCCTAGAGCGATATAAAAGGTGGTGTGACTCCCTGAACACTGATGTTGCTCTTGTCAAGAAATTACACTCAATTCGAAGCCGAAAACTGAACTTAAATGTAAGACACAACTGCCTCCCCAACTCCAGTGATTTATTGAACTAAAGCCAGTGATGATCGCAACATTAGAAGAATAAAGAACGTCACAAGATTCCCAAGCAGTGATATCCTCAGTATGATTCAGGAGTTTATCACAGAATTGGGAAGAGCTAAAAACAAAAGGCCACAAACAATTGTGTTATGTGAACATCTTCAAAGTTTGGTCGCAATTCAAAATAATTCAATGTTTTATTATTGAAAATAATTGCAGTTCTTCATTTTATCTTGAAACTAATCCAGGAATCATACAGGTTTCAACGAGAAAAATAGCATTTCAATAAAGTTTAAGACATATTTCACCACCATATCTGCAGTTACTAAGGAAATTTACTACATTGGTTTTGTGTTGATTCATTTCCATACGAAGCGCTGGGTGGGAACCCAGAGGGGCTGTTGTTAACGTTGCAGCCAGGACGTCCCCCTCAAACACAAACAAAATTGTAACAAAATTACTGCGCTCTAGACATGGATTCCTCATCTTAAACATTTTGCAGAATTGATCAAAATCATATTAGGACCAAAAAATGTTTTCGACAAAGTTCAGGCCCAGGCAATTGAGCATTTCTTTCATGAATAAATGATCGACATCTTTTAAAAAAAAAGTGCATTTATAGTACAAACCCATAACATTGCAGTTGCTACGATTAAATGTTTAAAGAAACATGCTACTGATTTTTGTACAAATACGGAAAAAAAGAAATACTAGATTGTAGCTGATTGAGGGAATTATTTGTGGATACACTGGGTAGAAAAAATAGATTCCTCCATCCAATTGCATAATAAAAGAAAGTTAGAATGAAGAGTGTGAAAGAGAGAGTGACAAGAGAGTCAAAGAATCTGAATTTCAATTGCAAAGAGAGGAATGCAAATCAGGAACACTGCATTCTACACACAAGTATCCAGTTGGGAGGTTTCCTTGCAATGGAAGAGGAAGAGGGGATCGCTGTTCCTTGAGTGTGGATCATGTGCAATAATCTGAAAGTGGAACTTTGATGATAAAAACTGTCTTTTATATAAACACAGTAAGTAAAATAGGTCCAGTGTGACCCTCAATCATCTCGCGCATGGATACACTCAGTATGAGGAGGGCTTTAAAAGAGTAACGTAAACACATACCACCTCTCCTCTCCCGCTGCTCGCCTGCTTCCCACAAACCCCACCTTGGACGTCTAATCTCTTCTCAGCCCCCTACCCCATCATTTCTCTCCATGGCAAAGCCCGGCGCTATGACTCAACTTCAAAAGTGAGTCCCGCGGCCCTGCCGATGGTCGTCATGGAGGTCTCCATGGTAACCAGAGGCCGAAAATTCTGACCCTCTGTGCCACTCTACCTCTCCTCCTAGCATGCTATCCCACTCCTAATTCAGCCAGGAACAAAGACACAAACGCATACACACACATACAGATTCATGCATGATGAGGAAATGACGCCTCTCATCTTTCGTGGAAAGTCTCTGGACCATGAGGTTCTGCTCTTCCGCGTGACAAAACAAGTATTTGAAACTGACTTTCCACTTCAGCTAACAGATCAGCAATAGCCACGTCATGTAATGCTGTGTCACACAACATGCTTCACACATAGTCAGTGTTGCAAAGTATTGAAGACCGCACAAAAACTACATAGCACAGTAGTTTTTGATTTCGCTGCACGTGTTTCTGCACAATAGACTCGCCAATGAACAAAAACTGACTTGTAGATGCCAGTTTGCGTCTGGTACAGTTTGCTGTGTACATGTACTGGCGTTTCCCCTCCTCAAATTCACGTGGCGTGGTAAAGTGTGTGTGTGTGTGTGTGCGCGCCCCATTCATTCCCACAATGTCATTGTCCACAGCATAGGCAGCCAGTGTGAGTCCGCAGCACAATAAACACATAGGTTATTGTGTGCAGCAACAATACAGGGTACAATCTGGTATGCCTCTGCTTCATCCCGTCCCATCTCCCTCTCTGCAAACGCCTCTCTCCTCTCTCGTACTGCTTCATCCTCGTGCACCTGCCTCTCGCTCGGCCTTTTTTCCTTACACTCTTCCTCTCTGTCTCCCTGCACCCCTTCATCATCTCTGTGTGACTGCTGTGCTCATGCCAGCTTGTTGAACTGTAACTAATACAGACCGAGAAGGGAAGGAGAGGAAAACAGAGGGAGAAGCGCTGGGATAATAACACAAATCCTGCCACTAACTCTCAAAAAAAAAAAAAACCCAAACATTTTTGATTTAGTGATACACACTGAACCTGGAGTCAGGTTTTTTTGTATTTTAAGCTTTCATGGATAAGATGAGCAGACTAGTTCACTACAGTGACATTTTTACAGTTTTTTTTTCTGTTATAAATTCCACTTCATTCCAATCGCCTTTAAAAACATCCCTGCTGGAATGTAAAAAAACTTCATTTTTTACTTCGAGCGTACAGAGCTTTTCACACCCCAGATGATAAGTATATACATCAGACAGGGTCTTTCAAACATTTGCAGATGTCTCTACAATATCTCAACTTGGTTTTTTTTGCTGTTGCATCACTTTTTAGAACATTTGAATTTCTTTTAATAAACTTCAACTTACCAGTGTAGGTCCAGGTAATTTCCTCTGGAAAAAAAAAGGAAGACAAGAAAGAAAAAAAACTCCTTAATCTCTTATTTAACTCTGCTTTCAAATTTACAATGCATATAAATCATATTAACTTGGAATCTGCTGAACTCCACAATAAACTACAAAATAACAGTTATGTTCAACAACAAAAGTAGTACTCAAATGCTGTTATTTCACATCCACTACTGCACTCAACAGTCCAACACCAAAAAAGCTTCTACTGAAGAAAAATACAAATCTCCAACCACGCTGATTATCATGTTAACGAAGTTCTTACCGGCAGCAGGGGAGGTTTTCAATTGAAAACACAGAAGCACTAGAAGGATAAAAAGACCCAAAGAGTCCATGTCAGTGTTCCTTGCCCATAAACAGAAATGAATCAAAGCGGACGGAGAGATGAGGAGCAAGTAAGAGAGAGAGAGAGAGCGAGAGAGAGAGAGAGAGAGGGGGACATAGATGGAGAGAGAGAGAAAGCGAGGGAAGGGGGAGACTGGTTGGTCCAGTGATCCCACCTGCCACAGCTCTGTTGAACAGCCAGAGAGGATGTTACATGCTGTCCTCACCCCCCACCCCCACCCCCACCCCCAACATACAGGCCACCAGAACAGGTCACCACGAGGTACGGATGGAGACCAAGAAAATATCAAAGAAGAGAGAGAGAGAGAGAGAGAGGTCGATATCAAACAGAGTTAAGACCACAACGAGTGAACGAGTGACCAGTGAGTGAGAATTAATTCAGTGTTCGTGGGGGGGGGACGGGGGAGGGGGGTGAGAGGGACAGGAGAGGGGGAGAGAGCAGAGCTGAAAGAAGGAAAAAACAGTCCAAAATACAGGGAAGACCTAAAGGACGATCTTACAGGAGAAGGTGGTTAACGTGTTGTTGGATGTTTCTGGAAGGAAAAAATGGATAGATTTTGTCCTGCTGAGTGAGAGACGGTTGCTGCTTGCACACTTACAAAACTTTGGCTTTGGCTGTTAAGAGAAAAAACATTTCAACTCCTTATCACAGGTTTCCTGTCAATGATTTGTGAACATTTAACTTCACCTTTCTTATAGTCATATTTTGCAATTTATTGTACTACATTTTGACATTTTTTACTGCATAAGTATTGAATTGTCGAGGACAGTCTCTTCACTTAGAGACTTTAGCTTTATAGGGACTTCTAATTTTTATGACCATACACTGTTAGGGTATGATAGTATTTCAGATTATATAGATGCAACAGGGACAACATACATTTCATAAATATAAATATCTAAAAAATATGTGTGTAATATGAAATATATAAGTGCACATGATCTATGACATTGGTATTTAACCATATATGATGTTAAGTGTATGAGGTATAATGTACAGCATAGGCTCCTGTATTTCATTCAGTTTTATTTTTGGGTGTCTTGTGGTTAATTTAATCTAATTGTCTGCTTCTGCCGGTGGTAACCTTACCATTTTTTTCCATCAGGATTGCAGGAAAACGCAAAAATGTACAGAAAGATAATTAATCTAAATATTTGTTTAATTTGAACAATGACTGGCAATGAATTATGTATTTTAAAAATGTTACTATTCGGGATCTACAGTCCCAACTATAAAAAGGTTACATAACAGAGCTATAATGAGCGACTGTTTCAGTTCCGGACACTAGAGGGCGCCCCCTCCCCGTGACAGGCCTCACATGGAAAATCCACCCTCCACTCAGATTTAAGAAGCGTCATTCAAATAAACCTCTCGACAGTTCTCTACTAATACTAATACTAATTGACTAATAACATTAATAATACTAATAATCATAATAATAATATTAATAATACGCCCTTGTGAGTCTATAACATTTTAATAATCAATAAACCGATCGCAATGTGGCTTTAATGACGTCACCAACAAAAGTAACGGTTTTCCGTCTATGTGTATTACTTGTGTGTGAAAATCCAGGTTGTGTTTTTATTATTTTGTTTTGTTACGTTCTTTTGGAGTGGGTGTGGGTGTGTGTGTGTGGGGGGGGGGTTACGTTTCTGCTCTATAATCGCAGTCTTTTGATGTATCTAGATTACATCACATCATGCGTGGATTCAAGGATCAACTTAATAAAGCTAAACTGCAACGATTGCATCATTTAGGCCTACTGCACCATAAGAAAGAAAGAAAGAAAGAAAGAAAGAGAGAGAGAGAGATAGATAGATAGATAGATAGATAGATAGATAGATAGATAGATAGATAGATAGATAGATAGATAGATAGATAGATAGATAGAACACTGGGTTGTTCCATCCGTCTTTCTTCCCCATTTTTTAACACTGTCTGTGGCTTCGCTCAAACGTGAAGCACTTCAGCCAAATTATGCAACAGCGAGAACCCTTGCCGGCCTCCTATTGGTCACTAGATTACCCAAGGGGGGCGTGGTTAGAATGTTGCACTCTACCATTGGCCACCTCGTCGTAGGGGCCGTGCCAACTGATTTCATTCACAAATCTAGCAGAGGAGCGTCTCCCCGACATGTGAAGATGCTTCTGTTTATTCTCCTGAACACATGTCTCTGCTCCGCAAATGTGAGCGAGGTAAAAACACTGCAGCGTTGGTGAACGAGGGAGCTCGACTGGGATGGACCTCAACAGCCTCCATATGACTCGCTGAGAGATGAGTTGTTAGATTAGAAAACAGTCCTGGAGGGTTGCAGTTGATATTTTGGATGAAGCTGAGCTCATTTGTGAAAAGGGATGATTATGAAAATGATCTTCTCCCCGTGCTGGTGAAGATAGGACTCATAATTTTGCTGACCTGGGCTGTTAATCACAAGGAATAAAATAATCACATCTCTATACAGAAATTAAATAATAGTGATCCTCTCATATTTTACAGACCTGCCTTCAAGTAGGCATTGCATGCAGTGAGGCACATGACTAAACAAATAAAAAAAACATTATAGGGACTTTTTTAACCTTTATTTGTCAGTTAAAAAGGAAAAATTCTACTGTTTAAACGCAGTCTGAGGGGGCCAAAGAGGACAAAAGCTGTTTTTTTTTCCTCGTGTGTGTGTGTGTTTTTTTTTACCAGCTGTCCTGGTTTCCAGGTGAAACGTGACACTGGGCCCAACAGTGTGTGGACAGTTTACAGTTTAGCCTGTCTTTAGGTTTCTGTCCCCTGTGGCAGATCACATTTCCGCCGTTCCGTCTGGCTCTCCACACACTTGATCATGCATTTGGCCTTACAGAACTCCTACAGGCTGTCACTACCTGGATGCCTGAAGGATTTCACAATGTTCAAAACAGTGTCATAAAAGGAACATTAATAATATAATATCTCATATCGCCGAATATAACTGGGTTCCCTCAGCCATGTCTAAACCTGAACTACAAGGTTCCCCAGTTTGATTTCTCTTGAGGACGCAAGCTCCCCTGATGTAAAGGCAGGGCTGCCAAACTCGGAGACACTTTATTTTCTGTTATAAATACCAAAAAAGCCTTAAATCTTTAAAATTACAAGTCTTGTTTGACATCTCTGTTTGAAAAAAAGATTGAAACCCTACATCGATTATCTAAATAGTTGAGGTTTTCCTTTGGTAGCGGCTATAAATTTATTGTTAGCTTTGTATCCTTCATTTAAAATCCACTCAATACAAAATAAAGAAGACTCTATACATTGGACCAATGTGAAGCTGTTCACTGTCAAATGAATCAGCCATGGTGATTCCCACTGAATTCTCAAGCGTGCCAATGCAAGAGTCAATAATGAGAGGAGGATGGAGAAAAACAACTCAGAAACCAGGTGGGGGTTGGGATGAAGGGGGAGGTGAGATGGAAATGATGGGGGTGGTCTTCAGCAACCATGAACCCAGAGGAGGTTCACTGAGTTCATATGCTGCAGAGGAATGCTGCTGGGGGGTTGGTTGGCTTATCTATTGACCTGAGCCTTCTTACCCACAGAAACAGGAACCCTTCCCTGGGTTTACTATTACCAAAGGTTAACCGTAATTGTGTGTAGACAATAGTAGAGGCTGGGTTGCTCACCTGTTGTTTTTGTTGTTAAGTGACCTCACATGCTTGTGATGCTCAAAGACAGGTATTGTCAGTTGGACAAGGGCATAGACTGTTGTTGAGGAGAGGGGTCGGTGGGTTCATGTTGAGCTTATATGTTGTATGTACAGAGGGGGAAGGGCTGACCCTTCATCCCTGACTGCAGCATGCGAGGCGCTTAAGGGCATCCACCACCACTCCTCATTCTTTAGCCTGCTTCTCACATCCAAAAATACAAGTCAACCCTTTAAAATGACCGACTTGTAAATTCTCACAAGGTGAGGAAACACATATATGAAGAGCTTGGGGCCGATGATGATGATGTGGGTGGTCTAAACCGGTATAGTGCGCAGCATGTTGCAAGTGGGGTCACTGAGTTCGTTTGAGGAGAGGGGGAAGTGTAGTCATACATCATGGAACAAGAAACAGGATATGCCACAGTATGGTCAAATCCAAGTTGTTTGACATCCACATACACAAATGTAGTTTAACCCTGGAACTGCTCTCTGAAACTACTTCTCAGATGTACTTCCCCTGGTGTAAATACCTTGGGAAAATTATTAGCCCTAGCTATTAAAAATACTTCAAAAATATAACAGTAACATATTTTAAAGGATATGAAAGGTTCATAGACAGATGTGAAGATTTATGATGGCCGAAAGGCTTGGTTTAGAACAGAATAACAGTCTTGTACATCAATCTCATCCAGGAATGATATTAATGATTGACTTTTACCGCAGAGCTTGAGCAGAATGTGTGCAACAGAATCAAATAGAATCAAAGAAAGGGTTATGGATGTTGCCTGGAGACTGGCTCTCTACTTCATGTAAGAGGTCTCTATTCCTCCATCATGTCACATGCTCATGTGTGGTTCTGTTGTTCTACGCCTGCTGGTAATCAAAATAATCTTTTTACAAAATTGACATAATTGGGGTCTTCCGGGGGGACGCACAGGGTGTTATCAAGGGTGTGGATTTTGTCAAGAGCCATAAACATTCAATCAAGACCGATTTCTTTCTAGAATAGCATGACTCTCTACTCTGATGTTGAACATGTTAAGAATAATTTCATCAAACAATAAAATGTGTTGCGTAAGGTTCATTTTCTGTGCATCTGAGCATGTGCTGTGATTTCGGGTGTGTGTGTGTGTGTGGGGGGGGCTACAGTGTGAGCTTCAGATGCAGAGAACAGTTCGGTTGTGCATCTCTCGGGCCGACACTGTAGTGCATGCGTGTGTTTACACCCGCTCGCAGTAGTAGAGCAGACCTGCCCGACACCATACACACGGGCGACACATGAGTGGGCAGGACCGTGAGTGCCCGCGACAGCGTCCAATCAACGGCGAGTAATGCAATCACTGGCTGGAAGGTTCGACCAATAGCATTCACCGTCGCCCGGCCGACAGCCAATAGGATGCGTGCAAAACGTGGGCACGTGGATCCGCGCACATGTTGACGCTCGTAAACTGCCGAGAGAAAGAGCTAGCAAAGACAAACCGATGAACGGCCGGGCGGGCGGTGTGTGCATGTGTGCGTGTGTGTGTGTATATGTGTGTCAAAGCTGAGGCTGGGCGCCCCGGTGCTGCTGCTCCAGCCGCGGAGTGTGTATTGACGGATTCTGACGTATCTAAGTTGAAGATACAAACGTTCACTTACGGATCCGGCATCTGCTCTTTTATCGCTTAACACGGAAGGTGAGTTTTTGCTATTTTGTAGCTCCTGAAGTTGGCAGACTGTCCCGCTGTATACCGGAGCCGTTACATACTCGGTGTTTTTGAATAACGTGTGTAATATTTTATTACCGCATCATTCCCGTGCGTTAATTAACCAGAGCTTTTATATTTCCTGTCCTGTTCAACGACAACTCCCCGTGTAATGTCAGCACTGTTGACTCCGTACACTTGAGATGATTTAGTAGATTTTGGGGAGATTGTTACAGTTGTACATTGTGTCCAGTTGTGGGCATCGTGGTGCGCAGACAACACCTGAGCCGCAGCCTCATGGTCCGTGCCCACCTGGACTCACTGTGCCAACACATGCACCATCCCCATCACACCCACCTTGATCGTGCTACATCAGTTCTGTCTGGACATGGTAATCATGACGAGATGTCATTATTGAGCGTCCCTCTGTTACAGTTGATGCAGATTCTTATCGCACACATGCTAACTGTTACTTTAGGTTTTAAAATGAAATAACTATCCCGAAAGGAAGTCATAGAATTACTGAGTCTGTCTGTTGAAATCAATTTTTTTTTTTTTTTTTGTATTCTTAAAACTGTGTGTTCTTTAGCATCTGTGTGCGGTACCATGTGTGCCAGCATCCTTTGTCTGTGACTGCATATAGACTATTGGTTATATTAGAAAAGCTGGGTTGATGGGTTGATGGGTGTCTAAGCTGAGGGTATCCCGTGACCCCTCTTATATCCCCCCTCTTGTGTTTGTGGGATCAGAGGCCAGCAGGCACTGGGAGATTACACACAGGCAGAAAGAAAGCGAAATAAAGATGAGAGAGAGGCACATGGCCAGAGATATATAGAATGTAAAATGTTAGTAAGAGAGGAAGAGGAGGAGGAGGAGGAGGGCAGGTTGGTGGAAGAGGAGCACCAGAGTTGTGTGCATAACGAACAGGATGAGCTGAAGGGAGAGCAGAGGGTGATGAGAGGCATACAGAAATGCAGCCGGAGAGGAAAGATCCAAAGGGGGGGATGGAGAGCACGCCAGCGACAGAGGGGAGGGGCTAGAGTGAGCACTGGAGGCAGTGTGAAGAGACAGAGAGAGAGAGAGAGACTGCCTATTCTGATTTCACTACTCCACAAGCTCCCATCCCCCTCACATTTTACACTCCTCTTCAGTCTCCAATCTCTTCAATGGGAGCCAGACATGCACTACCATTGTGTGCCTACTGCTGCCTACCCCCAGTCCCACTCTGCACCATGTTAAACTAGGACAACTGTATACCCACCATTTTGAGTAATTGGGGTTAGTATTTTGGGGAGAGGGATGGTAAAAACTGCCAAATGGAAACTCGGTTCTTCACAATTGTGTGTCTGTCACCTCGGCCTGCCTCTCACTCAAGAGACAACTTAGATCATGCTGCTTTTATGTGTCAAGTAAAGCCATTTTTATGTCTCCATGTGAATCATAATAACATGTTCTAACAGTGAGCCTCTGCTACTCCCCCATCAGCGATGCAGTCCCAGGGCAGCACTTCCTCTCAGCCCTCCTTTGACTCACTAAGCTCCAGCGACAGCTTCTTGTTCAGCGACTCGGAGCAGGCAGAGGATGACACCGATGTTTTCCTGACCGACAGTTCTTCTTCCGTCATCATCGGTGGAGCAGCAGGGGTAGCCGCCGGTGGGGACGGTGGATCAGAGAGCCCCGGGTCCCAGTGGACATGTGATGGCTTCACCGACAAAGAGGAAGAGGAGGAGTCATACAGGCCAGGAAGCAGCAGCAAGGTGGCCAACATGGGCTTAGAAGAGACAAGTCCTCCCAGCCAGATCCCAAAGTCCCAGGGAGACTTGCTGTTTGCTCAGAAGGTAAAGGACAGGGTCTGGGTGATGACAGGATAATGTTTAGGTTCAGTGTGCAGAAGAAAACCCCAGCAACTGATTCAGACAGCAGGGCCAAACCTAAACCCAGTTGTAATTTATCTTCTCTCCTCTTGCTCTGTCAGTGTGCTGAGCTCCAGGGTTTTGTTAGACCCCTGCTAGAGCTGCTGAATGGACTGAAGAGGGGCCGATTCGACCGTGGTAAGCATCCTTACATCACCGCCTGCCTTCAGAAAAGCATGTGTGCAGACTCACTGTATGTGCTGAACACTGGTTTCTATGATCTCGGTAGTCTCAATTCTTCCCTCGTGCTGCAGCCTGTATTGATGCAGCCTATTGATGTAGTCCAAAGTGCAGTGTGTGTGTGTGTGTGTGTGTGTGTGGTGTGTGTGTGTGTGTGTGTGTGTGTGTGTGTGAGAAGCGACAGTCTTGCGGCTGACTCATCAGCTCACGAGTGAAAGTGGTGTGTGTCTGTGTGTGTGTGTTTGTGTCTGAGGGAAAGACACTGCATATGTCTGCATGTGCATATATCTGTCGTGACTATGCCGTCTCAGAGTGCAAATGCTGACTGGAGGATTATGCTCTTGATTGACAGGTTTGAGTAGTTTCCAGCAGAGCGTTGCCATGGATCGAATCCAGAGGATCGTGGGCGTTTTACAGAGACCCAACAGCGGGTACGATGTCATCCACCCTGTCCAATTCACATGCCACTTCTTTACTTGTGTCCCTCGGCATTTCACGTCATCTCGCTCCAACATTAAAAGACATTTGTTGGATGGGAACATGTAAATACTTTAAAATCATACTAAAATGTGGTTATAAGAAGACCAGAATAGTGAGACAGTTTTCCATTTCCTGTCTCATATTTTACAGTTGTTCGGGATGTTACCGCATCCAGCTGTGAAGAGAGACACTTAACTTAAGAAGAAATTTTCTAGATCTAGGACTACAAACAACCAGATGTTGTCTTATGCTGTACCATAATTACACTGCCAGATGTTTCTCACATAAAATTTACGGCTCCCTGTTCAATATCTATATGTTTGCCAGGGAGAAGTATCTGAACACACTCCTCCAGGTGGAGATGATGCTGAAGCTTTGGTTTCCTCAGATCCCCACTCATGCGGTCTCCGCTGCCTCAAGTGTCAGCACATCCCCTGCTCGCTCCCTTCAAGACTCTTCCAGCTCTACCCCACCACACAAGCACCGCGATCAATTACACATTCCTGTGAAGGTGAGAAATCACATGTTGCTGTCTGTTAAAGAGCCTACCTGCACTAACAAATACTTCTTTGAACTAAAATGACATTGCAATTAGTGCTCTTTATTCACTGACAAATTTATCTCCTGTCTCATTTTCCAGAAACGCAGACTTAGCTGGACAGGTACAGACTCCCCTTCTCCTTCCCCCGGGCTTCTCAAGTGCCCTCGCATCGGCGCAGAAGTCAAGAGGGTGAAGCAAGATGATGATGAAAGCGATCGTCCACCTCCTCCCCAATCATTCGCTTCTGATACAAACAAAAATTTGCCAGATGAGGCTGGTGACAGGCAGCTAAACAATGACACAAAGGGAAAGGACAGTGACAGCGAGGAACCAGGCAAGCTATCAGCCTACAAAGCAGGTCAGAGCTCTGAGCCCAGCCTCACCTGGGTCCACGTCGCCCCCATCCTGTCCCCACGGAAAGCCTGTCCATCACACGAGGGCACAACAGTGGCTGGTAACAGCAGCGAAGACCAGCTGGTCACTGCTGTCCTCCCTCCCGCCAGGAGAGGCAGTCCGGCGATGCAAGACAGCTCTGTCTCTTCCACCACCCCTTACAAGCACCCAAAAAACCTAAAGAAGCCAATTCGGTGCCAAAGCCAGCCTGTTGCTGGACAACAGAGTGAGACCATCGAGACCTGTCAGGGTCAAAGCCAGTCTCCTCAAGTCACGGTTAAGCCTTTGCCCAGGGTGTGCCGCACCCCCTTAGAGACCTGATGCATTGAAGAAGCAAAGAGCCTCGCACCTCGCTTTGTTAGACCACCAGGCTCAAAGCTGCTATGAGAGGCAGAAGGAAAGAGGCTGGAGGCCTGATTTACACATGCATTCAAGAAAAGAAGGGAGGTGGAGGACGACTAAATAGATCACTCGCAACCCCTCGTCAGAAACAAAATTACAACAGTTATAGCAGAGTACAGGACGTAATGTGCTTAAGCGAAAAAAAAGTCTGTTTCTAATCACAGTTCTGTAATAATCCAAACATGCTGCAAAAAAAGTGATTGTGGTTGAGGGAAATAGGAAGAAACTCTCAAAGACTATTTTAGAGAAAGGACAAAGAGGAGAGGAGGCTTTCAAGAGTAATAAGAGAAGATAAGTTTCTCCTCATCTTAAAAGCAATCATGATGCCTGTTTAAGTGGATGTCTAAATGGGAGTCAAATAGACATATTAATGTCAATATTCCAAATCAAAGCCTCTGGTGTATATTGTGGCGAGATAGCTGGCATTACGATTTCAATCCAGAGAAAGTAACACAGGGTGAGCTGACTTTGATTCTAGTCTTGCAGCAGGAGACTGGTCTGAGCTTAACATTAACTTGTAGATAGAATTGATGCATCAGGCTTGAAGAGGAAAGGTGGAAATGTTGTAGCTAGTGATGTGAGAAATACAGTGTACAGACCTGTATGTGTGGTGTGTATTGGAGACTGTGGGAGGGAAAACAAAAAGAAAAAAAGATGTCATCAACTCAAGAATGTAATCCAAGAACTGCCTGGGCACTTGGCTGGCAGATCTGTGGCGAGGCATTGAGAGGAGTGACATCACAGCCATCAGAGGTCAAATGACTTGTTGTGCTGTGGATCAGATGTTTCTCTCCGGTTGCCCATTTGCAAACTGACCGGCATGAAAGCAAATCAAGAAAGATCAGAAAAAGATAAGGACCACTCAAAGACTCTTCAGTCCCACAGTTAATTTATTCATGCTTTGATCTGACACTGCATTTATTTATTGTTTGTATTTATTTATTGGGCAGCTGAGTATCGCCTGCTGTGCACAAGCACAGTGTGGCCTGCAGTTTTTGTTTTGGGGTTGTTGTTTTTTTTGAGGCGACTGAGAAGATGCTGCGTGTTTGCGGTTTTATCACGAGGAAGAAAAAAAAAAACATGATAAGTGAAAAAGGATTGGTCTACCGTGCCTTTTACCAAATAGGATGTGTTCAGAAAGGTTTTTGGTGCTTTTATTGCATTCGTACTGCATTTTGATTGTTTGCTTGCGGTACACGTTCAATCATGAAAGCACATTTGTATGATGCTTCTGAAGTTAACAAACACACACACACCATTAACAGCTATCTACTTCTTCGAAACCAATATACAGCTGTACTATTTTGACATCTAGTTAATAAAAACAGCCTCCAACTTTTCCATACGGAGTCACGGAGTGGGGAAAAAATCACGGGCATTGAGAGAAAAAAAACTGATAAGAAATTGAACTTATGAGAGATGAGTCTTTCACTTAATTTATTCAATTTGAGTCGAGTTATATTTGTAACCATTAATTTATGGAATTGAGGGAGCAGGTTATATTTGATGGTGTCAAAAGAACTAAATCTGGATATGCCTCAAAATAACAACATTGAGGGAACAAGTTATATCTTGTGGCCTCACGATAATTAAATTAAGGGGAAACTTTCTATGTCCTGGCCTCAAATATTCTATTTCTTTCCTCCCAATGGCCAATTTTTTCTCGTTATCGCTCCATGATTGCTCCAAGGCTCTATTTTATACACACCAACAGCAGTGGCTATTCTTCGATGTGTAGTATAAAAGTGTAGCCTTGTCTAGGGCTTTTCTCCTGGTTCTGACTGATAAGAGGGACCGAATGAACTGCACTTAAAAGCCGGTGCTCTGGAAAACTTGAAAAAACAAACAAAGTGTAAATGTAAGGGAGGAAATCTATTTGCACCACTCTCTACTGCTGCTATTGATATTCCAGTTTAAAAGGAGTCTCTACTTGGAAATCTTGCTCACAATAGACTAGGGGTGAAAGCAATGTGATCGGATTTACTTCTATTGCAAAAGTATTGTAAATATTTAGACTAAAATATTTTTCAATTGATATGAGTGGTTCATACACCATTTGCATTAATAAAGTGGGAAGCCAGGATGTGTTGTGGTAGGAATATGTGTACCAGACTGTTCTAAAATCACCACGTGTGAACACAAGAGCCACTGGCAGCCTCCTATGTTTTTCTTTTGGACTATGGAGCCCTCACAAACCGAGTCCGACCGTCCTGCTCCGTCCCGCCTTCAGAGGTGACGGTTCGACGTGCCAGACTCTTCATCAAGAGGCTGGGGGTGTCTTCCACTCCACTCCTGTTTTTATATGGTTGTGGTATGACAGAGAAACCAATTGCACTTATTTTTCATTGTTTCAGTCTTTTTTTTTTCATGTATGTTTTCTACTGCAACGACCACTGCTGATTGGTCAGAAATAATAATGTCTTGTTTATTTTAGCTGCCTTCTTCTTCTTCTTCTTCTTCTTCTTCTTCTTACATTGTAAAAGCTGACTGTAGTTTCCTCTCGGATCCCCTCCCCCACTCTGCTGAATTCGTCTGCCCTTGCCCACTCTCCTTCATCTCCTTCAATCTTGTTAGTATCTTTTCTTTCTCAACTAAAATGTCTTACTGTCTCACCCCATCTTTACATACTATTCTGGCTACTTTTTTCAATAATGATACAAAAAAGGAAAACTCTTTTAATAAATGACACATTTTCGAAAGCAGAATTTTTTTGACTGGATTTTGTCCTGATTTAATGCGTGAATGTAGGTGTCCGCACATTAGCGTGTTTTAGTTTGAGCAGTGAAATGGAGCGACAGCTCAAGATTTGCGTATTGGATGGCAGCTCTCACTTAACAGATGTGTGACTCAATAGGGTGCAGATTTAGAGAATGTACATTTTGAAGTGTGCGTGTGGGTCAGTGGGGGGGTAAAGGGAGGGAGGGGGGATAGGTTGTGAGACTACAGCCTCGGTAATCTGGCTGGCAGTAGTGGGGGGGCTGGCTGATCCTCCAACCAGCTGCTACGATGGAGTGCAAACATTACTGTACTTTATTTGCACGCTCAAAAATACATTTCGGTAGATTGCTTATTTCAGAAGATGGTAGCCCTAAATACCTCTGCGGTGGAATGATGGAAGCACAACAGGGTGGCGTCTGTATTGAATTCTAAGAGCCTAGCACTGTGATTGCAGTCCCTTTGAAAGAAATCAAAGGGGGAAAGTCAACATCCATTACTCACCAAGCCCTGACATTAAGTATTGTGTTCCCGGTGATATATTTTCTACACAAAAACCAACAAAGGCTTCAACGTCTGTGGAACATAAAGGTGTCGTAAGTAACAATCAGAGCAAGCTAACACTGTAACACCAGTTTGTGCCACAAGAGGCAACAGTGACTAGCTTTTTTCTGAAATCCCTCCAGCTCCACGAAATGTGATTTTCTGGTTTGACTTGACTCTTTGAAAGCCATTTCTGTTAACCCAACTGACATACTGCTCATTCAAAACAACAATGGCTGCTCCTGAGGAGGTTGGCGACATGTAGCTGCTATAACATCAGTTATATCAGAAATATTTCCTTAAATGTTCCCCCCTTTCTTGATGATTTCACGCCTCTACCAAACAAATCCAGCTTCGATGAGTTTTTTTATTTGATTGGTTGACGTTAGATTGTGATACACGGCAATTGATGGTTCAAATAATCCTGTTATGTAATTTCTTCGTAGTTTCTACGAGCGACTTCTGACACGTCACGTGGCTACTAGCCTGAGACAGGAATACAAACTTAAATGTAGATATCATACACAAGAAATTCATCAAGATAATAGAATAAATCCAGCAGTTGTTATGATAGACTGTTAAAGCTGTTTTTTTTTTTTTTTTAAATCAACAGTGTTTGTCATGGGTTTCTCCAGTGTGTCTCTGTAAAATGAACATCTGCGGGTTTAGGAATGTTGCTCTGATAAAAGAAAAATTTCTTGTCATCACTTTGAGCTCTGAGAAAATATTGGGAAATTGGATATTTTATAAACTCAACAATTAATCAGCGCATTTCATTTTTTTTACTTAGAATTTGTCTCAAATTCTCTTGAAATAATCCTGAAGCATTCACCATTTCTCCTCATTCCAGCACCATGGAGACCGCGTGTTCATGGGCACGAGAGTGGCACATTTTAAGAGGGTGTGGTTAGGCTTCTCCAAGCTCAGACGGGATGAAATCAGCCATGGTGCACACACGCACACACACACACACACACACACACACACACACACACACACACACACACACACACACACACACAGTCAAAGTCATAAACAAAGATACACACGCGTGTGCCACTCCCCGCCGTGCACACTCTGACACACTGACTGGCTGATTTTGTGATGGGCCCTTCTCTGACACACTGACTGCGTTACGTTACAACAACAGAGAACGCCCTGCCCCCCTCTCCCTTAGCCCCCCCTTGTATCCATGCAGTTTTTAGCAGAGAAGCCCTTGCCCTCCACCTCCCTCCCTGCTGTCTCTCCCCCCTTTCTCCTCTGGAGAATGGAAACGAGGGGCAAGAGGAAAAGGACGGGAAGAGGATGAGCGGAGGGCACAGGGAGACCTCGCCTCACTTTAGTTTTTGGGAGCGTGGCAGACATTTGTTTTAATGTTTCCCCCTTTGTTTAATTAACTCTACCCAAGAGTGTTTTTCACTTAGCTTTTGTAGCAGTTTTTGTTATAATAAACTTTGATCCCGTATTAAATATATTGTGTAATAACCTTACAGAAAATATTCAGCAGATGGTTGGAAAAAACTGTTGTGCATCATTAATGTACTCAGTTGTTTTCATTTCTCTCTGTACTGAACAAGCATGTGTTGGATTAATTTAGCATGTGTGTCCGTGCATCAATTGGATTGCACATAATGAACTTAGTTCCCCTCTTATCCCTCGCTGTGTAGGTTTTAATTGTGGCTCCACGTCCCTTTATTGGTATTAACAAGTTAATGATTTTACAGTGTCTGTCCAGTTCTTCAGCATGCGAGCGAGACAGTGTAATAAAGCCAATGAGGTGCTTATTCACTTATTCTGAAATCCCCTCCCCCATTATTCATTTGCTGCACTCCAGTAAAACTCACGTGGGGTGAAATCGCACCGTGACTTTACAACTACACACACACACACAAACGGAAAGAGAGGGCGCTGCACTGTGGCGACCAGCAGCACAGTTAAACAGAGAGACATGGTAGGAGCACACTCGCATGCTCTTACTCACCCCAAACTCCTGGGGGTTTTTTAGTCCCGACCAGTCCCAAAACAGCCTAGATGCTCATTAAAATTGCACAGTGGCCAGCCCTGCATTGGAAATCAGAGCTACTTCACAGTCATTTATGCCCTGGTTTGGCTTCCACAGATGATGGGTGTGTGTGTCTGTGGGGGGGGGGGGGGGGGGGGGTGAAGAAACCCACCATCTGTAGTCCCCATCACAATCATGTCACCAATAGGGAAGACACAGGACCACAATTTCAAGGACGCACGTGTATCTCATGACATTGTGTGTGTGATATTTGGGGCACAGCCGAGCTACAGGCGAATAACATCCTCATCAGTTTCTCTGGCCTGGATGTGTTCTTGGAGACGGTCAGTGATGACATCATCTCATACGTCAATTATTTAAGAGTAGAAGGGAAACACCAGATAAAACACACAGGAGATACATGGAAAAAAAAAAACAGGTGAGCAAAGACGGCAAACACAAGTGGTTTAAGTGAGCGTAAATGCTACACTCTTAGTGGACGAGATGGGATTTAGTACACGTGCACGTGCACTCAGTCTAATACTCACACTGAGGTCCTGGCAGCCCGTGTGTGTGTGAAGTGAAGACAGCAAGTCCCCTGAGATCCAATCTTCCAGGATGATTTACAACCTCTGTCAGATACAATGAAATAGAAGTGGGTCAGCATGATGAAATATAGCATAAACACGCACTTAATGAATCAAAAAGCCCCATGAAGAGACATAGGGGATATCTCAACTAAAGTCATAAATTATACTCTTATGCAATAGTTAAAACATGGCAATAATGCACATTAATACACCTAGCTTACATCACATTGCTATGTAATATGTTCAAATGTGGGATAATTGTTCAGGGGGAAGGAAACACTTGAGAAAGTCTTGCAAATAAGTACTTTGCCAGTATTGGACGAGGATTAACTGCAGACTAAAATACCTCTCGTTCCACTAATATAATAGATTAATTCATACAGCTCACACTGGACAACCTCATGATGCCGTATTCTTGCAACTGGAAGCCAACTGTGCCAGTGTTGGTAAAAGCATGTGTGACCATGTGAGCCAGTGTGTGTGTGTGTGTTTGTGTGTCTGTGTGTTTGCATAGAAATATCTGTTGTATTGTCTTATTATGTGCTGAGGTGTCATTACATAATACAGTTGGCTGGTGGTGGTGGTGGTGGTGGTGGTGGCGGTGGCGGGGGGGCAGACCGCACATGTGAGGTACCAGCGAGGAATTCAGGTTGATCACGGGTGCTGATGGTAGCTGGGTGGGCAAATGTGAGGGAGAGCGAGTGTTGTTTACTTGTTCCCCGATCACTGGATTGCAACCAGATTGAGGCAAATATTTAACCAGGTTGTTGAACCAAAATTACAGTTGAAATAATGAACTGACAACATCAGAAAATTTGTGTGTTTCTGGCAGTTTACAGAGGGTAAATATCAATCTGAAGACACCACCTGGGCTACACATTAACATAACCAGGGTTGTGACTGACATTCCCAATGACATGCTAATATGAATATATGTAATATATGTATTACTTTTGGAATAAGACAAATAACTGGAACTACTTTCTTGTGAGCTATCGCGCATCTTTTGGGATACCAAAGTGTCATCAAAATGTGCTGAGTGTGCTGCTGCAGAAAATGTTTGGTACTGCAAACAGCGTAAAGGTTAAAGCTGAAGTCTGACGTTGAAGGTGGTGTTTGTGAGTTTGACCAGAAGCTACACTTCTAAAACGATACAAACCATTCCAAACCAACCAGGTTTCCACCCTAGCATAATGAACACGGCAAACTCATTGACTGTGTCAGTAACATTACAGCAACTCGGTGACAGTTTTGAGATGGTAATTATCTAGCATGCTCACTTGATTGCCTATACCTCACTGCACTAACAGCAGAACTGGCTCAAGCATGTTGGCTCAAGCAGAACTAAACCCTCCACAGCCTGCCTCAGAGCAGGTTCAGGCTGTTGGGGCTTTTAACGCTTGACGAAAAAATAGAGAATCATTGAGAAATGGAATGTGACAAAGTAATCTCAGTGATTTCTGTCAGTCAACAAATCAACTGAGCTGAGGGCGAAAAAAAAAAACTCAATCTACGAGTTGATTTACATTCCAACTCAAGTTTTGTTAGTGACTGAAAGAATCAGGCTGCTCAAGTTCCTCAGTAAGTGGGCTGGTCAGGACTGCTGCCCCCTAGCTATTCTACAATACAGAACTCAGAGCGGCTCACCTAGTGTCTCAACTTAGCTGCACTGCCGGGGACAGAGCTTCCGAAAGTGAGTTTACATGAACAGGTGAAGACTGATTCTGACTAACGCAGCTGCATCTTCTTCATGCCACAAAACAATACAAAGTGGGATTCTGATCTTGACAAACCTCTGCTAATTAATACGCTAAAACTCTGGGCTCAAAATCAGAGGCACTTTGTGATGTCATAAAACTTATAACCTCTCAAATCTAAATAAAGTCGGTATTCTGTCCCCCCCCCCAGCAGCAGACACCGTGTGCGGACCGACGGTTCATCCAGCATGCGGGTGCATCATCTCAAGGACAACTCTGAAAACAACCTCCAGCCTTTTGTCCCAGCAACAGCTAGACATGGAAAAGCTAGTGAATCCAATTTGGGCATTGTGATCTTACAGAGATTCCTACTTGTTCAAGATGAGCTGCTCCTCCTTCACACTACAGTGACTCACCATCTCCTTTTGAGGTACCAAGTGTTCGAACCGGATGGGACAGGTTGGCGCTAGCTGGATTTCAAATTTTCAAATCATACCCTCAATGTTGCTTTTCAGACTGTGATGTAAATGTAAACCTGAATGTGAACATCCATGTAAATGATAAGCAAATAAGCCAAAACATGGTTTATCTAGTTCTCTATCGTTATCCAACGGAGATGTTGATGTGGATGTGTTGTTGCAGGAGCAACTGAATATAAATATAATAAATGGGTGACATCTTTACAGACTTCTGGCAACTTTTAAGGTCCTGTATATACAATGTCCCAGCAATGGAATGTTAGCACTTTTAGTAAAACCACTGTAGAGCGACAGGGAGATCTGGCAGACTAGTGTCGCCTCAGGCTCACTGCTGCTGCTTTCGTGCTCACACTACGACAACTCAGTTGACCCACATCCTGCAAAGATAGAGTAAAAAAATGAGGGGGGAGGGACCACCGTGGAAGGAAATGGAGATCACCTAACGATAACATGTAGACGGTTCATGACTACTCTATATTTAGTATGTCAATAGTTAAGTAAGGTTTCACTGTAGAATGAGAACTATTAATGACATTCCTCAAGGGATAAAACACAAGCTGTTAATGTAAAACAAAAATCATTACTTTAAGGGAGGCAGCTGTAAAAAAGAAAGTAATCAGACCACTATTGTGAACAGTTCATTGTATCTATTTTATATTTCCTATGTATTGCACAATATGACAGAGACAAAAACAGAACTATGTTTATTGACAATTTGAATAAGACTAAGGACTGGGATTTTTAACAAGACTATCAATTTTTGAAAAGCGTAATACCTGCTGCTTTTTTTGTCTTCACTGCAGCAATAATAGACTGTTTTGTCCACTGAAATTTCATTATGGACTAATGTTACATCAAACCTACATGGGTATATTTAGTTTTGATCAAACATATGGTATATATTTATATTTTCTTTGACAAACACTTAGTATCTTGATTAATTTGATCACTGTTGAGCACTTAACATACAGTTCACTCACTTGGAGTGACTGAAAGTACACACAAGTGCTCCGGTCAACTTTGAGTGCCTTTAATTTAACTATGTTTATATTTATCAGTGTAATACTTCACTACATGTCGGAGGAGGTGTAGAATGTTTCCTCTATGGTTGGTTTAAGTGTGTGAGCAACCCAAGAACCTGCATGAAACTTGTTTTCTGGAAAACTGACATGCTCTAATGTTAAAAAATAATCTATCACATTAAATTATTATTTTAAATTCCTTAGTTTCTCCCTTTTTTCACTGGTTTTAGATTCTTTAACTCGCATATAAGGTGGCCACAATGCCAAGACCCACCGTTTTACCCGGTTCAGTCATATTTTGTCTCTGTTTGTCTTGTTTTCCGCCCTATCGACTATCTTTTCGTCACACACTAACCTTCACAAAGTTAGCTGCCGTCTCCTGAGACGATTGTTACCTCGACCTGCTGCTAGGTGGAAGCCGTATACGGTGTTTAGTGGTAACAAACGAAGAAGAAGGATCTTCCACTTCCGCTTCCGGGTCTTGGGTTAGAAACGTCGTGTGAACGGCGCGACTAAATCTAAAGTTTCCCCAAAAACAAAGTAGTTGCGGTCTCTCGGGCCTTTTAAACTTGATTTTTTTTCCAGGTGACTTTTACAACGAAGGTGAACTGACAACCAGTAAAGGCGGAACTGAACGATTTGTAAGTTTAACCAAGCCGTTGTATGGTTCCGACGGCGGTGTGCTAACAATAATCACATAAGGTTAGCATGCTACCGGGGAGTTTGGCGATGTGTTGGCTTTCTAGCTGCAGTGTTCCCCCTGATTTGCAGATTTGTCAACTTGCCAAAGATGACTTTTGTAATCGTACAAATACCAGGAAATACTGGACTGGCTGTGCGTTTTTATTTTAGCAGGGATTTCAGACCAAATAGCCAATGAACCGTTTCTGTTAAGTAGCTGTCGCGAGAGGATGAGTGTTTGCGCTTTTGCAGCCTTGTTTAGGACTGTCCGAGAAACGGCCGGTTTCAATGAAGATGTAAGATTTCACTGATATTTAGCCACATTATCTTACTTTATATTAATTATGTGTTGATCTGCAGATCAGAGGATGTCTCTTCCCAAGCGGGAGGTAGAGGAGTTGAGGCCATGGGTAGAGCGCACTGTGAAGAAGGTGCTGGGTTTCTCAGAGCCGACAGTTGTCACCGCTGCGTTGCACTGTGTTGGAAAGGGACTGGACAAACGGAAAACCACGGGTAAAATTACATGATAGATTTGTCTTGTTACGATGCAGCCTGGAAAAACTTTTTCTTATATACCATATTACTAGTCAGTAAATCTAGTATTAAAGTATAGTGATTGTCGTAAAGTGCATCCTATGGACGTGAACCTAGCTGTCTTCCTACATTGCTTAGGATATTTCATACTTCTGGTTGGTGTAAAACATATTAGTGGTGTAATTCCTTATCAAATGTATGTCATGCCAAAGTACGTAAAATGCCCCTGCTATGAGTTTTAGACATTTTTATGTAATATTGTTACAATGATACAATGAATTCTGAGTTTTCGGCTAATTTTATGGCACTGTTTCCCCTCAGACCAGCTCCGCCCATTCCTTGATGAGTCAGCTGGAGGTTTTGTGGAGCGGCTTTTTGAAGCGCTTGAGGAGAGCCGTAGTGCCCGTGGGAACAAAGGAATGGGAGACAAGAACCGTAAGAGAGAACTGAAGGTAAATGTGTTCAAACTCTGTAAAGTTAAAACATCATACTTCAAAAAAAAATAATCTTTTGTGCTTAAAAAGTAATACGAAACTTCTTCAATTAAAAGGACAGAAAGTTTTTAGAAGATTGTCAAATTCTCCTTTTGAATGATGACGTGCAACCTTTATTGGTATTTCTGTTCTGGTGTTTCTCAGGATGTGTTTGGTGATGAGACTGAACCAGGTGTAATACAAGAGAGTCTGGAAGTCGGAGACCCAACAGCCACAAAAAGGAAACGGGTCCCTCGTTTTGAGGAGGTGGAGGAGCCTGAGGTTATACCTGGACCACCATCCGAGAGTCCTGGTATGCTCACCAAAATGCAGGTATGACATGACTTTCATCTTGCAGTACATTGTAATTTTTTTGATTCAAAAATATTCATTATACTTTACCAATCATTTTTCTGCATTTTTAGATCAAACAGATGATGGAGGCAGCCACGAAACAAATTGAGGAGAGAAAGAAACAGTTGAGCTTTGCATCTTCAGTCCCTGCTGCACAAGTAATAAGACTTTTTTCTCAAACAATTAAGGCTTGTTCGTTCTCACAAACAGTCAGAAGTAATCCTTGGCTCTGCATTTAAACTAAAATGATTTCCCCTTTTTGCATTGCAGTCACAACTGGAATCCTCTCCGATGTCACGTCTTCTTGGTGCTTCCACTGCTTCAGGTGGTGGCTCGTCTATCGCCCCCTCACAGGCTGCCAGTTTCATGAATGACGCCATCGAGAAGGCTCGCAAGGCTGCTGAGCTACAGGCCCGCATCCAGTCCCAGTTGTCTATGAAGCCCGGCATCCTTGGACCCTTGGGAAGCACTGTGCCTCACAACCTGGTGGCACTAGCTAACCTACACGCCATGGGAATTGCTCCACCGTGAGTAATCCCAAAACACTGAGGTTTACAAAAACAACAAAAAAACTAAACCTCGGAGTGATGTCTGTTCATTAAAATATGGTTCCTTCATTACTTATGCCTCTATAGGAAAGTGGAGATCAAGGAGGTGAACAAGCCAACACCACTTATTCTGGATGACAAGGGTAGGACTGTGGATGCAAGTGGCAAAGAGGTTGAACTCACGCACCGCATGCCCACTCTAAAAGGTATGTAATCAGTGGTGTAATGCTTAGATATATGCACAATCTTGTTCTTGTGTTCCTCACTCTGTTTCCTCTCTGTGTAGCGAACATTCGGGCAGTCAAAAGGGAGCAGTTCCGTCAGCAGCTGAAGGAAAAGCCTGGGGATGACTTGGAGTCCACTTCTTACTTTGACACACGTGTGTCCATAGCAGCAGCTCAGCGCACTCGAAGGGGCTTCAGATTCCATGAGCAGGGTCGATTTGAGAAGATCGCTCAGAGAATTAGAACCAAGGTTGGATGTTATCCGTGACGAATCATTGTGTGAGCTTTGTCAAACTGTTTATTTGTTGTATTATATGAAACAGATTTCAAAATTATCCCCTGTCAGCAATATTCGTGGCCAGAGGCAATATGTTATCTGGTTCTGTGTCCTGTTTTTGTAGAAGTGGTATTTCAGGAAAGCCTATGGGGATTTTTTTTTTTTTTCTGATTTGGCTGGACTGTCCACTTGGACTAAAGGATGAACAGCTTAGAATTTGGTGATCAAAGGTTTGAGTCACTGTAACTTAACAAAAAATGATTTGGGGCGTAACCCAAGAATTCGTAAACCAGTGACAATGACAATATTTCACACAAATGTGAAAGATAAAAAAAAAAAAAAATAGATCCAAAAGATGAAAACATAATTTTTTATGAAATGATATTAATCTAAAAAAACAAAAAACAAATCTCAATGCCAAAACATGAGAGCAGAAGGATGGATGACTCTGAGAAGCTAATTAAAGCATTATGTTTAAACTGTTGAGGTGGGATTGAGTGGTTATTGTTGTAAAATTGTGAAGGAACTCTGTAGGACTGTTTGAGTCCTCTTTGCTTTCGGGGAAAGAGATTTCAGAGGAATAGTTCAATCTAGTCGTCACTTCCCTTTTGCAAAAAAAATACACTTTTTTCTTAAATTCTACCGCACTCTCCGCTACATATATCATGGACTGCAATCAGATGCAGTTAGTTAAAATATGTTTCACTAACCAGCTTGTTTTTTACTTGAATCAGGCCCAGTTGGAAAGGTTGCAGAGCGAGATTGCCCAGGCAGCTAAGAAGACAGGAATCCACGCATCAACCAAGTTGGCCCTGATTGCTCCAAAGAAGGAGATCGGAGAATCGGAGGTGCCCCACATCGAGTGGTGGGACTCTTTCATTTTGCCCACCAACGTAGAAATGTAAGGAGAAAAGTGGCTAACATTTGAGTATGGTATAATGTCAGTGTTAAAACTAACTTTATTAATGCTGGAGAAGTCCTAGCTCCACACATCACAACATAATGAAATTGGTTAGGTTTGTTTTTGTTATTGTTGTAGAGCTTTACTAAAATAAGTTAATAGTCACCTGACCGCTTTTTCTGACGTAGAACCCCAGAAACAAAATTCGAAGAGTTGGTGCTCTTTGGTGTTACCAACCTGGTAGAACATCCCGCCCAAATCAGCCCTCCAGGTAAGTGTCACTACGGTAACATTTCTCCTCTGGACACTGTTAAAAGTACTTCTTCTTTATCTGATTGAGTGAACTGCAGGGAAAATAACAACAGGCTGTGATGCTGCCTATAGCAAATACAAGACTGAATACGTGTGTGGTGGACATAATTCCTGCTGTGTGTTGCATACCAGCATGAATTGAAACGATAAGCACACCTCAAGGGTTAAAGGCTTCCTCGGGGGATGGGGTTGCCCATTCATCATGTTGCTGTTTTGGTCATTTAGCATGCTATCCTAATTATTGTTACCCATGTGTATATGAACTCTGTGGAGTTATTTTAACAAAATAAAAGTATTATTGTTGCATTTGTTCAGCAGGTCACATATTAATGTCAGCTTCACCTTTTGAAAAACAAACGTATTTAATCTTCATCATGCTACTCATTTCATTACAGTCATTGAAAGGTGTCTGAATTATTGTGGGTGCTTTGTTTTCCTCCTTCAGTCGACACAGATAAGCCAGTAACACTGGGTGTATATTTGACAAAGAAGGAACAGAAGAAACTGAGAAGACAGACACGAAGAGAAGCCCAAAAAGAAGTGCAGGAAAAGGTCCGTCTTGGACTGATGCCTCCACCAGAACCCAAAGGTAGCCACACACAAGTGATCATCCTCGCAAAAGATGCAAGAAGAAATGGGATGTAGATAATGTTTTCTTGTTTACGTAGTACGCATCTCCAACCTGATGAGAGTGTTGGGGACCGAGGCGGTTCAGGACCCTACAAAGGTGGAAGCCCACGTCAGAGCGCAGATGGCGAAGAGGCAGAAGTTAGTCGCATATTTCACCTTGTCCCTCATTCATTTTCTTTAACTACTTGTACCATTGTCTCATTCGATGTGTTTCATGATAATCAGTGAAGGAGCCTCTTACATTATCTGACTTGCCCCCCCAGGGCTCATGAGGAGGCTAATGCTGCCCGCAAGCTCACATCAGAGCAAAGGAAAGAGAAGAAGGTCAAGAAATTGAAAGAAGATCTGACTGATGGTGTTCACATTGCAGTATACAGGTGTTTGTTTATCCATATAGAGAACATACTGTGGTGTAAATGTCCTGTATGACATGTTGGTGTTGCAACTTGGCATTATGTCTAATCCAAGCACTTTCTAACCCTATGTAGGATCCGTAACCTGCAAAATCCTGCTAAGAAGTTTAAAGTGGAGGCCAACGCCAACCAGCTTTACCTTACCGGAACAGTAGTTCTCCACAAAGATGTCAATCTTGTGGTGGTGGAAGGAGGTGTGTAGGAGGTTTATGCTCAGCTGCACCATTGACAGTTCAAGCCTATCACAATAACAGGGAGGCAAAAGTTGTGCCAAGACCAACGTGACAGTTTTCCCAAACATTAAATGTTACAGATCTGACGCCATGAGCTTAAAACTAGGCAGGAATCATCGATGTATAATATGTAGAAATATTGTTAAATAATCTGTTTCTCTCTGATGTATTTAGCATTTTCATATCCTTTGCTTTAGGTCCCAAATCCCAGAAAAAATTCAAGAGGCTTATGATGCACAGAATCAAATGGGAGGAACATAACTCTAAAAGAGATGGTAAGAGTTACTTGTGTGTTGAGTCTCTCCGCGCATGTGTCTTCTTTCAAGGATACTTAAGTCCTAACTCCTTTTTCAATTAGATCCAGATGGGGATGATGATACAAGGAGGAACAACAAATGTTGGCTGATTTGGGAGGTGAGTATGTGCATGCTCACATCCTAGCGTTATTAAAATGTTTAGGATCATCTGTGATGACCACATTCTGGTCTAACGATTCCTCTTGGTTCACTAGGGCACAGCTAAAGAACGTTGTTATGGAGACATCAAGTTCAAGCAGTGCCCCACAGAGAGCATGGCGAGGGAACACTTCAAGAAACACAACACAGAACACTACTGGGATCTCGCTCTCAGTCAGAGTGTGTTGGAATGCACGGATGACTGAAACCTGCGAGGAGAGCACGTTGCTTCAGTCAGCCCTGCCCCCTTACAAGCCCTGGCCTCAGCCAGCTCATGCTTACTGCTGACTACCTGGGCACAGACAGACTTCATCTGCAGACTTGAACTTAGAAATCGAGGATCAACATGTGGATGTGTGGATATTTTTGCAAGAATATGTGACTGATCAGCGTGTACGCCTGCTTCAGAGTTCATTTTGGTGGTGTTCTGTCAGCTACTGTTTTCGTAGTGAACAGTCTGACAGAATGCACTGTGATGTAAATCACTTACCCACAGCTTTGTGTTATATGAGGAACTGTGTTATATTGTTATATCTGATGTTATGTGACAAAATCCCCATCTTCACTGATAAACCCTGTTTTGGAAACAAGTTAATAAAACTAAGCCAGTGACTGATGCACTTCTACTGTGCCAACACATTAAGTTAACCCGGAAAGATTCCCGCTAATGTTGAAATGGTATTCATTAGAGGCAGGTTTAACTGATCAGGATGCTACCAAATCCATGTTTTTGTCTTGGACAACATGCCCAGTCTTTGACTAATTTGTAGCTATATTTCTCCCATAACTGTAACATTCACAGCTGTGAATAAATGACAAATATCACATCTGATTTGTGTTTGTTTTCTGTCCCCTTTGATTTGAACGCCTTCACAACTTCCTTCCAAAAGTCAGTTCATGCCTGTGTTCCGTTGTTTTCAAATGTTGAAACTCGATAGCAAATTAACTTAAAAAAAAACATGGGGGCGTGTTCGCCCAGAGTCATCCTCGTTTACTTAGCTACTTCGTCCCCGTCACTAGCCTGCGTTCAGCACAGGCGAATTGGAAAGATGGCGGCTAGTTCGGGGGCCGCAAGCGGCCACGGAGCTCGCAGCTCCACTGCCACCTTGGAAGCTTCTTTGGACCGGCGGTTTCAAGGAATATCCAATACTATGGAGGCAATACAAGGACTTTCAGGCTGGTGCATTGAAAACAAGAAGCATCACGGCCTTATTGTTCGTTATTGGATGAAGTGGCTCAAGAAATGTGAGTAGCTTGCTGCTTGAGCTAACGCGTATGCTAGCTCACTTCGGCTAAGTCAGATGCGAATCTGTTTTTAACGTGATCAGGTTTATAAACTGATGTAGTTACTTTCCATGAAGTACAAGGGAGCGAAGCGCACCACAGTAAAATGTTAATTTTATCTCAAATGCATTTTCTTTCATTTATTACCTGGCTTTATTTTAGAATGGTAACGTCGGCGTTGTTATGACTTCTTAAAATTAGCCGCTAATTCTAGCGAAGCTAACGCTAACATTTTGCCGCTAGTAGTGATGGTTTTTGCTAGCACTTGTTTACAGTCGGGCCTCTCGGTCCTTGGTCTGTATAAAGTGATTTTCACGGAAAAAAAAAAGAATCCGTGCTCTACACTGCTCATCCAGAACTGTCGTTTTAGGCAAATATGATTCATTACGTGTTTTTACTTAATTGTGCAATAATTCTGCATATCGGGTGTCGTCGCTGCCTTATAGTAGGACTGATTATCGAGCTCTGGCTGACGGATCGGTTGTAAATATGCGTGGTCGATTCTTATGATGGCCTACATAAAATTGTGGTGCTTAGATAAGTAAGTAGAGATAGAAAAAATAGACACCATAACAAAAATGAGATATTTAATAAAAGTAGGTAGAAACATCACCTCCATCAATTCGCATTCTCATATGCTATTCCTACTTGTGCTCTAAGCAAGGTCTTACTGATATTTCCTCATGTGGAACAAGAGGGTTTCAGAAGAACTTAGTAAAACGATAAATGAATGGTGCGCTTAACTACATTAAAAATTTAAAATCCTTGCTTAATCTTGCCAGTCAAGTGGCAAATTGAATTCACATCCACAGGTGTAAATGTAGACAATAGAAATATTCCTATCAAAAGCGGGTTCAGCTGTTTCTAAGTGAATGTGATTGTGATGTTAGGATGTGATACAAGTATGATACTTTTAATGTGTCATGCAAGTTGGCCTGAAAACTTATACTGTATGTCACGTTACAAGCAAAGATATGTTTGTTTTTGTAAATTCCTATTAGTATTATTATATTCATTCATTATTCTTTCAAATATTTGCAGCTTGTGTGTAAGTTCCCCAGTCCAGGATATAAAGCTGTAACAACTTATTGATTAGTGAAATGAAAGAAAATTAATGGCGATCTACTTTGATAATTTAATTTCAGTCTTTTTTTCCAAGCAAAAACTTTTTAAACATTTGTTGGTTTATAACTCTTACACATCAAGAATGGGCTTCTTCTTCTTCTTTTTTTAATAAAGGAATGTTAAAGAGAGTGAATAATATTTGTATTTTAGAATGTTGGATTGACACAAGAAGCAATTTGAACATGTCACTTTTGACTCTGGGAAATTGGGAAGAGCGTTTCTCAGACAGTCTTGACTTATTATAGACTGAACAATTCATCAATTAAATGTGAAAATTAAAAAAAAAAAAAAGTAATTGTGAAATGAATTTGCAGCCCCACAACGATACACTCACCAGCCACTTTGTAATCTATATCTATACAAACTAATGTCATCCAATGCAACGGCTCTGCCATAAATTCTGCCTTTTCATTGATTATATGACATATTTTAAATTTCATTCATTTGCGGCGGTGTTGAACTTGACTGATGAGATACTGACAGGTATTTCAATATTTCCGATAGCTAATTTACTGACAGAAAAGCCAAACACATCTTAGAGACACATTTCTATGTAAGTTCCTGTACGCTAACCCACGACAACCTCAGACATAAGCATGATGCGTAACTATTACCTTGCTGACATTGACAACAAAATCTGCTTAAAATTAGTTTAAGAATTCTATAGCAGAGCTGTTTTACTGGATTACCTGGCGCTGAATAAAGTGGCCACTGAGTGTATTCTTTTTTTTAAATTTATTTAAAGTTATCATTTCAGACTTTACGATGCACTTATTAAGTACTCACTTGGTACTTACCAGGTTTTATTACTGCTGATACTTGATTATCTTGGTATGGAAATTTCTATGATTATGTGGTACAATATTTTAAGAAGTAATGCTTAACGTTATGAACTGGAACAATGATTAAAATGTGTGTGTTTTTAGCATTAAACCCTAGCTGTTCCCATTAATCTACTGTGATATACATTTTGTAGTATCAAGTTATTAAATGAGAGTGGAAATTTTAAAATGCTTATTTTAAGAGGGCTAAACTCACACTTCCTTGTGGCAAAGAAAGACCTAACAAGTTCTGATGTAGGAGACATTTAACCTGCACATGAAGAGATGCTGAAGATGAGGGATGAAGAAATGGTAGAAGTGTGTCTATTTTGTATCATGGCTAGCTTAGCAACATTCTCACGACAGTGTAAGTTATTTGGATAAAGCGACCATATAAAGAAAAGTTTCATTTCCAGTGAGCTCATTATGCGTAAGATCTTACTAAACAAGAATACCATTTTTCACACATATTTAAAACCCGCAGACTGTGTGTATGTAAGTCTGGAGAATATGGCTTTATTGTGTGCTATGATACATTTTACCTTTGGGAAACAATTACTGCTCAGACAGTTTGGATGTTGGACTTTGCCATATTATAGTTGTAAAATAATTTTTTGGTTAACTTTCGAGCCCTGTGGTATTTGATGATGAAAGAACTTTCCACTTGTCGGGCTAGAGGTGGTCATCAGAGGGTGAAGTTATACCCTCTTAGTGGCATGTTTAGGACAGACTTTCACAAATGTGAACTATCCCTTACCCGTTTTCTGGAAGACATGATGAAATACGGTAATGGAGGAATTACTGGGTGGCGCTCTCTCGATCGTACTGCAAACTGTTTTGCTTCGGAGGAAATTGATGTTGATTTTTATTTTGCTCAGTCTTGATCAAGTTTCGGTATTGTTGATAGAAATTAGGGCTTTAACTAAATGTTGGAAGTTGTTGTTTGAAGACTTTGTTTTTACCCTCCAAGAATTTGTGCTTTGTTGTAGAATACTTTTGTTTCCACTGATGAGGCGAGAATGTCTGACTTTGGGAAAATATCTACATTCCCTTATCACTGTGGCAGGTGTTGGATATATTTCCTTTGTCTTTCTGGAAAGAAATGTTAGTTTTGCATGATATAGTTATAATTTGGAGGAGGATTGATGTGAAAACTGTTTTTTACAACCTGAATATGTTCAATAATATAATATATTTAAGATAATATCTATCAAATTTATGATATTAATTAGAATTTTAATGTATTCTGAGAAGACACAACCATCAAAGAACATGTGTGTGAAGGCTACTTTGTGACATTTATTCAGAGTGTCAGTGTCTAAATGGAGATGTTGATTCAATCTTACCAAAATTAGATGTACCGCACAAACAAAATTGACAATGTTGAAAACCAAAGTGACATTAATGTTATGGTTGATCCCTGGGGGAAATCTTGTTTTCTTGAATGTGGAATTTCTTTTTTTTCTTTTTTTCTTTTTTTGTCAAATTTAGCTCCAGATGAGTACACATCATTTATTGAACTTTTTTGTACCCTGGTTTAAAAAGAACACCTGCACACACCGCTGACCACAGATCAAATCAGCAGTGCATCATAAAGGTTATGCTGACAACACATGATGAAGTATAATGCCTCTGAGCTGGCTAAACCATTGTTGTCTGACAGGGAACAGTGCCATCTAGCCAAGAGGCAAGGCCTCCAGTCTTGTGACTGTCAGCTACAGCATGTTTGGATTCATAAAATAGTCTAAACTGCTGCACCCCACTGGGTCCATCTGTCTCCAGCTGATCGAGTGTCCCTCCTCTGCAAAAGAGTACGGACAGTTTTTAATAGAAGCTCCACAGAGCAGATAGAGAAGGGCAGAAAGTCGGACGCAAACAGTGTATAACCTGGTCAGCTTTCAGAGTCCAGCACCATTCCATCTTACTAATACATATGCCACCAATGTGATTCTCACCCAGAGCAGCAGGCCCAAATCAGAATTTTCACATTTTTATTAGAAGTTCATCGTAGAAATCAAAAGTAGGGTCTGACGAATGTGGGATTTTCTGAGTCAGATACCAGTTTTACAACAGAACTAACCACCAGTTACTAATATGTGGAACCAATTAGTCAATTTTTGCTCTCTTACTCTCTCTTTCTAACCCTTTTTTATGTTGATTTTTCACCAATTTTGTACCACAATGACTTAGTTAATTTACTCAGGAGGCAAATTTATTAAACAAATAACTACCTTTTTATTTAAAACGTTCATTAGTGTCTTAGTGACCATTTAAACAAAGACCAGAATGAAATGGTAAATTGAACACTAACATCTTCGCTTACAATACACTGCCACAATATCTCTGTGACAGGCTGACAACAGCCACCTTACCGAGCCCTGAACACATGCTAATAATTTATTGTCATTTATGAAGTGTTTCATGTTGTTTATTGTAACTGTACATTTAAGTGAAGTTGCTTCCTGTGGTTCAAACGAAGAGGCTACAGCTCATGTCTTTTAACTGAAAGAGTTTTCCCTTTCTCTTGTGTGTCATAAAGGTTGTATTTTCATGCCAGTGCCGTGTTTCTGGTTTTGATCATGAGAGCGTTGATTTTGAATAGGAGGCTTGCTCATGAGTTAGTCATTTTATTTAAAGTACTATTGCAAATCTTTCTGATATTACTTTGGGTAATACCACACGACTGTCCACATAACCTTTTTGTGCCAGCGCTGTTTGGTGTCTTTTGTTTGTTTTGTTTGGTGTCTGTAAGAGATTCTGGTTTAAAAAATCTCTGCTCTCGTTTTCACTTCTCAAACAGATACGAGCGTTGTAACACATTCTCTTTGGAGTCAGTCAGACCCGTAAACCCCGGTGAACAGCAAAATAGAAGAGATTCTTATTCCTGCCATATATTCCATACGTTTATGGATGGACGGACATGTCCGATTTCAAAAATATTTTTTCACAATGGTGCAGCCCTACTCTGCTTTCTGCTCATTGTTAGGATCTACTGTCAATTATTCAGGGTGAAACTTGATGAGAGTGATACTCTCTTTAGCAGGAGCACCCTGATCACTTTCATACAGTCACACATTCACACCAGGAAGCTGTCGGGTGGAGGGCCTTGGTCAAGGGCATCTCAGCGGTGCTAATGAGTGTTTCATATGATGCTGATGGTTGCAGATTTGCATGTTGACGATGTTCTATGCTCTCTGGGTGCTCATGTTGTTGTTGTCTGTGCTTGATCCCTGAAAGTGTCAGTGGAAGAACTGCGCAGGTAATAATTAAGGTAGCAGAATCCTCTTTGAAATGGGTTGGAGGGTGAGTTGATGTTTTTCTCTTTCAGTTTCTATTTGATTTGCTGATATATTTTTTTTTCTTTACTGTCAACTTCTTTTGCTTGAGTCTTTTCAGTTGTCATCTTGTAAACATTTTATTTTGTGTCACATCAGGATTCAGGGCTCCAGAATGCAGCCATATTTAAAGCCAGTGCAACTTACACATTGTTTTGTGAAGGATATGCTGATCAGCAAAAACAAAACAGTGGTAATAACATTTTTAGTGACTGATCAAATCTGAATATTCATCAGCCATTTTGCTGATGGACAGAAAAGTTCATTCTGAACTCTTGATGCTGATGCTAGAAACGTATCACCAAATGGCACAACACACACAGCCTCTCCTTCTCTCACTGGTGCTGTGGTGTTTTTTTGCTAGTCTTAGCTCGGTAACTACAACCCCCCCCAATTGGACGAAACTAAGCTTGTCTGTAAAGGTTAGGTTTAACCCTATGTTATAGGTTAAACCAACATGCAAATCATCTTGCAAACAGACACATATCAACCTGGTCAAGGACGAAGAGTGGCATGTAAGGTTCTCAAAGGCATCATGGCCATGCCCTCAAATACCCGTCCAAAGCTTCTGAACTCTTGGGTTTGATCATGTTCCCATGAGGGGATTTAACATCAGCAATAATTGAGTGAATTGGCTTCATCTTTAAAGTTAACTTACCAGTTTAGTATGCGTCTCTTCATGCAAAGGTAACAGTCAGACTGGTAATTTTACTTTAAAAGCTGCTAAAAATCGGTTACAGACAAATACAAAGATCCAAACCACAGTTATAAATGATAAGATACTTTATGTAGTAGGGCGCACACCACCGACGGGCATCAGATAACTGCATACTCTGAAGAAGCTTGAGCAACACTGTGACTTATTTGTTTACAGCAATCCGTTGTTATTATTGCAGTAATTTGTCATCATGATCATGCGTACACGTATGAAGACAAAAAAAGACATTCAACAGCACAAACTACAGTTCAATTGAGAATGAAAAGAAACATGCATGAAATCTGCAAATGTGACACTCGATGTTGATAAAGCTCAAACAGGATTATAAACCTGCACACTGATTAGCATCAGTTATTACAGTTATTCCATAACTTCACCCCATGTTTTAGCATTGTGATGTTGTATCGTTTCAGTAGAGATGTCAAGGTATTGTATTTAAGTCCTAATCTTGTTATTGCTGCAGCAATGTGAAAGTATGATAATTGATGTGTTAATCTTGAACATTCTAGCTGGTGATTGTGAGCTCTTCTTGATTATTGTATTCTTCAGAGTAGCTTAATCCTCAATGCATTATTTCTTTTTAAGTCAGACATTTAGAGTGTAGCTATAGAGTATAGTAATCTGCAATATATCATCAGAAATGCAGTTGAGTTGAAAACATATGGATGTCCTGTAAGAAATGTCAGTTTGAAGTGGCGTATCCAAACATTTTAATGCACTAGACTGGAGTCCTGTTGGTTACTAGCTGCTGGAGAAGCTAGCATGGTGGTGCTGTCTAAGACATATGTAAAGCTGACTGGGGGGAAAAGGTAATTGATCCAGGCAGAGTTGAACTCCTGCTTTGCAGATACTCAGCTTGTTGGGCTGTCGCAATGTTTAGCAGATCATACAAATAATTCAAACATATGTACATACTTGTGCCTGAAGCTTGTTATAGGCACTTGATCCAGATATTTGACATGCGACGTATCTGCAATGTTTTGGCGATCTATTTACCCCACAGCTTGAACAGTTCACACATTTACAGTCCTGCTGATTTTTGAGCTCTGATATTTCTGATTTGGGACAAAACTTGTTAGTGAATGGAGAAGTAAAGCCAAAATCATGGAGACTAAATTAAACATAAGGGGTCAACTGAAATCTTGCAAAATGGAAATGGAAATAAGGCATTGAGTCACATGATTGAAGGAAATGTCAAAGTCTAAAATTAATAACCTTGGTAATCTATTTAAGGGTATTGTATTCCTGCCAATATGATGCTAAAGTTAGTTAACCATGCAACAGATGGAATGTATTTAGTCAACTGTTTCAGTTACTTCACATTAAATTATGATACAATAAAAAAATGATTTCAACATCTTCTGAAAGTAAGTGATTGAGCACCCTAGTTTCATCCATCCATAGAATTCAGCTTTTTTTTTTTTCATTTTTAGATGACTTTCAGAAAGTGTTGCCAGTGTGTCGTCTTATAAGGGTCCATATCTGCTGTGACGCGTTCTGCCAGATATCCTCTAGGCCTGCCCTCTTAAATGTTACGATGCACAACAGTCCAAGTTTTTTTGGATCTGGACTCTTCATTCCTTGTATTCCTTTGACGTATTCTCTTCATTTGACATTTTTCTCTGCTTCTTTCCAGCTGACAACAATCACCGCTTGAATCTTTTCTACCTTGCCAATGACGTCATACAAAACTGCAAAAGAAAGAATGCCATTGTCTTTCGTACAGCCTTCGCCGACGTCCTCCCGAATGCTGCTCAACTTATTAAGTGAGTTCACGTACAACTGCAGCAGTTATTCATGCATTATTTTTTACATCTGCGTTGCTGTTACTTGTAAAGAAATAAACCAAATAAAAATCGTAATGTCAACCATTTCTGCTCGTATTGAGATCTGCAAGCCTTGTTTTGCAGGGATGGAAAAGTCCGTAAGTCAGTGGAAAGGATTTTTTCTATTTGGGAGGAGCGAAGTGTGTATCCTGAGGAACTCATTGTCCAGCTTAAAACCAACCTGAACAAGAAAGAGAAGGAGCGAGAGAAGCAGAAGGAAAAAGAGAAGGAAAGAGAAAAAGAAAAGGAGACACCACCTGCAGTTGGTCAGTTTGGGTTTTTGATTTTCTCAATCCACCCTCAATGTAATCATGCCAGTACAGCCTGAACGAACGTAGTCGTCGATGCAGGTGTTTGTTCGTGCATGATTAATGCTGCTTTTTCCCTTTCTAGCTCCAGCTGCCAACACCAAAGCTGCCCTCAAGTCAAAGATCGTAGCTGAGTTCACAGTAAGTCTTATCAACTATTCCTCTACTAGTGTTTTTTCATTTCAGTGCCAGAATTGACAAAAACGACATATTTTAACACCCTCTGAATATTCAGCTCTGTGACTACATAAACAGGGAGTGTATCAGAAGAAAGGACAGGGCTTTTTATGTTGGCAGCACAGCTCAGGAGGTACAGTTGCCGTTAAGTAACAGGAGGGTCGCTGGTTCAGGTCTCACTTTTCTCAGACTTTGTTGTCCCATCTTGCTCCTTAAGGAGATTTCAACAATCTTTAAGAGTGCCCCTATATGATAATCAAAAGTGCAATCATACATTGTTTTGCCTCACATACCTTCTGGTAAAATGAGTCTTAACTTTTCTCATTCACACACTTGTTTTCCAGCCCAACTCCCTCATTGAGCAGTTGTCAACGTATAAACGAACAGTTGCAGAAGAGGAGTTCAGAGAGAAGCAGCTGGCTGCTCTCAGGGTGGATGTCTGCAGCACGGAGGCCCTCAAGCGGCTCAAAGGTCAATGTTGTCATGCATATTTATATATCTGATTATGGTTTAAGCCTCAAAGTCCTCAAAACTCAAAGTGTGATCTTAAGGTCTGCAGTAGTTAACGGTCAACAAGTGAATTTACTTAGCAGCTATTTTGATAATCAAATACTCATTTCAAGGTCACGGTAACGGCTGTGAGCATGTTGTTGGCTTTGTGGTATCTGTAATGGCTTGAGAGAATTCTTTTTGGGAGCACAAACGGTCCACTGGACTCAAGGATGAGCTGATGAGATTTTGTGATTAAAATTCAAGGTGGGTAAAGATGTCAGCAGGAAGAGTGATCTGTCCCCTCAGTCTTCCCTGTTGCTGTTGTAAAAAAGAAAGAAACACAGGCAGGACAAACAGGAGTCAAAACTTTGACTGGATTTATTTTAGTGTATTCTGATCATTTGAAATATGTGGTGCTGTGTCTTTGTTGCCATTTAATTGACAGTGAATTTAGTTATTGATTCTGTCTCGCATTGAACTTAACTGAGCTTGTGCAGTTCTTTGTATTCATCCTCCTCTGTCTGTCTCTTAATCAGACAAGGCAGGAGGGAACAAGTTTGCTAAAGATTTTGAAGATGGCAGTCTGAAGCTGCAAGAGTTTGTCAGCTTCCTGGAGAAAGAGTTGAAAACAGGACCTCCTCTGCTGGAGGCTTTGGGAAACGCAGACATCTTCTACGAGATGCAGTACAAGGAGGTCAAGATCGTGGCCAATGTGAGTGCCCAGTCATTCTTGAAAGACTGTAATCATCACTGTTTATTTTTTGAATGGTTAAGCAGTTATTTTATTTAGAAATGTATTTTTATTCAATTTTTAAAGGATTATTCTTCAGTAAATTAAGGGATTCAGACATTTAGACAAGGAATATTACCATAATTATTTGTTTAATTTGCAACTAATGTCAACCAACCATTTACAGCTGTTTTTTGGGGTGGGGTTCTCTCTGCTCAGGCCTATAATGCCTTTGCCAACCGTGTGGCCAGTCTTAAAAGGAAACTGGATTCCCTCAAATCAACTCTACCTGGACCCGAGGACTCACCCATCCCTTCGCCGTCTGAAGATGCCCCTTCCCCCACAGGCTCTGACTCCCCCTTCCTGGCACTTGGGACTAACAGAGCCCAGGTGGATCCAGAGCTTGATGGCAAGGCCATGGATGACGGAGAAATACCTAGTGAAAACAGAGAAATGGAAGACATGGATGTGTCTGATGAAGAGGAGGGGGCTTCCATAGCAGTCGGTTAGCAGCTGAAATCATTTGCGTATGGCATACTGTTGTCCGGCGTGTATTCAGTGTCATGATTCATATTTGTAAATGTATTTGTCTTTTAATTGTTTCAATGAACAGAGAACAAGAAAGACGACATGTCCCCTGCTGTTACCAAGACAAAGTTGGATGCAGCATCAAAGGTTCCAACCACACCTACAAAAGTCTCCAAGACGAATACAACTGCTACCACAGCCGCCCCAGTGACCCCCACCTCTACTTCTGCTCCAACTTCTCCAACCACTCCCCTGGGTGTCAATCTGGCAAAGGTGGACTTGGGAAAGATAAGCTCCATTCTCAGTTCCCTCACAGCTGCTATGAAGAATACAGGTTAGTTTTAAATTTAGGAAAAGATGACATAATGATGATGAAAACCTGTAATTAACCCCTAAAGCCCGAATTGCACCTAAATTCTCATTCCCCTCTTCCTGGTTGAAATACTCAAAGTTGGAGTGTTGAGTTAAAATAAATTCTGAATTTTAATTTAATTAATCATGATTTTTAATTAGCTTTTGACTTTGTTACATTTGAATCATTCAGTATTTGTATGATTCCTCATGTAGATACAATCTCTTGTTCTTACCTGCATCTCCACAGCTACCCCTTCACCTCGGCCATCTCCAGGGACACCTACTACCCCCTCTGGCCAGACAGTTCCCTCCAAAGCGACCCCCCCAAGCCCCGCCCTGGCCAGCATCCTGTCCCGTGTTGACATCACACCTGAAGGCATACTAAATGCCTTGTCTAAAACAAACACACCAGGTAAGAAATACATTTTGTTTGTTTTTGTAAGAGTGTAAATAATTCATGTGTTATCACCTTATATCGTATGTTATCTCTTCTTCTATGCCCCTGTCTGTCTCTGTCTCACTGCAGGTTTGTCCTCCCTCCTACAAAGTGTGACAAACACCACCTCTGCTCCTCCCACCAAAACCTCCCCAGAAACGTCAGCAGTCAAAACTCAGACCACCCCTAAAACAAAACCCATGCTGGTGAACAGCCTCAAACGAGAAACACCAGGGAGAACCAGAAGCTGGGAGAAAGAGAGACAGTTATCTCCTCCGCCTCCTCCACCTCCCCCTCCTCGTTCCTCAGCTCCTGCTGCCTCTCCTCCCAGCCTAGAATCCAAAATCAACAGTTTCTTGCAAGGTAATCCAGGTTTTAGTCTGGCTCTTGGTGATGTAAGTCCAGATGGTGTAGATGGGACACCAGTCAGAGATGAGGCTGCTGGCACCCCCACCCAGGATGAGATCATGGACACGCCTGGGAGTGTGCCAGAATCTCTGGGGTCATCTGGCGGTAATAACCTCTCACCCACAGCGTACCGAAGTGAGCCTTGGGATGCTGTGATCACCCCTTCAGGAAGTCATAGTGATGGAGATTTTCGAGGCTCCTCCTCTTCATCGCGGTACATAGCTGTAAAAAGGAGCGGCACAAAATTAAAGGACGATGAAGCAATTCATCTGCGGAAGCAGGCCACTGTTGCCTCCTCTCCCAGTAGTGAGATCATGAAGGGTAAGAAAGACGGACAGCATATCCAGGGAAAGATGATGGGAAGCACCAGGGTGTTGGGAGAAATGAGACTCTCTGTTGGCTCTCGAAAGGCTAGCACCGGTTCAGATGATGGATGTCTGAGTGGAAAAAGAGAGGACAAGGGGAGAGGGCGTCAGTCTCCAGGTGGGAATGGGAAAAATGGCCAGTACCATCGTATTGAGACCCTAGTTTCTCCCTGCACTGAAGGGGCACCAATTCAGACCCTTGGCTATTCAAACCAGCCAGTTGCTGGAGAGCGCATCAAGACAGTAGAGAGCATCCGTGTGATTGGCCGAGGCTCTCGACGGGGGGGAACGGTTGGTGGTCGGCCAGGGGGATCGATGTGGTATGAAGAGGAGGAATACATGGAAGTTCAGCCTCCTTCATCCCTCGGCGTCCCCCCTCCTCTTAATATTAGCCAGGGAAGCAGTGAGGACATGACTGCCTCCATGCCACCTCCTCTCACGCATCTCCTCACACATCTTCACCCTCCTCCTCAAGCTCAATTTCAAATCCCTTACCGCACAGACAGCATCCAGACTCCTCCCCCACCACACCTTCACCAGCATCCTCCTCCTACATCCCCTTTCTTTAGTGCTCTTCCAGCCATCCCTCGACCCCCTCCGCCCCCTATATCGCAGCGTCCATCCCCTCCACCTACACTCCCTGCCATGCCCTCTGCAGTCATGGTTGGGGGAGTATTGGTCCCTGTTGACCGTTCCCTCTCGCTTCCTCCCCCCATCAGACCTGATGGTGCAGAGCGAGGGGGAGTAGGGTCCAGAGGAAACAAAGTGGCCCCTCTTCCACTCATGTCATCGTTATTAGGCGAACCTCCTAAACTGCCCCGTCCTGGTACAGTAAAAGAGCATTTTGTCCCCCACCACGCACCACCCATTCACCGCCCAGGCACCCCTGGGGTTCCTCCACCCCTACTGGGTAGAGTCAAGGAGCCTCTGAATCTACCTCTCCCATCCCCTCCTCCCACCTCCTCCTCAACCTCACCCTCCACACCCACCTCTCCCGCAGTCGACACTGTTCCTGCCCGTTCACTCAATCAGTCAACAGCCTCTTCTCTGCAAAAACCCCCCGCTAGTCCTCCAGCTCAGTCCCGCAACCAACCATCTAACCCCGTTCCACTCTTGAACCTGCCTACTCCTCGACCCCCCATCCTCTCTCTCCCCATCTCACAGAGACCACTTCTGCGAGGCCGAGCCCCTCGGCACTTAAACCAAGAGTTCCACGTAGGGAGGTTTCGTGGCGGCAAGCGTCCTGGTCCTCCATTCACAGGTGGTCCTTTCCATGGGCAGAAGAGACCCTTCCTACCCCCACGCTATTGAAGTGGTCGTCTATGGCATGCTGAATGAGAAGTGCAAGCCACACATCTAGCCTAAACCCAGCGCTGTGTGTGTGTGTGTTTGCCCTGCTGGTATGAGCCTAGATATCTTTTACTCTGTTGACTAGCTTGAATTAAAACTACCTTCTTTTGTGTATAAATAGTTAATTAAATCTTCACGCTTCTGCTAGGTAGCCAGCCTGTCATCCTACACTGTGCAGTGCAGTAAGATACACTCGTCAGTTACTTAGCGCGTTGTCATGTAACCAAGCTTCACTTATTTTTTTTCCATCCCTCCACACACACACAATCTCAAAATTTCATTAGGAGTGGCATGACCACAGGAAGAAAGCTCATATTATAAACTAGACACCTCACTTCCTGTTTAAAGTCTTTGCAGTATTCTCACTAGATTTCCTAAAGGAGAGCAAGAGAAGGTATGGAAAACATGATATTGTTTGAAGTGATGAAAAGTAGACTGGTTCTAGAGTAATCTTTTTTTTGTTGTTGTTGTTTCTTCCATGAATGTTTGGGTGTGTGCTGTGTGTCCTAAAAAAAAAAAAACACAAAAAAAAAAACAAGCTATCTCTCATTTGAAGTGATGAGAATTGTGTTGCTGCTAAGGTTAACACTTGTTCTCATTTCCAGAGTACCTGTTGTAAATAATAAGCTTCTCTTACAAGATCTTTCTCTCCCCTCTGTCCCTCCCACTGTATGTTTCTAAGCTTGTAAATATAAAGACTGACTGAGTTCATACAGCTTTTTCTCTTCAAACTCTTGTTTCTGTAAATGGGTACAATGATGGTCACTCGTGCACCCTGCTTTTTTTTTCTCTTCTCTCTCTCTTTTTTTTTTTTTTTTTTTAAACTGTGATAGAGGCCTTGGATAAGCTTTCTCTCCAGAAGAATTTCTCTACGATATCTACGTTTCTGTCGTTTTTAAAAAAAAAACCACCAGACAGAAGAGGAGAGTGAATATAATTGTGTTTTTATTTTAAACATTGATGTGCGCTTCAAGTTAGACTGAGTTATGTAGATACTCGGTAGTGGATGGCGAGCAGGGGGAGGCATTTCATTTTGAACCACACACTCTTGCTAGGCTTCAACATGTACTGACTTGAATAAAATCCAGAGTTTCAATTCAACTGGGGGGGGAGGTACTTTATTTGGTCACTATTTATCACTTGAATTGCGCCTTGTAGTGTATAGACAATTTTCTCACACAGCTGCCATCATTTTCATTAACTTGAATGCCTTTGTTTCTTCTCGTTGCGAGAATTAGCATGTTTACCATTTGCAGAGCCCCCCGAAAAAAGTGTTGTGCAAATTGGATTCCTTTATAACATTCTAAATTTACATATTCCAGTTGTTTTGGCCCCTTTCTTCCTTAAAGTTTCTTTGCTAATTTCATGCTTTTGCCCCGGAGCCCCTTTGCTTTTTTTGCTCACATGGTGTCGTCCACTCCTGCACCTCTCAGCACGAGTGGTGGTAAACAGGATCAGCACAATGGTAACATTCCTCCCTCTTCTGCAGGATTTGTCAACGCAATGCCTCCCTGTCTTACACAAATAAGTGTACCCACGTAGCGGGAGGTGCATGTTGAGTGTTCCTGCTCAAAGCCTCATGTCTCCTGTGTTAAACTGATCATGGAATGTGTTCTCATTAGCGCCTGCATATGTTCCTCCATAAAATTAGATTCTTACATTGTAAAAATGTAGCAACAAATGGCATCTTTCGCACAACACTAGCACATAATCTGATGTTTTATTGAATGTTATACAAGTCTGTTGACACCTTCTGTAAACTGTATGTCACCTTGGCTCGGCTGTCTCACAGAGAAAACTGTTCAAGTGCAAACTTGCATAACACCAACCATGTTCGAGTTGTTCCTGTAAAACAAGCGCTCTCCTTTCTCTTCACCTACTACTGCTTTATGCGACTTTGAGTTTGATCATGACTGAAAATGTCCCAAAGCAGATGATCTTGTGTGTATTTGATAATTGCCTCATCAATGATGCTATATCACTGGTCTTTTGAGTGTCCGATCCTTTCTAGTATGATGAGCATGCACACATTCTGCAGCCAGCATTTGTCACAGTGCATATATACATGTTTTATGGGGTGGATATATGTTTTTAATTTCCCCTTTTTTCCCCTTTTATATATGAATAGAGAGAGAGAAAAGAGTGGAAGCTTTTGTGGAACAGTCTAATTTTTGACATACATTAGTATATTTATCATTTTGTTTGTGATGACATCATTGGCTGTAAGCAGTCGATCTGTAGCAAGCGAGGCCATTTAATCATCTCTCAAACTCCTGTAACCTCAGATCCCCCACCCCTCCCCCCTTTGGTTAAATAACAAAATAGAAGGCACACTCAGTTGTACATTTACATTCCTGCAATATAATTTGAGCACTTGTCATTTCAGCTTTACCTCTTTTTGTTTCAAACATTTCATGGGGGTTTTGTAAAAGGGCACCTGTTCGATAATCCTGCACTAGCCCAGCACCCACATTCAGTTACAAGTTCTCTGGGAATATCAAACTTGTAGAAAAGAAATCTAAGAATGTTTAAAAACTTGCCTCATTTATGTTGCAGCACCACCTCTATGAGACACTGTTGCACATTATTCCACAGAAAATGGTTAATGGCTCGGTTTAGAGATGTAGCTGATTGTGCTAAAGATTTACATATACTTGACGACTCCTGGATCGCACTTGTTCAGCTACTGTCTGACAAATGCATTTTGCGTGAAGAAAAGCATCATGTTCTTATACCAGACTTCTCTCCACTATTTGAATCTTCACATTTGAGCAGACACTAGGAGTAGCCTCATGTTTTTACAGTCCATGAAGGGTGCACTCAATGCCAAGTGGTCCTGATGTTGATAAGCTGGAGTGATTTTCTTATTAGTGTGAAAGCACTCAGAAGTGTTTAGCTCCCCCACGTGGCCTTTCCGGGTTACTTCAGTTTTTTTGTTTTTTGGTGTGTTTTTGTTTTTTGTTTTTGTTTTAAGATGCAAGCAACCAGTATTGACAACCACTGTTTGGATGGATTTATTTGAAAATAGTTCAAACCGAAGCATCATCAGGCCCCCTTCAGAAAGAATTCTAACTATTAAACTACCAAGGTCTCGCCCTGCAGGGACCACTGCGTCTGTTTGCAACCTTCTAGGAGACGTGAATGCGTCGAACGTGCACCTGCAGACTTTGAATGTACATATTAAAACAGTTGGTGGCTAACGAAGCGAGGTGGGCGGGTTTCTATTATGGAACTTGGATGCAGCAAGGTGGAGGCGCATCGCATGAGGATACCGTTATTTAATAATGATGGATTGGTCCTAGTTGTGTGTGAACATGTCACTAACTCTCCAAAGCATGCGTTTTACCTCAACGTTTGCGTAGAGGTTGAATTCTGACATGCCTGCCGTGACTCTGCATGGGTCAAGTTGGGGGTTGAGACAGTTAATCATCTGTCTTTTTAATAAAAACAACCAAAAAAACGTGTTTGAAGCCTCGCTGTGAACGCGCGCCTGCTTGGGAACGTGCACGCAGTCTCAGCGGCGTCTCAGTGTGATACGACGTCACCGCCGTCGCCTTTCCCTTGTTTCCGGTGTTATGGCCGCAGTGAGAGAAGGCCAGCGGAATGTGGACTGTTAGGCTAAATAAGCGAGTGTGTAGAAGCAGGAGTGTTTGAAAATGGCGGTGGCGCAGTTGTTGCGGCTCGTAGTCTGTCGGCCGACAGCTCACGCGACTCTCCGCGAGCTCAGGAGGTACAGCAAGGTGCGAAAGTGTAAATGTGCTAGCTTGCCATGCTAACGTTAGCAACCGGGTTAGGATGTGTTGACAGCCTGACTTGCAGCAGCTGGTCATGTCTCCCTGTGGGATTGATGGAAATGAGGACGTGTGCTCCGATAATCAAATGACCAGTGAAACCTTCATTAACCACTTTAAAATTTTAGACAGCTTTTTATACCTTTTGAATATAAATCATTTAATGAATTTGACGCCTGTGGAATGGGTAACTTTCTGTATAATGACTTGTGCGAGGTTGACTCCCCTCCTATTATTTCCTTCTGCATCATAGTCGTATTCTTGATTGACCTGCTATTACTGATAGCATGGCTGTAGGTGTTAGCTGGCGGTGTTCGACTCGTGGAGAGATTTATGTAATACCAGTTATATTCAGTTGGAACGTTTTATTTTTGAGAGGTACTCCTATATAAGACAAGTTGGAAAATACAACAACCTGAACGCTTGACCGCTTCATTGAAATGGAGTGCTAGAATTTGAGTGGATATTATATTTACCTTGAATCACAGACTTTCATGAAGTCTAACCCTTATGAAGATTGAAATACTAAGTTTTTGAGAAATCTATTTGAGAGAGATGTTGATTTGAATCTAGACATTTCAGAGTGTGTGTGTGTGTTGGTGATTGGGTTGAGTTGTGTTATAACTACAGGCATATATTTATTTTTTATAAGTATGGAAGACAACATATAAAGTGTGTACAAGAGCTGAATGTTACATTTTTGACCAAATACCTAGATATTGCAATAATGTTGTCAGGATGTTTATTAGTACCTTCGTAGATTTTGATGAGTAATCATAGGCAATATGAATGTAACAGCTAAGGAGCTAAAAGGCAGACTTTTTGAACTGAGAGAACTCTGGTAAGATTAGAAATTGACATCACTTGCAATGCAGCCCCTAAATCAAGGAAAAGACTATATTTATACCATGGCGTGATATAACTGGATCAAAATCCAAGATGATATAGCCCAGCCTTATGTTGCACCATACAATAGAGCAGTTTATTGTGACATCACCACAAACATCAACCTCCAAAATACTGCACCATTGCTTCAACACCTCAATAAAGTTTTGGAAAAAAAAAGCTAAATATCAGTAATTATGGATAAGTGTGATGTTATAGATTGAATCTCTTTATAGTCGCATGCATTTACTCATAAAACTATTATAACAAGAAATTATTGGGAGGATTGGGTTGTCTATGTACAGTATCACAGTCTGCATCACAACTGTCCAGTGCAAGCACTTTTCTGATTTTCTGAAAAACATGCCTTTTAAATGCTCTTGTACTAATTACCCCCCCTCCCTTTTTCTTTTTTTTTCTTTGTCCCATTCATATTCCACTTCTGTCCCCTCCTCATCTCTCCACACCTTTTGGCGGTTACCTGCATCTTTCCTGAAGGTGTCCCCTGCTTTATCGGAGCAACTGCAAATCTTTGAATCTCTCAGGGAGAAAAAAGGCAATAAGAGAGCTGAAGCCTCAGAAAAGCCCCTCAGAATCCAACTGGTTGATGGCCAGAATGTAAAAGGATCAGCTGGTGTTACTACGCCTCTCTCTGTTGCGCAAAGTGTCCGGTAAATATGCAGGACTTAGAGGAATGTTATCTTTAATTTCCTTTGTTCTGACTTAAGGAATATGAAAGTGTTATGTGGTGTTGCAGGGTGAAAGGAGCCCTGGTCAGTAAGGTGAATGGTGAGCTGTGGGAGCTTGGGCGGCCCCTAGAGGCAGACTGTGAACTACAGCTTCTCGGTTTTGACACCCTCGAGGGAAAACAGGTATTAACACTCCTTTGTGTGCCCTCCGCTTATTTGAAATTTACATTTTCAGCATGAGTCATTTTTAGAGCTGCTATGTTTAGTTGAATATTTGATTTTACAAAACCATATTGTTACGTGGTTAAACACTTTTACCAACAAAATGTCCAAATTTTGTCCATTTTTGTTAGTGAGAATATCTGAAGTGTTCCGGACTTTGAATGTTGTCATATTTTGGAAACAGTGATTGACATTTTTCACCATTTCTTGACATTTTATGGGACTAATCAAATAATCAAGAGAATAATCAACAGATGAATCGGTGATAATAACCCTTTGTGCTTGACCTTCATTAGATTATTAAAGATGATGTAATGTTTAGTCTCCCCATAATTTTCCCATAACTATGGTGAATTTTATGGGCCATGCTGAGCTTATTTTCTCAGCAATTGGAGAATTTGAATAACTATCCCCTTGGATGTGTCCAGACACCCCCCACCCCCCATCTGAGAGACATCTTATCACAACAGCCACTGGATCTCTACACATGACCAATTCTTTGCTGACCTCTTTCTCTCAGGCAGCATGGCAAACAGGAGCATGTGTGCTGGGTGGGGTGCTGGAGGGTTCATTTGGTGCCAAGGTGTGCAGAGAGGGAGTCTCAGAGCTTGGGCTTTACTGTGACCATGTACTGGACAACAGGTGAGATATTCATGTGTGTTTGCAACAATGAAGGAACTTGGGGTTGCTAAACTCTGGCCTTTACCCCCAGTTTCCTGCAGACAGGTACCATGGAGGAAATACTCCTGTTTGAAATACTCAAAATAGCAGATAAAGGAAGTATTCCTGCACTTTTTGCACTTGAAATGATGGTTTGGTCTCAACACCACACCACTCTGCATCACTACAATTCTTCCTTCGTCACATCTTTTTTTTGCCATTGAATGTTTGACAAGAATCTGTCCTCATCCACAGTGCCTTGTCTCTGAGTGACGTGGAGGAGCGATGCAAAGAGGTTACAGCCCTCAAACTTCCTCTACATAGACTGGAACTGAATGTCGAAGAGCTCCGAGAACTCTTCCAGGTTAGAAATGCCCCTTGAAACAGTCCACAGTTGACAAAAAGATTTTTTTTTCACAGCAGACAAAAATTGGTTTATTCACATAGTAATTGCTCAGTTTTGTTTTTTTTTTAATTATCATAACCTAAGTGCCAGCACATACAATTCCAAGTGTAAAACCAGGTCACCTTTACCAACTGCAGTCACTATTAATGGTATTTATAATTATATACCTGCCTTGTGAAATTACTGTACAGATTTAATTGGTTGATTCAAATCTGTTATATAATCACAAGGGTTTTGTGTGTTTACTTGTCAATCATCTCTTGTGTATTGACTGCCCAAACAGAATAGATCACCAAACACTTCAAGACAATCAGTTAACAGAACAATAATGTATGATGATACACAAAAGACAAAGTGATACCGTGATGTAAATATTAGCAATATAACGATGATAAAAATCAGTTATCTTATTTGACCTGCTGTCATGTTGACTTGATTATATCTGGAGGAACATGAGAGTGGCTCATGCTTAGGAGTACTGACGACTGTCTGCTTCCCCTATTTTCACTATTGATCCGTTGTTGGCTCGGCTTTTATCAAGTCGGTAGCATATACTACCACATTTAGGAAATCCTGAAATTATGACATTCAGTACCATCAAAAATTCTCCTTTTTTTTTTTTAATTGAACTAATACAGTATTGAGGCAATGTGCTGTTGTTCAAAGCTCTCACCACCAGAGGTCAGTCTTTACTGTTGGAACGGGCAGCTGAGAGGAGAATGTTGGCAGCTGCAAGCTGTGGTGATATTGTATAAAGATAATGTGACAGGAGCACTAGGAAAAAGACAATGCTTCTGCCCATGTTTGGGTCTGTTTTGGGTTTCGTGCTGATGATAAAGATGAGCTGACGAAAACAATTCATACCTTAAAGTTCATCGTCCATCGACTGCTGCCAAAGTAAATCTTTCATTATAGAATACCTCCGCAGCATTTGTGTGTGTGTGTGTGTGTGTGTTTTTTTTCCTTTCACAAACACTGTTGTATACCCTGGTGATAAGTCAGGAAGGCTGTAAAAAATACATTCTTATCTGTGGTATTTCATGAATTTTGTCTGTTTTGTGCATGTTGTTGTTATAGAACAATACGCTAAGGCTGCAGCTGGTCCAAGAGCAGATGAACGGCCCCACCCTCACAGTGTACAGGCACGTGCAAACACACACACCTGATGTACCTGCTTGTGTCTTGTAATCTCTCAATAGAATACTTGACTTGTTTGATCCTGTCATTGTGACTCAGGTGTGGAGACAGCATCGCCGTCAGTAACGGCCCCCTCCTCCCACACACTGGCTTCCTCATGGTCTTCAAGATGCTGCAGGTGTGTGTATGTGTGTAATTGTCCTGTCCTCTTCGTGGTTTTATGTGCATTTCCTGTTGTCCATTCTATGAATTTTCATGGTCTCAAAGCAACATTTAATTCTTGGATCTGTCCAATAGCAATTTTTTTGAGTTTCAGCTTGTGGATTGATGGTCTTTCCTTTGTAAGCAGAGCACTGTTTAATCTATTGTAGTCTTGTTTGCTTTGTTTAGTTCAATTGCTTTTAACAGTAATATTTAAAAATTGTTCATTGTTCAAGTATTCAAAGTTACTGTGTTAACCTTGTCGAATGGCCACAAATATTTGTATTTGCCCAATCCATCATTTGGGATACATGCTGGGTACATGGAATTTTCCTGGTCATTATTGATCCAGAGGGAGGGAGGAGTTATCCATATTGGGCTGTCACGAGGCAGACTGGGATTCCATGGCAGCCAGGCTGGAAATATCAGCAGCAGGATGTTGTGTTTGTCAGAGGCCAGTTTCCTGTTGTAGGTTCTTACAAACACACATCCATCAGACATGCTGTCACTCTCATTGGTTCACCCTTTCTCTTTTGGCTGACCCGCACTCTTCCTTTCACTTTTGCCACCTATCTATTCCGTCATTATTTCCTCTCTCCCTCCTCACTTCAGTCACGCAACACTCAGTCTTTGTCTGATCCCTCACATCCTAGCTGTCGTCCGTGACCCTGGACAATCAGAAAGAGGCTGCAGGTTTGATGCGTCTCATTGGTGTGGCGTTTCCAAGCCAGGGAGACAAGGAGGAATGGGAGAGGCAGCAGGAGGAGGCTCGTAGGAGGGACCACAGACGCATTGGGACGGTAATATCAATATGTATAAAATTAGACAAGTTGAACAGACTGAGATCACCGAACAAAAATATAGTGGTGCATAAGCTGCTTGCTGGTTCTACATGTCATGTATCTGGGTTTTTGTCCAGGACCAGGAGCTGTTTTTCTTCAATGATGTCAGTCCAGGCAGCTGCTTCTTCCTCCCTAAGGGAGCCCACATCTACAACACCCTTACCGACTTCATTAAGGTGAACGATCAAAGGCTGCCGTCATCAGCTGTATTTATACAACGTTACTGGCCTCACAATAGAGATTTTTAAAAAGCTACAAAAATTGTAGCAGAGCCGGGGACATAGGCATGCATCTACCATGTCAGACTCATCACCCTCTGTGTGACGCTCGATGCAATGCTGCAGCTCAGCCATAGATATGGTTCTATTCAGCTAGTGATGGCTAATGCACCCTCTGGCCTCTGCCTCATGGGACAATGTGGGCCACTGAGTCTGGTAACCTCAGTAACCAGTGTTTAGCCTCTGTGACAATCATTGGAAGTAGTTTAAATTTCATGATCCACAAATGCATTTAAACATCTTATTTTTTTAACATCTGGCGGGGAAATCCCTAAGTATCAACAAATCTCTTTTAGAATTAGTGTGAATGAGTCAACGCACACAACCTGCTCCCAACTGGGGTTCAACACCGGTCTGATCAAGGATGAGCTGCAGTTCAGTGATTGAGAGTTATAATAGAATCCCTGTGCAATTACTTAAACCCAGTAGTCTTTACTCTTCAGGCACACGTTTCTGTTGTTATAGCCAAGAAGAGACTGGTTTTCATAAAATGCCTGAATGTATGAATTCTACTGAGTTGCAATACGCGCCCTCTGACCTTAAATCTCCAGTGTTGCATTGCACTGTAAGTGAACTCAAACATGAAAACATGTTGAGCAATTTTATGCAACTATATCTGAAATACCTCACATGATATAATTAATTGTGCAAACACCAATTATAACCTTCGTTCTGTCTGTAATGTTCAGTGATGCTGTAGAATGTTTCCTTTGCGCTGTTAATAATGAAGGATTACTTGCGTGAACGTGTGTGTTCCTCACACACACTTGTGTTGCTTGTGTCCTGGGGATACACATATTCTATTCAGCCGTCAGGATATTGTTCTTGTTAGTCTTCAATTATTGTCCTTCACTTGAGTGTTGTGACAGTCTGACCCCGTCCGACGCTCATTGTGGCACACATCCTTCCTTGTAGAGTGAATACCGAAGGCGAGGCTTCACTGAGGTCGTGACACCTACTCTCTACAGCACTGCATTATGGGAGCGATCAGGCCACTGGGAACACTACAGCAAGAACATGTTCACTGTGACAACAGAGGACTCTCAGACCTACGCACTCAAACCCATGAACTGCCCTGCACACTGGTGAACACACACTCACTCACACACTCTGTCCTCTATTGCTCTGAGAGGCCTGACAGCGCCTGACTCTCGTGTCCTGTGTTTAGCCTGATGTATGAGCAGCGTGTACGCTCGTGGAGGGAGCTTCCTCTGAGATGGGCCGACTTTGGAGCGCTACATCGAAATGAAGTCTCCGGAGCTCTGGGAGGTCTTACCCGTGTTCGTAGGTTCTGCCAAGACGATGCTCACATCTTCTGCATACCTGAGCAGGTACACATTTTAAATTTGCAGCAAGCATTTCCAAACCAAGACAGACTCACTTCTGAAGGTGCTGTAATTGCAAAGAACTGTAAACGAGACACATGTGGGACCACATTACAGTGATTAGATGGGCAGTTCAAATAATTCCTTAGACATTCCAGGAGGCCGCAGCGTGGATGAATGAAGGTCTTTGTCCTGTTCAAACATGACACCTCCATATGGACATCTCTGAGTCTGTGTAATCCTGATCCTCTATGTGGGATCTCTGGAAGGTTCCCATGCTACTGATTGTCCAGCCCCTCTGTTGGCATCCTGTAGAATCATAAAGATCATTGTCACATGATAATCATTGCCAAGTTAGCTTCTGAAATACTAATTTAATCTCTGGAACAAATGAGCTTCACAGTAAATACATTGGATTTTTTTAAAATTGTTTTTTCTCATTTGGAAATTGGAAGTCCCTCTCAGTTCATGTGCCGTAAGCCTCAGTGATATTGTGCCATGGTTGCCTTTCGCCATTTGTAGTAAAGCTGGAATGGAAGTAGAATATGCCACTGTATCTACATCAGTGTACGAGGGAAAGCCGGAACAGCTCGCTCATAAACACAGACCTTGTTTAGTTTACACGTCGCCCCACAGAAAGTCTGAATGCTCTATGAAATGGTAAACGCAGGCATGGCTGGTTGCGGACAGTTAAAGTGTCATGGGGGTGGGGGGGGGGGGGTCATTTTACTGTGCTATCACTAAATCTCTGTGTAAAAGTGTCTGAAGTCTCCCATCCATGTACAGCCCAGTATTTACATTATTCTGACGTCTGTGTGGTCAACTTGTTTCATTCTTTGGTTGCAGCTAGAAGAAGAAATTGTGGCTTGTTTGGAGTTTGTCAGAAGCGTTTATCAAGTGTTTGGGTTTTCCTTCCACTGCCTCCTGTCTACACGTCCCACACCGTGTCTCGGGGAGCCTGAACAGTGGGACACAGCTGAACAGGTGCACACACTTTCACACACTCTATTATATTTTGCTATTCTGAATATTGACATAAAGGACCACATAATACATAGCACCAAAGAGGACATGGTGTGATGTCAACCACACAGAGAGCAGAGAGCTGCTGGGTAGATGTATATCACTAAACCCTCATGGACATCTCCTAAATAGACACATGGGCAATTTAAACTGATTCAATTGAGTGTAATTGAACTTCATAGGCCCAAACTCCCACGACTGCTTTACACACACACACACACACACACACACACACACACACACACACACACACACACACACAGAGGACAAAAAGGCCAACTTGTATTTCCTTTTGTGCATTAATGTACTTAAAATATCTACTGCACTTACTTACGTTACTGTGTGTGTGTGTGTGTGTGTGTGTGTGTGTGTGTGTGTGTGTGTGTGTGAGCAGCAGTTGGAGATGGGTTTGCAGCAGTTTGGTGAGCGGTGGGAGTTAAACCCGGGAGACGGCGCCTTCTACGGACCAAAGGTCAGCGGGCAGTGTAGCAAACTGTGAAGGATTTCCACACACAAGTGCAGATATTGTTTATTGTTGTTTTCACTAAAACACTCATCTCCCGCTCTTCGAGAGCACTTTTGGCGCTTCCCGTCATGCTAAAAGCTACATTAATAGAAGAGTTCAAGGATTAATGTTATCTGTCATTACGATGGAGCAATGTCAGTTGGATACTCAGTATGAGATCAGTGTTTATCCCACTTTAAAAAAGCGAGGGTAGATGTTTCGAAGACTGTGATGTAGAACGAGGCATAGCATGTACGCCTTGACTGACTAAAAAGAAACACTGTGCTGAAAGTTTTCCACCAAGTGTGAGGCTGAGCACCGAAATCTCACAGGCACGCATACACAGACAGACACACACACACACACACACACACACACACACACACACACACAGAAGGGGAGTGAGACTGTGATGGATACAGTAAACCAGGAACTAAGAAGGAAATGTTTCACTGAAATTGACACCAATTCCAATAAAAACCAAACTCTGTGTTTTTGACTTCCTGAAGTCTGCACCGAGTGATATCATCTGTTTCCTGGCTATATGCTAAGCTAAGTGTATACTGGCTGCAATTGCGTCATGGATCATATGACAGATAAAAGACTGATGAATGCTCTCATTCAGCTCTATTCATGAAATCTAATCCTCCAAGTGCTACATTATTCTTTATGATATGGTTGCATTTTCACATCCATCACTTGTAACTTGATCTTTTACGATCTGTTTTCTGTACATTACAATGTACAGTGGAACAGATGCCCTTGATGAGGGGATCATTTTGAGCGCAATGTTTTACCAAACTCGCTGAACAAGACCGCAGTTTGGGAAAAAAAAGTATAAATTTTCAATCAAAAATAGAAAGACGCATCAATTTTTTTTTTCAACATGAATATGATTTCATTTCTGTGCTGCTTGTGCAAGAAGTCATTTAGCTTGCGTCAAGAGGAAGTCAGCTCCAGAAGTTACTTGTTCAAGCTCAAGTGGAAGCAAAGGGAGTTGAGGTAGGTCAAGTCAGGGTGGGGTTAGACACACATGAACACACTCAATAAAACAAACAAACATTCCACGTATCCATATAGCTAGGGTGTGTTTTACCACAATTATCAAGATCAGTTTCTCCTGGCAACTACTTTATGGCCATTTCTTTCCACAAAAATGCATTTTGTCTCCAGCAGCATCTCCCTGGGTTCAGAGCTCTGAACTCACATGTGTTTACAGGGATAAAGAAGTGAGGTTCAGTACTAAAACGCTCCTTTTTGTTTTTCTTCATCTCAGATTGACATCCAGATAAGAGATGCCATCGGCAGACAACACCAGTGTGCAACAATCCAATTGGATTTTCAGCTGCCAATCAGATTTAATCTCCAGTATGTCGGGTGAGTCAATCATGATGGCGTACTGCAGTAAATCGTAGAAAACTAACTTTAAACTTGGACACTTGCAATTTGAAAGCATAACTTTGCTCTCATCAGCCACATTCAATTATGAAAAATCTGTTGATTGTCAGTTGAGGCGAACACAAATCATTATTCTGCTTCCAAGCCAAGTCAGTTTTATTTGTATAGCGCCAAATCACAACAAAATTGATCTCATGACACTTTACAGGTAGAGCAGGTCGAGTACCACACTCCTTCAATGAATTTACACCCAACAATTCTCCATCAGCAAGCACTTCCTGCAACAGCGGCGACGAAAACCTTCCTTTTAACAGGCAGGAACGTGGAGCAGATCCAGGCTCAATGGGGACGGCCTTCTGCTTTGACCGGTTGAGGGGACAGAGAGCAGGCAGAGACAAAGACAGATAATGGAGGAAGACAGATATGCAGAAGGAAAGAGAGGGACAGAGATAAAGAGAGAGAGAAAGGGAAGAGACTGATGGACAGACGGGGACGTGAGCAGGTGGAGCTACGGGTGGCAGCTTGAGCCTCTTCAGGTCTGTAGCCTCCTCCAGCAGCACCCAGTTCTGGGATGAGGGGAGCCCGAAGGCTCCGGAGAAGAAGACGAGTTAGTAATATGTATGAGTATGATTTATGTATGACACATATAGGAGGACAGAGAGGAGTAGAGAGAAGCCCAGTGCACCATGGGAGATCCCCCAGCAGTCTAAGCCTATAGCAGCATATCTAAGGGCCAGCCTAAGCAGCCCGAACTATAAGCCTGATCAAAAAGGAAGATTTTTTGTCTGCTCTTAAAGGTCGAGAGGGTGCCTGCATCCTGGACCGAAACTGGGAAATGGAGCCTGATAGCTGAAGACTCTGGCTCCCATCTACTTTTAGAAACTCTAGGAACCACCAGTCACCCCGCATCCTGGGAGCGAAGGGTTCTAGCTGGATAATAGGGGACTATGAACTCAGGTATGAAGGAGCTGTTGAGGATTTTGTATGTTAGAAGGAGAATTTTGAATTCTATTCTAAATTTGACAGGGAGCCAATGCAGAGAAGCCAGTACAGGAGAGACACGTTCTCGTCAACACACGGGCAGCAGCGTTCTGGACCAGCTGGAGAGTCTTTAGGGACTTCCTGGTGCAGCCTGATTCCAGAGCCCTTTTACCTCATTCAAGTCCCGTATTTCCCCCTGTCACCTTCTCCTAGTGTTTTTATTCACTACTCATTGAGGAGGAGTAGACAACAAAGGCCACATTTTCTGGAAATGCGTAAAAACAACCATAAATCTTTTGATAAACCCAACCAATTAATGACTGACATTTTTTAACCTTCCTCTCAGACAAGATGGGCAGTTGAAGAGGCCAGTGATGATCCACCGAGCCGTGCTGGGATCACTGGAGAGAATGATGGCTATACTGGCTGAAAACTTCGGAGGGAAATGGTGAGATGACCATCATGATCCCTGGGGGCCAAATATGTTGTCTTTGACTGTTTTCTGTAGCTGCGCTCTAAAGCCATCATCATTCACTCCTTCCTCGTCCCAGGCCTCTGTGGTTATCCCCCGCGCAGATCATGGTTATTCCTTTGGGAGGCAACTGTGAGCTGTATGCTAGGCAGGTCAGTGCACGATGAAGATTTCCTTCTGGTGAACTTTCTGTCACTGTCATTATTGGTTTGAAAAGCACATCACAATTCCAAGTGATGTTCTGTTCTCATAAGGTGGTGCGGCAGTTTCATGAGGCTGGCTTCGTGACAGACATGAATGATGATCAGGGGGCGACCTTAAATAAGAAGATTCGCTCTGCTCAACTGGCTCAGTACAACTACATATTTGGTAAAGATGGCTACCAGGATGAAACTGGATGTATAATCTACTAAATCCTGCCACTAGTGCTATTTTGTTAACTCAGTCTCCCCCTTCATGGCTATTAATGATTCTATACTTGACTGTGTTCTCTTTGTGTTTTGTTCAGTGGTGGGAGATAAAGAGTGTGAGAGTGGAACAGTGAGTGTACGGAACAGAGGAGGGAAACAGCTGGGGAGGAGGACCACAGAGGAGGTGCTGATGTGTCTCACACAGCTTCGAGACTCCAGGACCAACCAAGACCAGTTCTGAGGGAAAAAATCTTGAGAATGATGCGTCATAGATGTAATTAGTGTTTGTTTTGAAGAAGTGGCTGATGAAATTTGCAATAAAAGTACATTAAATTCTTGGCCAAGTCCTTGATTTGTCCATTAATGGCAGCCTAATATCAGCATTACTCAGCTCCAGCTGCAGTTTGTTCAATAACTCTCTTTAAATATGCAAACCTCCCTCTTATATAAGGTTGTGTCATGGTATGAGAATAGAAAACCGGGCATACCTTTATAAGACTGGAAGCAAGGGAGGATACAGAGGGGGATTTGACTAAAATAGGAGAGGGAGCACCCATGTCAAAGATGTGTGTTTTCATGTGTGTTTAGTGGAAACAGTCAAGGTAAAGGTCAAAAGGATTGGAAGTTTTTTCCTTTTTAATTGAGAGAGGGCAGCAGGATGGAAAAGACATCAGTCACAACAGTGACAGAGGGGGAGAGGAAGGTGTCGGCTTCAATAGAATAAACCGGGTAGACTGGACAAAAGCTTTAACAAAGCTGCTGTAGGCAAAGTTGTGTGTTTAGTTCTGAAGCTCTTTGAGTTAGAGAAAAGAAAGGTTAATGATGAAGCTTGAACTGGAGGCTGGACACACCTGAGCAGCTCCAGTCAAGCCCAAGTTTGACTCAATTCCAGCAGAGCCCGTCTCTCGCTACTGTACTGAATATGGCCTGGTTTTAGTCTCGTCTGTCTCTAAACTGAGTTTGAGAGTGCCGCTTGCGTACACTACGATTCCAGAGTGCAACACACACTAGACAAGCTTCTCAACTTCAAAATATTATATTTAACCAACAATTGTTTTAAGTAGCATTATGAAGACGGATCTCTTGTGAGCAGGAGATGCAGGTCCCACAATCCTATTTTGGACTTGGCCTTTTTTACTGCACCCTTTTGCCTGGAACATCCCTGACACAGCTGTTGACCATCGTGTTGTCCACATCTGTATTTAACAACTGTCACTTTGTCTTGAGAAAGTGGCCAAAACATCAGCACCTGCTAATAAATCAATGATAAATGTGAGCAGGACCCCACTGGTCTGTCCTCTGTCAACTCAGATCTGTTTGTTTTACTTTTTCTGAAGTTCACAGTTTGATTGACATGCATCAGTGAGGATATTCTATCACTTCTGTCACTTTTTTCATTAATTCCTGCAAAAAATAGTTTACACTTGCCCAGTATAGTGTATCAGAACAATGAGTCAGTTATAGAGAAGAGCAGTGCTACACTAGAGCTCCACACAGGGAACTAACCCCCCCCCCCCCCCCCATTCTTTTTACACTGTTCATCTGTGACTGCAGATATGACACACAGACCAACAGCCTTTTTCAAAAGGTGCAGCTGATCACGGTTGTTGGATGCGTCCTGAGGCTGCTGAACAGTTTTGCAGACATGGAGATCAACAGCACCAAAACAAAGAGTTGCTGAAGTATTTCAGGCTTTTCTGTTTCTCCTTTTTCCATTAAAGGAAAGGGTGGAAAAGGAAAACGTGTCCACAAGGTCAACTGTACCAGGAACTCTGCAGCTATGCTAAGCTAGGCTAGGCCATAATTGTCTCTCTTCCTTATGGGGGACTTCAACATCTGCGGCACCATGCTGTGGATGTTTTATGGGTCTGTGGTGACCACCACCATTTTCTGCACCACTGCCTGCTGGGGTGGCAGGCACCAACAGACTCAACAAACAGATTCAGAAGGCTGGGTCAGTCCCGGGCTGGTGGAGATGGACCTTCTGCTTGCAGTTTTAAAGTGGAGGATGTTGTCAGACTCTTCATCATGGTCTCCCACAGGTTTAGGGTCATGGGAGGGGAGGGCGCAGTTTCAGCCAGGGACTCTGAATGACTCAAGTACTCCACTGAACACCGCAGGAGGTCCTTCCTTCCTGGGGCCTTCCAGATTTAGCAATTTACCCCCTTTCAGCTGAGGCTGAGCAGTTTTACAGCGCCTTCTACCAGCATGGCTAACTCAACTTTAAATGAATGTAAATTTCTTACATCTGCTGTTTATCTCTTCTGCCCATTTCCCTTGTTTCTCTTGTTCCCAAATTACAACATTTTGTGCATTTGCATTTTTGTTATTATTTATTATCTAATATTGATACTATTCTACAGGGGTTTTAGGTTTCCCTCTCCTCGCAGAATGCTGAATAATTGTAACAAAGTGTTTTTCCTTCACGGATCAATAGCAGTTGATAGACAGGGAGATGGTTGTCCTTCCGGCAACTTCTCCAATCTCTTCAGAGACTTCCGAAGCTCTTATTGAGTGACTGTTGGGCTCTTGCCCAGTTAGACTTTGGCCAGGCAGCCAAATCTAGGAAGAGTCTTGGTGGTTCCAAACTATTTCCATTTCACAATAATTGAGGCCACGGTGCTCCTGGGAAAAGTCAACGCTTCAGAAAGGGTTTTATTCCCTTGGCCAGATCTTTGCCACACCACAGTTAAATCATGGAGGTCTACAGAGAGTTTCCTGGACTCTCTGACATGCTGTGGGAAGTGTGGGTCCTCATACACACACGAGTGTATGTTTTTCACAGGTGGACCCCAGTCAAGTTCAGTACACACACCTTCAGTTTGAAAAATGAAAATAATTAAAACTTGCAGGAAGCATCTGATTACGAATTGGAATGCAGCAAAAAAGTCTGAATCCTGGTGGAAAAGGCCAATTTCTGTTTTAGATTTTCGATGTACTTGCAAAGCATTTTTCCAAACATGTTTTCACTTTATCATAATAGGGTATTGAGTGTGGATTAATTTGTGAAAAAATAACTGTAATTGTATCCATTATAAACCAATTTATACAAAAAGTCAGAGTATCTTGCATCTAATCCCAGAAGTACTATGAATACTTAACTGGTTAATTCAGACCTCATGATGGACCATTTAGGGATCATTTCTTCTATTTATTTCACTGGGAACCGTCAAGTTACATGAGCAATATTTCTGGTAAGATATGTTTCTGCTTCTTTTTTTTGCAACTAACATTAATATGACAGTGACCAAATTCAGTTCCTGAGTTGTCTCAACCTCAGAAACTCCAAACTTGGAAAAACAAAACCAAGAATATCTTAAAGAGTAAATGTAGAATACTTCTGTCCTTTTGGTGAACTGAGCCTTTGAGAAAATACTTGTTCTACTAATTCTTGGTATCATACCATGCCTATATTTATTGCGCTCCATATTTTTTGGAGATAAAATAGGCTCTGACATGGCCTGCCAGCATTGCCCAGTAGTTGCGTAGTGATGACATAGGCCATTAGCCCCAGTAAACACTCCTGGAATCTTTACTTAATAGATAACAATATCGGGTTCCCCTCACCCTACTCATTTCCCTGCTGCTCCCGCCCTCGAGCGCTTTCATTTTCTCCACACACACACACACACACACACAAAGCAATCTTTCATCCAACCAGTGGAGTTGCATACTTATTTTTAGCTAAAGGGGTTTACCAAAACAGATAAAGCAAATTAATTCAGGGCGGCATAGATGGATATCTACCGCAGTGTAATGTAGGAGAAAGGATAAAGCCCTCACGGGAAACCACAAATGAACTGCCCATCTAAACAGCAGCCCTTTCCAAGCTCAACAGCAGTTATAAAGTGACAGATTTTAGGATGACTATTGTCCTGGAAGTCCTATTTTCCCAGGGGGAGGCAGAGTGACGGTGACCCAGGAGCGGAGCAGGCTGGCCAGAGGAAGATAAACAGGCCGCTTTGTATTGTTCTCCTGGTATCACTGCAAACCTGTCAGCCTGACTGATTGAAGGGTGGACCTCCCAAAATAGGCTCTGTGAGGCCGGGTTGCCTTTCCCTTCAACCTGCTTATAAATAACCCCTGTGTGTGTGTGTGTGTGTGTGTGTGTGTGTGTGTGTGTGTATGTGTGTGTGTGTGTGTGTGTGTGTGTGTGCGCGTGCATGCGTGCGCGTGCATGCGTGCGCGCACGTGTATTTTATTTTGTTACTTATTATAGACCCTCTCTGGTATTAACACTAACCTTTTTAGAACCAGTGTTCATCATGGGGACCAAAGACTGGTCCTAATGCTGCCAAATGTCATGTCGGAGGCTTTGATTAAGGAGTAAATTGAGGTCAGATTAAAATTAGAGTTGGGCATCAATAGTTAGGCATCACTGTGTTAGGGTCAGGTTTGGGGTTTAGACGAGGACTAGCCCTTGGTTGTGAATGGAAGTTAATGTTAAGGATAGCTGTGCAAACCTCTGTGTGTTGTGTGGTGTGTGTAAGTGCAATTCTGTTTTATATTCTATGGTATTAATTTAAAAGATACTAATTGATATACCCTGAAAAAAGATACCTCCAGGAAATGACTTGATATTCATGTAAATAGCCCAAAGGTGAGGTAGGTCATAACTTAGCATGTATATGTGTGTGTCCTGTGTTCATGCATTTTACATCAGTCTGTGTGTGTGTGTATGTGTGTGTGTGTGTGTGTGTGTGTGTGTGTGTGTGTGTGTCCAGAGAAAGGAACGTTATCATTGCCAAGGCAGCCTTAGAAAGTGAAGCCACTGAAAACAATAACAGGAGGTCCATAAGGCTCTGAGCCAAACAGTGACAGGGACCCAGCAGTTAAGACCCTCTGATGACCTCTTTTCAATACACATACACACACACACACACACACTCACACACCATTCCTCTTCCCTTCAACATTCAGACTGCATGGACTCGAGTCATCTGCGGCCATGTTTGTGTGTGGAGTTTGTCGACAGGCTTGTAAATGACCTCCCGGGGGTATATCTCTGGATCATTCCGACTCCTTACTCTGCTCAACAGGTGTTTCTGCTGTTAATGTTTTTCATGCAAACATATGACAACATTGCAGCACACGCACGCACTAACACTTCTACTCAGTTGGGTGGAGACTCATTTGCTTCTACTGTGCAGAGCAACATGAAAAAAAAATCTAAAAGTAAATGAGCGGAATAAAATTGTCAGAAGGCTTTCTACTTTGACTGGATACCCCAAAACCTCAGCCCACCCGTGTTGCTTGGCCTAACAGGCTTGACTCATGTTCCCTCTCGCCAATTCCTCTCACTGTTCTGGGTCCAGTAACTCGTCTCAAACCCCCTCAAGTTCAATCACAACGCTCAGTTTACACCAAGTGAGTTTCTGCATATGTTGCTCCTTATTTGATCTGGCTGCTCTCAAACCAGTCAGACAGACTCCTCTCTAATCCACCGCTGTGCAGGTCAGGCCTTTGATTTCCCCGTGTGCTTGCACTTGGCTTTAGATTAATTTAAAATTAATGGATGCTCCTGCACACACTAACACTATACGCTGATGGCGGTGCCAGGCCGGGGGAAGTAACACTCACAGAGACACAAAGATAACTCATAACTCAGCACAGTAGAGTACAGTCTCAGGCTGGCCTCAATCTGCTCCAAAGTATGTCTGCTATGCTCAACACACTGCTGACCTGATTTCCTATCCTGCTCTCATCAGAGTGCCATACCTAGAGAGAGAGCAGACAGAGGCCTTTCTTCTATCAGGAGCCTCTGTGTGAAAGAGCCTTTGGGTTTATTGTTCTAGCCAACCTGTTGAACCGTTCTCAGGAGGGAGGAGTTTATGGGTTCAGGGAAGGGTTAAAGGTCATATTGACTCTCAGGCCAGTTTAGTAAGAAAAGGCGAATAAACCTGCTCCTCAGTAAATCTCCAAATATTTACATAGCCATTCTCCTCCTGCAGCAAATCACTGTATGTTCTTGCTTTTTTATTTATTTATTTTTATGTGGAGAGAAAAGGAGGTAGACAGAAGTGCTGGGAGGGAGCAGCAGTTTTGAATTTGCCTGCATGACTTTGTGCCAACCCATGTGGTAGACACTCATCCCATACGGTTTGTGTAGTTCAAATCTTAAATGACACAGAAGAACAAGGCAAACAGATGAACTCTGACAGAAAACACAGAGGTTGCAAACCACTAAAATGCTTCTGAGATGCAACTTAGAGTTGACTTAGCTGTGCTTGTGCAACAGAAATGCAACCTTTTAAATGTGAGAAATATCAAGATAAAAAAAAAAAATCAACTTTTCTGGAAAGTTACAGGTGTGGTCATCTATCCTTGCGCAATCCGGGATATTAGAGTTATTTATCAGGGACAGAAGAGATATAATAATTCAATCTAACTATATTCCAGCTGCTGCAACCACAGTCTAAAACCCTGCACCAGACTGTCCTCTCAGAAATCCAATCCAGTGTAACGAGTCGTTGAATCTCCCTGATCTGCTGTGATAGTTCCAGTAAATGCTGAATAAACTTTCTCTGGCCTTCCTCATCTCATTATGCTCAGCACAAACCATAGAAGCCTTAGGGAGTAAGAGGAGGAGAAGCTGACCTTCGAGTTTGACCTCAGGTTGTTTTCAGGATTCCTGCATTTGGAGGGTAACTTAAACCAGGCAGAGAGATGGATTGGTCAGTTCACGCAAGGCTCAGACGAGGCTGCAGACGTGCAAGGTCAGATAGTTTCGCTCTGATATGGCTAAGTGTGCTTTATTGTGAAAAACTTAAATATCTTTGAAGCAACATGACTGTATCTGTCGGTGCATTTTGTAACAGATTGAACACATCTGGAATGAAGTCATCTCCTCAGTGCAAAGGAAGAGAAGCTTAAAGTCAGATCTCGCATTAATAAGATATTATTCACAAGCATGAATGAAGTTAGAAACACTGATATCCTCCATTCAGAACTGATGTTTACTCAGATTAAACAAAAATCTTTCTTCTACCTCCTCAGAAACATCAGATCAGAGATCTGATGTTATGATATAATCCGGAGAAAATTCTCTCTATATCAGGCTGAATTACTGTTCCCAGATCTGTCCAAGATGTCAATCAGGATGCTGCTGCCAGGGTTGTAACATGGATGAAAAGATCTGAGTGCATAACTCCAGTTCTCAAATAACTACATCTTCTACCAGGAACTAAACAGAAGTATTTGCTTCAAAACTCAACTTCTGGTTCATAAATCAGTGAACAGATCATGTGGCATCTCTGGTTGGCTGGATCAGGATTAGTGGTAACCAAAACTGGCTAGGCTACCTTTAGCATTTATGCTTGACAATCCATTACTACATAGCAACAGAATACATCTAGTGTGTACAGGTTACATATTCTAAATATGTAGGTCCCTTATCTTCTTAGAGAGATTTTTTTTTTAATCTGCTTTTCTTGTTTGTTTTTGTTATTACAAAATGTCCAATAAGCGGCCATTTTCAGGTCAGATCATACTTGCATGATCATACCAAGCACATTTGTAGTTTCTTAATCACTCAGCAAGAAATAAAAGCAAAACTTAAGGGAAATGGCATTACTCGTGAAATTATCTCGAGATAAAGACGTGAATGTGTCTCATATTAGGTTTACTTTGACTAGGAATTAGATAAATATACTTGGTCGGATAGGATGATGATCTAGGGGTTCGTATTCTCTACAATCTGAGAATTTTCTGTTTATTTGATCGAATGCAAATTTGTGTGAGAATATGCACCCCATTCAGACACAGTATTAGCAGAAGTGATAGCCCCCCCATTTTCTGTTGTATTGAGATCTGGGCCCCTGCTCTCATGGTGCTTTTCCACCCTGAGAGCGCCCCAGCATGCTAATCTGCTCAGGGTTTATACTCATAGGTAAATAGAAAGAAAGACTTTAGATTGTTCAGGTTTTGTTTGACTAATGAATATCAGTTGCATTCAGGTATTTTAATAGTTTCAACAGAGCTTTTCTCACGATGAGAGCAGATCTGCCTCGTGTGCAGACGTCTGCCATCGAATCCTTGTGATTGCAACCATCAGTGGTGTGTTGGAAACAGTTGTATCTGTCCTAGTTGCCTAAAACCATGGCATTATACATTTTTCTCTTTGCAGCGGTAAAAATTGCCTTTAATCATACTGAGCGCCATGAAGCAGCCAAGAGGAACAAAACACCAAATTTGTCAAACCATTTTTTGGAGGGTTTGACACAATTTTCATTCCTCAAATCTACAAGCGTATTCCAAAAGTAACCACAGTACATTAGAGATGCTGACTGATGCGACCATCCCTGACCGAGACCTCTGTTAATGATTAGGACAGGAATTCAGCACCCTCAGTTAGCTGAAGAAAAAAAAAAAACAGCTTGTGATACAAATAAGCAATTGAGGATGAAGATATTGAAGTATTTATTACCCAGCTGTGTCGTTTCGCTTGGTCTCTGGTGGGTCTGCTGCCAAACATGGCTGAGCTGTACAAAGCCATACCATACACAGCCGTTCACACAGTCATAAATCCCGTTGTTTGTTGTTGTATGTGTACGTATGTGGCCCAGTGGCTTCTCTGAATAGGCAACAATTGCTCTTTGTTGAAATAATTGGAACAAGGTTATTTCAGCAGTTTCGTCAGCCAATTAAGGTCCATCTGGTCTGACCTTTCTCTCTTTCTCTCCTGTCCTTGTCTCGCCAGTGGTGGCTGAAGCTCCTCGCTAGAACACTTCGCCCATTCATCCTTTTATTTCTCTGTTTTAACCCAAATTTTGCTCTCCACAATCCGACATCCACCATTAGTTCCTGTTTGTTTTGGTGCTTTCTTACTTCTCATAATTCAAACTAACATGTTATTAGTAAAAAGAAACACTGTTGGGGTTCTCAGCCACTTCCAGGCTAGACTTTAAATACGTCAGCTGTTTTCTCCTCTGACCCTCTGCGGCCGACATCCCAGAGCACACATGCCCTGCTTTGATCCGGACCCTGGCACAGGATTGGTGGAATGGAGCAAATATTGACTCCATCCGAGCCAGACAAATCACTACCCCCTTCCTGCGTTCTTTCACTTGCTCAGTTCCCGTTTAATCTGCCATTACCTCTTTCTCTCACATTCCCTTTCATTCTCTTTTTTCTGCCGCTGCCTTTCTTTTCACACCCTTTGTTTCCTTGTCCGTCATTCTTTCTCTGTCCCCTCTACTTCTCAGGCTGTCAATGCCGTCGGCTCAGGTCTATCACATGTGCTAGATGTAGAACAACATGTCAACTCTGGATCCTGTACTTCTGAGGGTCTGCGGAGGGCAAGAGGCAAACTGTGATTACAGTAGCAAAAAAAGCAAAAGCAAATGCTGCACGAGTTGATTGACTGGTGTTTGCATAAGTCCTCTGCCAGGAGAAGCATGTTTAAGCTGTAAGAGTGAACAAGTTAAGCGTTTAAAGCTAAGCTAGTTGCCCCGGGAGGCTGTAAAAGAAAAGAGCGGCTAAAGCTTCAGATACATTTTGACCAGATTCAAATTCAGTGGATCAGTAAAGTGAGTGAAAGTGTCTGGCAGTCCTGTTGAAATCACTCATGTCAGATAAACCAGTACTGCCATCCTCTTAGAGTTGTGTTGTTGTGGCTTAACACCTCCACCTCCAAACCTCACTAAGATGTTCAATTTTCCCTCCCTGAGTTTGAGCTGCCGTCAGCATCACGAGAACGGGAATTACTGATGACTGTGCCATGAAAGCAGTTGTTGGTCTAACCTTCAGACACTCATCCCCTCACTTAGACCTATTTCAGTCTTGCTGCAGAGTTAACGTGAGACAACCTGCAGCGGTCCAAACCACGACATTTTACTGTCCTGAAGAAGCCTGGAGGCCTCATTAACTTAAACAGTAAAGGGGTCGAGGGTCTCCTGGGCCTGGGGGGTGTGTGTTTTCTGGAGGCGGAGACTGTTTGTGCGTGCTAGGAGTTCTTCAGTGATTTATCACTCCCGTAGGGCTCTGCTACTCTGATCTGCAGCGCTATTAGTCAGATCAGCCATCCGAGACAAATAGCAGATCTGTTGCTACATGCGGACCTCCACGGACACATACACACATATATTAGCACAGTGTGTGTACGTGTTGACTACTTGATACACTACTTGATACAGAAGGCTCGGCTGTTGGGGCTGCCTGTGCTTCTTAGTGATGCGGAGAGGAAGACAGATAGGGAGTGAGAGGGAGGGTGCTGGAAGGGCTCATGGACCACTGGTGACCATGGCAATGACCTCTAGCTAATTGTAGTTACTGATAGACATGCTGCGTAGAAGTACAGAGATATCGTACACAAAAGCGCATGCGCGCACACACGCGCACACACACAAACACACAGGAGGCTGTTGCACGTGTGTCTATGCATGCGCATTAACCTCTGGAATCTACCCTCGTCATTCTCGTGCGCCTCTAACAGTAACATTTCTATTTTGACAGATCAAATCTGAAGCCTTCTCTGTAATGTGGTTAAGTCTTGTTGGCTGACAGACGCCTTTGAAGTAGCTAATCTCCGTCACCATCACTGCGTCCATGTTGCAGGATGCCTGTCCAAGAAAAGCAGCAGTCTGGCCCTGGGACATCACAAGCCATGGGTGTGTAATACGTATTAGACCATAACTCACTAAGTACCCACCCTCCCCTCCACTCATCGCTCTCCCTGACTTTTCCACAGTCTCACTTTGTCTCTTTCGGCGGCAGCAGGGTGTTGAATGTAAATTCTTGGACCTGACCTCTGCATTTACATTTAACAAGATCGCGATTCATCTACACGCTTGCTTATCTGTGTGATCTGGACTGGTAACAAGATTATTTATGAAGTTTCCCTTCCTTGCCCTCTCCTGCATCGCCTGCTGCCTGCTCACTATTTCTGTCTTGTCTTTAAATCACATCAACTCAGCTCTTAACTCTGCATTTTTTCACCGTGACGATGATGATGATGATGATGTGTGCGTGTGTGTTTTTCTAGTATTTTGTGAGTGCACATCCTTATAACTGCACCAAACCCTCATAGTCTTAAAAGACACCACAATTTAATACAAATCAGATCCACACAACAGCAGCACATGTGTTTTTAACTAATACGATAAATACGACACATGAACATGTCTTTGTAAAGCCTTTTAAAACAGACCCTCATACTAAAAATTCTAGAAAGATGAGGAAAAAAGCACACTTTATTTATTCTTTCATTCTCTGTACAAGAGGATATGTGCTTTTCCAGATAAAAGGTGACATTCTAGGACAAAATCCTGCTAAATGACCGCAGATTCTCCCTCTGAAATGTCTTTAAAGTAGATGGAATACCTGTTGATGCTCCTGATAAGCTAGGGAAGCTTTTTGATTATATTCAGACTTCTTTACTTGTCTTTATTTATTAGAAAATATAAGTTTTCTTAAGTCTTGGATGGAAACTCATTTTTTTTAAGTTGCGAGACAAACAAGTTGTAGAACATCCCAATAAACCTCTCCAGGTGCTGGACCAAGAAAAAAGTGGGTCCAAGTCTGGGAATAGGAGATTTTCTAATTTGCTGTGTGGAACTTCTCATTTACTTTAAGACTTTTAAAATCACACCAGATGTAGCATCAACTTCAAACAGGCTTTAGTAAAAAAGAAGCTAGAATAACTTTTATTGATTTTTCTGTTTTAGAAGACTGTTCTGATTGCAAATGTCAGTAGATGACAACCAAATGTACACAAATTGAAATCTGGTACTTAACACATCTGCTCCAGACCACAGCTAAGAAGAGTTCACAGCCCCCCCCCCCACCCCCCACCCTACACACACACACACACACACACACACACACACACATTTACACACACGTGTACACACAAACACACACACACACACACACACACACTGGTCAGAAGTTTCTTGGGTCTACTTATCTTTGCTCCAAATTAGCAAAGCATGTCTGCTTTCTAGTGTTACACTGAGATTAAACAGTGATGAGAAAACACACTCATAGTATAATCCCAAACGATCTCCTTCGTTAGGAATACATGCTGCCACTAACTCAATGGTCATACTTTACACATAGAATAGAAAAACATTCATCCCCCTCTTTGTACTAGAACAATTAATGTTTGTATTGGCACAATAGTAAGCTCATAATGCTTTGTACTTCCCCAACAAAGTGTCGCTGCTGCAGATGCTGCCAGCTCAGGGCTGTTTCCGACAAAGAGCAGATCATTACTACTGATCAGTGTGACCTAGTACAATGGAGCATTCTTATGTTGGATTGTGCAACTAAAAAAGCGGCTCCGAGAGTTATTATAGCTTAGGCAGGGCCCATAGGGTTTTTGTGTGTGTGTGTGTGTGTGTGTGTGTGTGTGTGTGTGTGTGTGTGTGTGTGTGAGAGAGAGAGAGAGAGAGAGAGAGAGAGAGAGAGAGAGAGAGAGTTGTGTAATCTGTCCATTTTGTGTCTCCTGTCTCCCCTCTCTCCCCCCCCTCCCCCCCCCCGGCCCCCTGGCTGCCAGGCGTCACACCAGTTTATAATAAGGACCCAAGAAAAAGTTGTGGAGCGAACTGGCTGAAAGAGAAAAGCGGAACCCTTCCCACTTTCCCCCTAAAAAAAAATCACGGGGAGTGACTGTGACAGGAGGAAGGGGACAGAAAGAGAGCAGAAGAAGCATACGCAGGACTCCATCACATTTCTTGTAGAGCCACACGGTCCTGGAACGTATCGATAACTAAACTGGACTGATCAGCCGAGAACGGTGTCCCGGAACGAGATCTGCTGTGGGAGACTCTTGGAGGAGCATGCGGCTCGCTTTACTGTTCAGGTAAAACTCTCTAGAGCGACAACCTGCTGCGTCTCAGGCTGCTTGTACACAACTCCACATGGGGCGTTCGCATCCTCCTTTATTTGAGCGGGATGTGTGTTTATGTCGGTGACTTTTATTGAGTTTTGTTTTGTGGCAAAGTGTTTTGGCTTTTACGCACAACGCCTTCTTGTTGCGCACTGGACGCCGAGTGGGATGTATGAGAAGAATGCACCCGAAGGCGTTTGGGTTGAGGTTAGAGTCCTTTCAGTCTCCTCGGGGTGCATTTCTTTGAGTTCCCCCTTCGTCGGATCTCTCTCTCTCTCTCTCTCTCTCTCTCTCTCTCTCTCTCTCTCGGTCCCCGCGGCTCTTGGTTTGTCACTGTAGCGGCCAGGGAATCGTGGACCCGGGTAGGGGGTCGTTACTTCGGCCTGAGCGGCTCTGTTGTGTCGGACTGTGCGGGACCTTTGTCTGTGTTTTTCGGGGTAATTGTGAAGTCTGGTGTGGGGAAGCTTCCAGAGACCACGGCGGTGCACCACACTGGGAAGAAGGGACCAATTACTTTGACTGCATGTGGCTTGCGGGCTGGTGATCGCGCTGATGGTTTGGTTAACGTGGTGAGCGCTTAAATGTCCATCTTAGCAAGGCGTTTAGTATCATGTCAGGGCTATTCTCTTGGAAGAAGAAAAGATGGCATTCCACTTGTTTCCAATACACTTGTCTCAGCCGGTTTGCGGACGGCTGTGATCAACCAGAAGACTTGAAACTTGAAACAAGTGCCTTTACTGACTCTGTCTCATCATCTCACTGAGAAAAAAAAAGTTCCAAAGACCCAATATTAGATGAAATTACTTTTCCAGGTTACAGCTTTTTGATCTAAACTCTGTAGAGGATCAACATAAAGTAGTTTCCTGTCAGATTTAAGTACAGAAACCCAAAATTAAAGGAGACATTTAACAGCATCCCCAAACCATAAACCAACTCCTTTGAATAGCAAACCTCAAATAAAAAGTACCTAGATGATTTTAGAAGGTTAGATTGATTGTGTGTGTGTGTGTGTGTGTGTGTGTGTGTGTGTGTGTGTGTATGTCTGTGTGTGAGTGTGTGTTAAAACCACATCCACAGGGTGTGTGCAGTCCGAGAGTGAGGCATGCAGAGGGAAAACATGCTTGCTGTTTAAACCCATTAGTGTGTTAGCGCCTGCCAGGCTTTCCCAGATTGATTGAGATGTTTGCCTGTGTACCTTGAAGGCTAAAAGAAACTTTTGTTCACCTCCCTTGAGCCCACCCGCCACCTGTAGTGGGGAAAGAAAGTGACATAATTGGTTGTTAAAGTACAGTTCGGTCACTGGAACATTTGATATGGTCTCCAGCCAACACTTGAAACATAGTTTTTCCATAAATTGTTGAAAAAAGGTTCACGACAACCAGAGAATAATGAGAGCCTGTGCGACTTATATGCACATTTGGAATGGAATAATCATAAAAGACTGTATTCGCCCTACTGTTATTTCAGTTGTTTATTTTCCTTTTTTGGGTTGTTGTTGTTGTTTTTTTTTTTTGGTGTTACATTTTTCTACCCTCCTCCTCCTACCCTCTAGGCTCTATGTGCTGTGGGGCTTCGTGGTGGTCACGACCTCTGTGACCAAGGCTGCTAAGAGGAAGGTGAGTCATTAGCTCCTCATACACCAGATCCACAGAAAACAGCGTCATTATAAAGAGGGGAGAGGTGATGACATGGTAAAAGAAGCTTCACTCTTCTTTTTTTTCCAGTCTCGTGCTCACATGTTCTTGTGGGGCCGAACTTAAGATGTGACTATTGATTTGAAGATGTCAGCACCTTGTCCCCAGACCCGCCGTTATTCAAGCAACTGGATCAAGGGTGGAAAATTAAAAATAAGCATGTAAACGTGTTAAAAATGCAGATGCAGGTTAAGCCACATTTTTATTCATTGATAAAAAATAAATTCTTTTCCTGTGTGCACCACAAGGAAGACTTCTTTTTTTTTTTGTAAAGAACTTTCATTGAATCAGTCCTTTTGTTTGTGATGTGGTTGGGGACCTGAAGGTCAGCTAGTCAGGGCGGCATGTAGATGAACCCAGATCAGCTCTCCCGCATGTATGGGTGTCTTAACAAAGACTTGTTTTTAGCTTGTACCTTCAGGTCGTCCATGCCCATCAGGACAAAAAAATTGTCTCTTTTGCCTCTACTGTAATTACCAGAGGGAATTCACTAATATTTTATTTGCACACTCATCTTGCCTCCTTGTTTCTTGTATGTTTGTCTTTTACACCATATTTAACTTAACTTATGAGGGTCTGGGAGACAAATTATGTATTCAATTTAAATTTTTTGTAATTAAAAAAAAAATTGTATTAATTTGAGTAAAAGTCCTGAAGTTTAATTTCAGCTGTGTGTACTGGTGACTATAGAATAAGATCGAATGACAAAGTTTTCAAAGTGTGAGACGAGCCAGTTTCAGGTGACCCTCAGTGAACGGAGGGGAAAATGTGAAAGTTATCAATAAACATCAGACTTTTCATGTCTTTTGGGGAAGTTATATAAAACAGAATTTTAGGCTGGCCGTCTGTTTGAGATCAAATAACAAGTAATGTAACGTAAGGAGGGGGACGTCTTATTCCAATCTTTGTCTAAGGGGAGGCCCACCATCTCAGACTCTGACCCATGTAACCAAAAACTTTCACTGTACACAGACGGATGAGGAATATGTCCTCTGGCGAGGCCCATACCAGTAAGAGAATTTGTTTGAAAGATAGAAAAGAGCAGCCTCGAGTCTTAGCTACGCCCCAGTCAGTCGGCGCAGGTCTGGTTGTACAGTGTCGCTGGAGTTTCACCAGTAGCTCCAGAGGTCGGCGGCGGCTCCTGCAGGGTCACTGCGCACAGCTCATTAATGGTCCCAGTTATGTGGCAGCTGTGTGTTTGATGTCACTCATTGCGACAGACTACTCCTCCCCTCCAGAAACACACACACAGTCATTAGACTGCCTTGACCCCCCCCCCCCCCCCACACACACACACAACCCTCCTATCTCATCCCTCTCACCCCTTTCTCTTTACTTTTTCTCCCACCCACCCGCCATTTTACCTCACACAGAGACAGGAACTCTTTTAATCTGTTGCCGAACAGGACAATTCGTAGAAACACACCTGTTCTCTCTCTCTCTCGCTCTCTCTCTCTCTCTTGAACAGCCACAAACTTTGTGCACTGCATGTTAATTTGCACCCGCATATTTACACACATTTACAAACATTTAGAAAGAGGGGAGGGAAGTGGAGCGCAGATTTATGGTTTGCTTTCTTTCTGAATGGAAACTTTTGTTTGTTCATGTTTGCTCCTCTGCCAACCAGGCCAAAGCCTCAGTTATGAAATGAGAGGAGAAACATTTATGTAGAGCCACAGAAGAAGATGCCAGAGCCCAACCTGGCACCCACATACATGCCCTCATACACCCGTATACCAGAACTAATTGAGAGAAGTGCAGCCAGATTAGCTCCAATCTTGTCGTTTCTGTATTGAATTAAAAACACCAGGGAAAGTATCCATCTGCTCATAAGCTGCTGGCAGGTGACTGAATCTCTGCTAAGCTTGAGTGAACTATTAAAGAGTTCAAGATTTATATTTTGGCCCTTGAGGAAGGAAACTCACGAGACTGCAGCTCATCAGTGGACTCAATTACTGCGAAGAAATATGTCCTTACAGAGGTTTAAAACAGTAACGTTTATTTCCGATCGATAAGCAAGGCACCCTTTGGCGTCTACGTGAGATGGAGCGGATTTTCAGCTGACTCCAGTGCAAACCCCTCCATGGCAATTATAGGTGATCAGAAGGAGGGAATCAGATGATGTGTATGATTATAGAGTGAAAGAGTGTGAGTGGGGGCTGGGGGTGGGGGGGTGGGGGGGTGTGGGTTGGATGATTAGGATAACAAAAGTTCGGAGGCTGGTGTTTGTTTCTATCCACATGTTTTACATATCCAACTACATCAAGAGTGTCAGCGAATGGTTCACAACTGTTCCCATGTCCATTTCAATTAGTTATATTTGAGAATTTATTAAAACATAGTTTAATTCTTGTTAGGTTTAGGACTAATAAACTCTAGATTTATGAAAGATCATGGTTTTGTTTGGTAATGACAAATGTGTCAGCGCATCTCATTCCACCGCAGAACTGTGGCGTGATTTGGAGCCTTGTTTCTGTCGAGCAGATGCCAAGTGTTAAGTAATTGTATTTTTCCTGCATTTGTTTGTGTGTGTGTGTGTGTGTGTGTGTGTGTGTGTGTGTGTGTGTGTGTGTGCGTGTGCGTGCACGCCAGGTGGCAGGCCGAAGATCAAGACAGGTGTTTGAAGCAGAGCCCGTGGAGGGTGTGTGGTCTGTCTGGGGGGAGTGGTCAGAATGCTCCCAGACCTGTGGCGTGGGCGTTTTACAAAGAAGCAGGAAATGTTTAGCACCTCCGCCTCCTCAAGCCCCTCCTGTTTCCTTCTCTCCACCTAACTGGGGGGGTTATCTGCCTGGGGGCATAGGAGGTCCTGTTGTCCCACCCATTAACCCCTACTACTCTCCTCGATACCCGGGGCAACACCTGCCTCACCACTCCCCGCCTAATCACAGCGCAGGAGTGTCTCTGTATCGGAATACCGCCACTGGGGGAGGAGGGGCTCCAGTGCCAGGACAGACTAATCAGCCCCCTCCTTTTTATCAACCAGAATATCTCCCTACCAATCAGGACCGTGTACCGGTTTACCGTTCGCCCTACCACACTTCTTCACACAGCTACAACCAGCCAGCACGGGTCATCAGGAGACCGACCAATCCAGTGGGAGCGAGGGCTGGAGGAGGAGGGAGCAGAAGGTCGGTGGCCACCAGTCGGGAGGGTTTACCTGTGAGGAGGTGGGTGGAGCTGCAAAAATTAACTAGTGAACGGTTGAATTGAAGCTATAAAGATAATTTATGAAAACGCAATGATGCACACAGCTGCCGTTCTGAAGCTTTAAAAAAGGAATCACAGTTGAGATGAAGCGTTTACATTTCCACTTATTCCTAGATGGTATGTAAGGTTAACAGGGATGATAAGATGTTTGAGAAAAAAAAGAATTTCCATGAATACTGGTCAGTTCTATCTGCTGAGAGCGATGGTGTGATGTGACTCAACACTTAAGAGGAGGTACTTTCAGTCAGTTGCTTTTGGCTTTAAAGATCATTTTTAGTCAGCTTTTTTTTTAACGGTCAAAGTTCATTTGACGAAAAAACTCATTCAAAAAATATTTCCAGCTAATGGAAGTTATTACATTTGCTCGATAAGCACCCTGAGCTGGCCTTTTTCAGGAACGTGACTCTTGCACACAGGAAATGAAATTTGCATTGCTGGCAGTCGCAACAGTGCTTCAGAGTCAATTGGAGAACTCAATTGTCAGTAGGAATAAAAATAGTCACGACATCTTGATGGACAAAGAACTGATTTGTATCATTCGAAATCAACAAACAAGAGAGAGAATTCAACTACTCTGTTGGGATCTTGTCACCGTAAAGAATGAGGTTTATGGATTTACTGCTCAGATCTAATATCATTTCATTGAGCAGGCGGCGGGGATTCATTTAGGTGCCATTAGAGTAAGTGTTGACATTGTCTAGCCATTAGAGGGAGTTTGTTATGATGTTTTGGGAGGTGGATTAATGCTCTTCTCTGCCTCTGGTATCTGCTTTGTTATTACATCATGACTTCTGTTTTTTGTCATAGCAACATGAGCTAGATTACATTGCCCCCTCACCACAGTCCTCTGGCTCCATGTTGGTTGTAATTGTGTTGGACAGTTAGCAAGAGTTTTAACTGAAATGTATCCAGTTTTTAGCCCTTGGCTCTCTCTTCCTCTCGAAATATTTTTTTTTTTTGTCTATTTCTCTGCAGGTCTTCTTCCATTCGGCCAGGACAGTTTGGTTATGGTAGGGTTCCTTTCTCTCTGCCTTTGCACCGGCCAAACCGGCAAGCTCGCCACACTGTTAACGGCACTGACGCTGCGGCGGCCTCACCAGCACCTGGACTAGCTGATGACACCCAGAACACCAGGGAAGATGAGAGCGAGGTTGATGAGGAGGCAGGGAGGAGAATGGAGAGGGCAAACACAGAGCAGGAGACCACCCCTGTTGCTGAGGAGTTGCCCACAACGACCACCACCAACGCACCACAATCACACATCAGAACAGAACACAGTAGGGTGAGAGAGCGAGTCCCGTCCTCTCGCTCCTTCCAGCGCCCCTCATCAGTTCCGTCCCACCGACGAACATTTAACTGGCAGTCTGTCACCGCACCACCTCCTCCCACCTCCCCTCACTTACACTCACCTGCCGGTACCTCGCCATTCTCCTCCCCTCTGCACCGCTCCAGCCCCGTGCACAGAGACAGGGAGTTCCACACAGGCTTCAGCCCACAAACCCCCCACTCCAACAACATCTACCCACTGCAGCATCCCAACATGCCACACCTTGGGGTGGAGGTGGGCAGAGATGGAAGGAGAGGAGCTCCTCAGAACTACAGATGCGCGGGGCCAGAGAAGGAGTACCGCAGATGTTTCTCACAGGTAAGATCCAGAATACACTCACCTTCATGAACTGGCCTCACGCCTTTTTAATAACCTAGAGAACTCAGCCGCAGTTCCCTGGTCCCCTGCTCACCTCTGCTTTATTCAGCCTACATCTGTACATAGCCTGCAGTCATGCTTAATTTCTATGAAGGCCAAGTGTTGAAAGGAGCACTTAGGCAGCAGTAAACTGAGAAGTTGAAGGACGCTAGAATATATTGGAAAGGTAGATCATTCCCCTGCTCAAACACTAGCTGGTTGTCCATGAGCACTCGGATGGAAACTGCTTGCTCCAAGGCGTGTGTGTATTCTGGTTGTGACCCAGAATACACACCTCTGTTGTGAAGCTTTGCATGTGATGGTACACGTGTCTGGGTTCAATATCTTTAATTGTGATGTATATGAATGTTTGTGTGTGCAGCACAACCACCACCACCACCTTCACAAGGTGGTTCAATGTAAGGTCCTGCATGGCTCGAGGGGCGGTAGTGATGATAGGGGTCGTAACCTCTTCCATACCTCTGTGTGTGCAGCACAGTGCGAGTATTATCAGTAGCAGGCGTATGCAGACGCTGCCAAGAAGTGTAGCCAGAGACATGGATGGGTTGGTCGGTCAGATGGGATAACTGATCCACAACACACAGGTGAGAAGCCGAGGTCGACCTGGCAGGAAGTCAGGTTTCACGGAGACAGGAATGCAATGCCTGATTTCACTCAATTAAAGGTGAGATGGAGAGAATAGTGAGGATAAAGCATTTTTCCAGCTGTAGTGACTTTTAAGGTTGTTGTTTTTTTCCGTTTCGTATAGAGGTTATACTTGTATGTAATAAACTGAGACTACACCAAGTGGTTCACATACAAGTACACACACACACACACACACACACACAGACAACACGTACATTGCACAGTCTGTTTTTACAGGCTGTGAAAGGCTTTGTATGTGAAGACTTGGAGGACAATCCTGTATTTCAGTCGGAGCCAGTGAACGGAGGCAGTGATGTGGTACTGTCAGCTGGTATTTGTTAGCAGCCTAACCGCGGCATTTTGAACCAATTGAAGACTGACTAGAGAGGACTGAGGGATGCCAATAAAGATGGAGTTACAGTCTAAACGAGAGAATATTAAGGTCTCTGTACAAGAGGTTCCATGTAGTTGGCTAAAAGCATAGGTAGGTCTGATTTTTTTTTGTGTGTGATATTTTTCTTCTGAAAGAAACAAGAAGACCTTGAATGACCTTGTTAATATGAAGTTCTGGCTTTTATAAAAACGCAAGATTCATGGTCTTCTCATCTGTAGCTTGTAACAGTGACGAGAAAAACAATCACTTGTGTTTTAAAGCATTGAAAAAGCAGCAGATTAGTCATTTTTGGAAACACTCTTCTATGTTGATGATATTTTTTAGTTGTACCTGACACATTTCATATCAGTTTGTATTTTCCCGAAACATAAATCCCCTGCATCAGTCCAGTCGTATCCTAGTTCACTTGCTTGCACGTTCTACCTTGTGTATAAAATGACAAAGACACAAATCTCAGCTTTAGCTTTTTGCATTGCCTCCATGTAACCAACACTGCAAAGCTTTTTGTAAATAATGATTCTCAACCTGAACCAACAAACCAGATTAGTAACAATCACGTAGAACCTTGTTGGGGTCGTATTTACAATAAATGCACTTGTGAGGAGTATAATTCCTCCTCTTGTTCCATGGAAATCGATCATCCGCGAGGGAGAAATGAAATAAACAGAAAGAATCTGATCCACATTCACTCTAAGATTTAATAACTCGGACAAAAATACTCAGAGTGACATGTGACTGGGTTATTTATGCCATCAGAGCTCTAGTAGCTGGTTTAAGTGAGAGCACTGGAGGAGTGGGGGGAGAGGATAAGATTGGGTTTAACAGATTGCGCACACACTTCTGCACTTTAACTCGGCTGGCTCCCATCAAGTGGAGGTAGATACTTGAGTTTGAAGCCAGGTTGGCACTCTTGGACCCTTGACTTTTCGCTTTAGATCATCTGCCAGCCCTGCTCCCTCTCTTGTTCTCTTTTATCCTCCCCTCCTTCATTCTTTGTGTGTGTGTGTGTGTGTGTGTGTGTGTGTGTGTGTGTGTGTGTGTGTGTGTGTGTGACATAGTCCCCATGTTAAAACAGATTTAGTTGCTGGCAGAGTATGAGCTCTGTGTGTTTGTGTGTTTGTGTGTGTGTGTGTGTGTGTGTGTGTGTGTGCACGCGCGCATGGGCCAGGAGAGCGAATAGCAGTCCTGTGATGGCTGAGCTTGACTCATTTGGTTACATACTTACCCAGCATTAGCCTCTGTTAGCCTTCTGTTGATGTCAGTTTAGCATGTTTTAAACATTATATCACCGCTTAAAAAAAGGTTTCAAAGTGCAGATAAATGTAGGCCTTGGCCCAGGCTTGTATGTACTATATGTGTGTGTGTGTGTGTGTGTGTGTGTGTGTGTGTGTGTGTGTGTGTGTGTGTGTGTGTGTGTGAGATGTAGCGAGTGAGCCAGACTGAGTGTGACACATCCTATTATCTATTAGGTGTGTTTGTCATAACACAGTACGCCTGAGGCCCATCACAAGTGTGATTGGCTGTGTGCATGTGTGTGTTTTTACTGTTGCGTAGAAGCAAGTGGGGAACCAAGAGAGGGACAGAGGAAATGAGAAGGGCAAAAAGGGGAATGGTGTGTGTGTGTGTGTGTGTGTGTGTGTGTGTGTGTGTGTGTGTGTGTGTGTGTGTGTGTGTGTGTGTGTGTGTTTTACAGCAAGAGTATAAGGGGAGGGTGCTGAAGGAGGTGACGCAGTTAAGTTGTGGTGAAAGAGAGTACTGTGTTTAGAAAATCTGCACACAGTAGTGGGAGGGCAAGCTAAAGGCCGGGGAAAGAAAAAGGTGGGGTGGGAGCAAGGCAAAAGTTGAAACTGAGCAGATGAGGAGTGCTTAGGTGTTTATGGAAGGATAGAGGGAGTCAAAATGGTAGAAGAATAAAGAGAAGAATGGTGAATAGTTGCAACAGATGACACAGGATGGAGAGAAAAAAGACTCAGCAGGAAGTTTATTATAGAGGAAGACAGGGATTAATGGAAAAGTGTGTGTGAGAGAGTTAGTCTGTCATAGAGGAAAGGGGAGGAAGGGGGAATTTGAGAAGAAGCTGTCTAATAAAAAAGCACTTTGAAAACAGATATATGAAGTCTTCCTCCCCAAATTGTGAAGATCCTATAAGAAATCCCTTTTTCTTTGTCTCTCTCTCTGTCCTCTCCCGAACAATACACACTGCCAGCAAGTGAAGCCGATGTGAAGCATGTGAGTTTCAGATGCATATGGTTCATCACATGGTCATGTAGAATCCATGCCAGCGGACAAAATACAATAAAAAACATACGACAACAAAGAGCAGACATCATATTTTTTCTTCTGTGCAACTCAGAAATGCTATTGATCTGTCTCCCGTACCTGAGACGAGCGTGGCTTCAAGAGTCAGATGATCTCACGAGTCAGGAAAGGTATCATTACACTATCAGCACCGAGCCACGCTCCTCTGCTCTAATGATGGTGAGCAGATCCTCGCCCACTGTTTTTCTCACGAAGTGACAAACAAGCCAAAATGTGTCGGGTTACAGCAAAAGCATGTACCAACACTCACCCAGGCGAATGCGTTCAGGGGGATCCTGAGGTTCCTGGCTTCTGTAGTTTAACGAGCAGAGGTGCCTGCTTTTATACAAAAACAGGTACCTCTGCTTGTTAAAGTCTTTTTATATCAGCTCCTGTGCACTCAGAGTTCCCTGCAAACTCCTTTTTTATGTTTCTTGTCACCCCCCCACCTCCCCCGCCTGCTTTTCTAATCACTTGTCATTTCTTTTCTCCCCTGGAAAGTAAAAAAAAACAACAACAAAAAAAAACAGTTATTAGACATTGTTATGATTTGACATGTGTTGAATATATTTCCAGCCTCATAAAACATTTTCAATACTGATTTATTTCTGTTACGCAGTCGATCCAACTGTTAATCAACAGAAGAGCGTAAAAGCAGCTGTCAAGGCTGCGTTGTCGCGCGTTTGTGTCATCACTCACATGATACAAACAAAAAGAAACAAAACTAGAAAGGTCTGTCAAGGTCAATGTAAAAACTGCTGCACCATGAAAAAAGGCCCAGTAGTTTTGCATAATCCTGCTGTCAGAAAAACAAATGAGATGTGGCTGAAGACCTCCTTAGTTTCTCTAACCAAACACTCCAACTTTTAATGTGGAAGGTCTCATTATTATTAAAAATTCCCATTCTAAGAATCCTGGTGAAAAAAACACAGCTGAGCACAAACGTTTCAGGTCTGGTAAAGGAAGCCTTTGTGCCTTAAATCTTCATTCATACCAATGGCCAGCAGGGGGCGACTGCACTGGTCACATAACTAACGCCGATGGTCAATTAGGCGTCAAGAAAATGACCCAACAACTCACATGATTCATTACCTCAATAAACATTCTCCTGATGAATTCATGGTCTCAATCTGCAGTTTAATGCCTCCTTCAAAATAAAGCAATATTAATTGGGGGAATTTCAGTCATTTTTACCGTGAAATTGATTTTATTTATGGCTGCCGTTCGAATCAGATAGCAGTGCTCCACCACAGCTCCACCCTCCCGACCGAATAGAATTCAAAATTCAAGAATGTGGTCACCTCCCAAACTCGGCCCTTTAAAATGGGAGTTCACTAATGTCACTGGCTGTGTCCATTTGTTTTATCCGGTATGTAACGATAACATAACCGAAGACATGCAACAATGTTGGACAGAGACATAAAATCTTGCGTTCAATTTATAATACAATCAGACAAAAGCTTTCACTTCAGAAACAACATAAATCTCACCTTACAACAGTCCAAGGGAAATGTCTAGCTCCATTAAACTGGATAAGTCAGTCAGAAGAGTGGAATTTTTGGAACTGTTGTGTGCGAGGATGATCGTTGTGGACTAATTCTCTCTCTCTCTCTCACACCCATGACTTTTGATGGAAATATGTGTGAAATCATGAGTTGTCTCTGCGCGTATGGGTTCGTAGAAATCTGACGGGCGAAGTTCTGGTTTCATGTGTTGATCTTGTGCTCACGGCCTTTGTACAGCTTTCTTCTTCATCTCACTTCTCTTATCATGTATTTTTTAACAAACATGTCCTCCAACTGTTGAGCTGTCTTGCGGCTCATACCCTCCCTCATCCCTGAGACCGAGCCTATCTTGCTCTCAGTTTGCTCAGTGCGGGGCCTCAACCTTCGGTTGTTGCCTGGTGTTGATAGATGTGTAGTGTTTCCTCGGGAGGACTCCTGACTTCCCCTGCAGGTCAAGGCTGAGACCTGGGTGTTACCCTGCAAAGCACTGACACAACCTGGGTCACAAGATTAGCCTGGGAATGTTAATACATGAAATACGTGACTGTACAAACCAAGGCCATAATTATGATATATTTATTGAGGCCCCCTCCACCCACCCACCCCCTGCTACAGTAGCTAGACAAATGTCCCACTGATATCATGACATTAAAAATAGTCCAGGCAACAGGCAACTGTAATGTAATAGCAAATGTAACAGCACTGCAGCCATTTGGATGTGTCAGAGCAAGTAAACGTGTAGCTGTTCCAATGAATTATGCTCCTATTGAGTTTATTGTCAGTACTAAACCTGTATTGCAGTTTTTGTTGTGATGTTTAACTTCCGATAAATCAGCGTCTCTCTATTTCATTATTTTCAAATGTATTAACACCTGGTGAAACTAGTTAGGATGGATCTGTCAATGTTTTCCTCATTTATTGATGGAACATTTATATTCTTATAACACAGTACCATTAATAGCACTTCACTCAAGTCCGGATAGGCATTACAATCTCATGTTGACATCAGTGTTGGCTAATCCTGAAACTGTAAAAGTGGAAATCATTCATATTGCGCCAAATACTGTGAGTCACTGGAGTGGAAACAATTATTTTTTGGATTAAAAAAGCACCGATGTGCAAATGCGAATGAATTCACCATCACTAATGCTATCATATCATAGTTAAGTCATCAGGGAAGCTAATCAGCCTCACGTTCATCCAGGGACCAACATTTAAGTCTCAGAGTCATGAACTGCAAAGTTATGTTGCTCTGCGATCATGTAGATAGGAGTATCCTTTATTTGCTACATAGTCGTATATCATTCACAATTGTACTTTCTTAAGACAATTAGCTTTATTTAGCATTTATTTCCATCACATTGTGGGCTGTCACTTGCAACATCTGTGTCAGTTGTTGGGATCTCAGAAAAGAATGAGAGTGAGCTGAGAGCAGAGAGAAGGCGAGCAGCTGTCAGATGGTGGATGTAGTACGTGAGTTGCGTCAATGTCTCTTGACATAATAACCACAAGAGCAGAAATGGTTATTAATCCTTTCCTGAACGTCATGCCACTTATTCTCATCATCAGTCCGGTGCAAAGTAAAGAAGAGGAATAGTGGCGAACGAGAAAAGGAGCGAGTATCGATGGTTGAGGCTGAAGAATGATATTGTGTCAGTCTTTTTAAATCTTTCAGAACAGAAGGAAAATTTCAACTGAGTACTTTTTGATTACTTTAAGTTGGTGCCAGATGTGTCCCGCTACACACACACACACACACACACACACACACACACACACGTCACACATGGTCAGTTATTTTGTCTGTCACATTGCAGTAATGCCTGAGGAATGACCGGCCAGCCTTAACCTGTATGTGGTATTGAGGCGCTGTGACCAGCTGTGCATGCATAGACTTGTATGACGGAGTGGCGAGCTGGAGAACGACAACATGTCACCTGGGCTTTCCCTACAGAAACACTCACGCAGTGAAAGGTTCCGCGTAATCTGCTCCTTCTCAAAAGTCATTAGTTATGTCTGGGTATGTGTGTGTTTGTTTTTCACTTAAGTGTGTTTTGTGTGATCAGGCTTCTGTGTGTATGTGTTTTGTGTGTCTGTGCAGCCCCCAGGCTATAACCCCACCCCCTTCTGTCTCCTATATAATAAACACAGACCCTTTCTCTTCACCGTCCCCCCTCATGTTGTGATACACCAACACTATAACTTTCACAGCATCCATATAAAAACAGCTTCTCTCTCGGTTTCACCAGCCGCGTTCACTTTTCTTTCACCTGCCTCCTGCTGCTCTCCATCTTTCACTCTGTCATTGTGCCACTGAACAACTGCCAGTTTCTCACTTCAGACCACGATTTTGTTTCTCAATATTCAGTACAACTAAAAAAGTTGATTGTATTCAAAGAATAAGAGGGATGTCATGGCAGGTGTGAATGAAAGAGGAAAACTTTGTTTCACACGAGTGTCGTGTTGGAGTGGAAAAGTCACACTTCCCAGTAAAGAGCATTCGCATAAAGACAACCAACAGGCATCATGGCCGTTCCAGGAAATCTGCTGTCAGAAGAATCTAAACTAACAATTTAGAAACTTAAATGAAGCTCAAGAGGTCAATACTTTAGAATGACTTTGTGAGTATTGAAAGGCAATGCTATGTAGCTAATGTTTGATTAACAACAGAAAGACAAGCTACGTGACAAAGAACTATTTAGGCTTTCGGAACAAATTCATTCCTCATCTTTAACCGCAAATGCTACCATGACAACTGACATCAAACCTTCTTCTCTGAGCTCTCAAACGTTCCCACTTCCCAAGTAGGATATTCTGTGTACAACTGGAATTCCATGTGTTCTCCCAGCTCTGAGGTTGGAATTTTCCCTTTTCCCAGTTGCTGGTGAACGCACGTTTAGTTTACGTGTTTTAGCCATCATTCTATGTGTTTGTGAGTACTTTGCGGAACACCAGATGAAATCACTTGAAGCTGTGATCCAGCATGAAACACGAAGAGTCAGATTACACAGATTTTAAACAAACCATTGTAAACACTCATCACATCCGACTGACTTTGTAGTACAACTTAGACCTACCAAGTAGTTGTTTAGTGCAGTGGAGGACATGGACTCGTCTTCTCTGAGGCCAAGTTCTTGTCAAAACTGAACTCCAAGGCAACCCATAAATCCTTTAATGTTACTATTTGTAGCCATAAAGTGCAGGGAAGGGCTTTTGCTTCCTTATCACTTTTTTGAGGGTTGCACACTTTTGGTTTAATCTCTAAAAAAATGAATCAATCCCAAATGTTTACTTGTGTAAAATGTCTGATTGCCTGACTACTGCTACTTCGTCAGTACTTCAGTAATGTTCGCATGATCAATTAAATTTGGAGTGTGAATGGCAAATTTCAAAACTACTAAAATATTAAAACCTAAAATGTAAACAGTTCTCCAACACAACAACAGTTCATTTTGTTATTATTTTTATCGGGGGGCCCTGATAGCCGTGTAGTTAAGATGCACGTCACATAACTGCAGCCTTTGTTGCATGTTAAACTCCTCTGTTTCCCGTCTCATTGCTCTTTCAAATTAAGGCGAACGCATCAAAAAACAAAAAGCCGACGTCGAAAGGAAGTCTGCGGAGCTAGATCTTTACCTTAAATTTAAATTAAGTTGATTTTATTTTCACTTACTCTGTTTGGTTTGTTTGACTTTAAACAGGATTGTACAAAACTACACTGACAAAACGAAACGGCTTGGGCAGAGGTCTTCATCCTACAGTCTTTGAACAGTCAAAGATTAAAGATATGACCAGACATTTGATTCCAGCTTTCACTACTTGACCTGACTTGCTTTGCTCTTTATGACTGTCAATTAAACCCTCAAGGATTACAGCTCATCATTATAAACCAGAAACCCCCCAAAAAGCTTCAGATTGAAGAGATTTGATAGCCAGAAGCGACTACCTGCTGCAACTTACAGTACAAATAAAATAGCTGATATGCATGTTAATGCAGTGGCGGGAAGCCAGGAAGATTTTAAAGGCTGGAATGGTGAGTGACTGAATGTTTATGGATGTATTATGAGTGCTCTCGAGAGTTGTGATTTCATCCACAGGCTCAGACTCATCCTCGTGTTTTTTCTCTCACCACAAACCACCTTTCTCTCCCTCTGCAGAACCCCCCCTTCAAGCATTTTGATTCTGTAAAAGCCATCTTTCTCTCATCCATTCACGCACCGCCCCTCACCCTTTCTTTCTCCTCCTGTCACTCTACCCCTCCCCTCTCCTCCTTCTCTTCATGCTCCCC